>NC_090823.1:40014780-40320983 GCF_000390325.3 Nicotiana tomentosiformis
ACTTAGGAGCATGTTCGGAATTTTATTTGAAAGTCCGTAGTTAAATTAGGCTTAAAATGGCTAAAATAGGAATTTAAAGTTTGGAAGTTTGACCGGGGAGTTGACTTTTTGATACCGGAGTCGGAATCCAGTTCCGAAAATTTTTATAGCTCCGTTATATAATTTATGACTTGTGTGTAAAATTTGAGGTCAATCGAAGTTGATTTGATAGGTTCCGACATCGAATGTAGAAGTTGAAAACTCTTAGTTTCATTAAGCTTGAAATGGGGTATGATTCATGATTTTAGCGTTATTTGATGTGATTTAGAGGTTCGACTAAGTTCGTATGATATTTTAGGACTTGTTGGTATATTTGGTTGAGGTCCCGAGGGCCTTGGGTGAGTTTCGGATGGTTAACGGATCAAAAGTTGGACTTAAAAAGCTGCTGCAAGTTTCTCTTCTGCTGTATATTCTGGGCTGTGATCGAGCCCCAGATCGAACCTAGATATCGAGCCCACGATCGAGGCCTGAGTCGAAGCCAGGGACGAGGCTCAGTATCGAAGCCTCGATCGAAGGCAAGGCTGGAGGGCATGATCGAAGGCTCAAGCTCGAGGGCATGATCGAAGGCAAGGCTCGAGGGCATGATCGAAGGCTCAAGCTCGAGGGCATGATCGAAGGTAAGGCTCGAGGGCTAGGATCGAGGCCCATGCTCGATGCCCTGATCGAAGGCTCAAGCTCGATGCTATGATTGGGGCCCTGATCGAAGGCACATGTTCGATGCCCTGATCGAGGCCATGGCCGAGGTCCAGGCTCGAGCCTGTGATCGAAGCCGCGATCGAGGCCCAGTTCGAGGACCAGTTCCGAAGGCTGTTGGGCAGTTTTATAAAATGAGGGCATTCGTCCCATTTGCTATTTTTGACGAACTTGAGCTTGAGCATAGACGACTTTTGGCAGATTTTCAAGAGGAAAAATATTAGGGTAAGTGATTCTAACTCGGATTTGGTCTACATATACAAGTATATCATTGTTTTCACCATAAATTAGTGTTTTGAGATTGAAATTTGAAAAAGTTTACAAATCTCATAGAAATGAAATTTTGAGATTTCGGTATTGATTCGGAGTCGGATTTGAGTGAAACTGGTATGGTTGGACTCGTAATTGAATGGGTTATCGGATTTCATAACTTTCGCCAGATTCCGAGATGTGGGCCCCGCGGGCGGATTTTTAATTAATTTCGGAATTTTTATTAAAAATATAGTATTTCCTTATAGAATTTATTTTCTATAATTTTTAGTGATTGTATCGAATTATTTTGGCTAGATTCGAGCCAGACAGAGTTGGATAATCGTGGAATAGGAAAAATTTTGGATTAAATTGGAGCAAGACGAGGTAAGTCTCTTGTCTAATCTTGTGAGGGGGAAATTACCTCATAGGTGATTAAAAATAAAATAATTGTTGCTAATTGTGGGGGCTACGTACGCGCGAGGTGACGAGAGTCCGTGCGTAGCTACTATTAAATGCTAAAGTCCGGGTAGTTTAGGACTCAAAGCATGCCTTACTTGTGTAAATTGTATTCTTTGATTTATTTATATTAATTGATATCTATATGAAGATATTGTGAATTGTTAGATAAAGATATTAAAGGATGGAAATTCATATGCTTATTTTTTTTTGTTTAAATCAATTAATTGTTAAAAAGAAATTGTTCTCCTCCCAAATTTATCTTATAATAAACATATTGTCCTTCCGGAGGCACATAAGAAAATGTCCTCCTTTCTTGTGGAGGGGGCCGAATGCCTCGGCAAGATAGATGCATCTATAGATCGCGCCGCACGTCCCTCGGCAGTGTACACGACACTCTGGATCGGGCCGTACGTCCTCGGCAGAAATCGTGCTTAATAATAATAATTACACGATACTTTAATAAATTATTTCAGCTTGTGAAGCTAATTAATAAATTGGAAAATTCTTGGAATTTAATAAATTATTATTCTTGCTTGTTAAGGAATTAATTGTTAATCCTGTAAATGAGATTTAATTGATAAATTGAAAATTATTTGAGTTGAAGGAATTAAATTTATATATTTAGGATTGTTACATTTGAAGGAATTTGATTATTTCCGCTGATTAAATAAATTATTGTAAATTCTGCAAATCTTGCTGATTTAAAAGTCCTAGTTCTATTTTAGTTATTATTATTGACCCATAGTGAGTGTCAAAGTCGGCCATCTCGTCTCTACCGCTTCGAGATTAGGCTTGATACTTACTGGGTACACGTTGTTTACGTACTCATACTACACTTGCTGCACTTTTTGTGCAGGACGTGAGGCAGGTTCTAGTAGAGGACTTATCATCGCATCCCCACGTCATCCCGAGGCATAGCGGTGAGCTGCCTTTCTGAGCCGTTCTGCAGCTATCAGTGTCTCTTCTTATATATATATTCTGTCTATTTCATTTCAGACAGTATTTGGAGTATTGTATAATCTACTAGATGCTCATTCACTTGTGACGCCAGGTCTTGGCACACACATTGGTAGAGTTTGGGTTTATATTTTTTTGGTTTTAAATTTTATCAATGTATGCTTAATTTATTAGTTGGCTTGCCTAGCTGTAGTGTTGGGCGTCATCACGACCTATAGGTGAAATTGGGTCGTGACAGTTTGAGTTGTAAAATAAAAATTATTAGAAAAGTATAAATTATAAGAACTTCTTTTAAGAATATCGTACAAAAAATTATTATTATTTCTATAACCTAATACTGAAGACAAACAAATAACACGAAAATATTTTTATCATGATTCTTTAAAGATTGGCAAATAAAATAAATTATTTGTTTTGGTCTTTTAGAGATTCTTTTTTTGATAAAGGTCTTTTAGAGATTTGAGAATGAAGAGGTTGATCCTCATAGAAAAAAATTGATTAGTATGACATAAATTAAAAAAATGACTAATGTTGAGTGAATATTTTATAATAGTAACTTAATATATGAAAAACATAGGAAGATGTAATTTGTTGGGGGGAAATTTTTTAATTAATGAAAATTCATTTAGTTTAGAATATATTTTATATTTTGTTATTTCATCTTATTGCTTCAAGTTTTATTTTTAGTAATTTCACTCTTAATACTATACTATAGCCAATATCTTTCACTGCTAGTGATCTTCTTATTTTAAAACATTTAAATATTTAATTGTCAACTTGAAAAATAATTTTACTTGTATGATGAATTATATGAATAAATAAATAAATAAATAAATTTTGTACTATTAGTTAATTTAAAGAGTTATATTTGCTCTCAACTTTCATGAAAACAGCTAATAATTTTCTTATGCAGTTTTTTTAATATTATCTCATTCTTATTTTTAAATATTTAACAACTATTATAATTTTATCAAATAAGAATTCTACTTTCAAAAGGTAAAAAATTTAGTCTTACATTTCATTTTTGAATTTTTGTATATGTAGAATTATTAGCGATGTTGACTCCTGACAACCACCTTTCTCTCTCTATCTATCTTTTCTTATATTTTAAATATTTTCTTAATTATTTATTTTAATTATTTACTGTAGTTTTCATATATTATGCAAAAAATAGTAATTATATTTAATAGTAGTACTTATTATAATGTAAATGTTTTTTTAAATACATTTTTTTAGGAATAATGTTTGATTGAAGAATAAAATGATCGTTCAAATTTTCGTGGACATTTGGATCTATCAACTGATTATTTTAAGTTTTCTAACTTTTATAATAGTATAATAATAAATAATGGATAAATTCCTTATTTTATCTCTTTAATTAGTTTTTTTTTCACCATCTTCTCGAAATAGATTGATTAGAATTTCTCTCATAATTCTGTCCTATATGACATTGCCTTCCATTATTTATGTTGACGAGTTAGTGCTTTTTCTGTAAGGGAAGATAGAATTCGTGTTGATGCCTAGATTCAATTGGTTAAATGGATTGTGATGATCCAAAATGTCATCTTTAAATTTAATAATTAATTTTGTGTTCTAAGACCTCAAAAAGCATTATTTATCATCCCTCGACTTGCGTGCGCAGTCCGTATAATTTTTCGGAAAGTCTTTATGTGAAAAATGGATTGAAATGTGAATTAGAGCTTTAAAACTCAACTGAGTTGACTTTGGTCAATATTTTGAGCGAACGGACTCGGATCAGTATTTTGACAGTTCCGGTAGTTCGTATTGTAATTTGGAACTTGGGCGTATGCCCGGAATCAAATTCCGAAGTCCCTAGCCCGAGATATGGAATTTTGATAAAAAATTTAAAGTTTAAGTTTAAATAGTGACCGGATATCGAATTATGTGCAAATGACCCCGGAATAGAATTTTAATAATTTCAATAGCTCTGTATGGTAATTTTGGACTTAGGAGCATGATCGAAATTTTATTTGAAAGTCCGTAGTTGAATTACGCTTGAAATGCCGAAAGTTAAATTTTTGCGAAGTTTGACCGAGGGGTTGACTTTTTGATATCGGGGTCAAAATCCGATTCTAAAAATTTTTATAGCTCCGTTATGTCATTTATGACTTGCGTGCAAAGTTTGAGGTCAATCGGACTTGATTTGATAGGTTCCGGTGTTATTTCTAGAAATTGAAAGTTTCAAAGTTCATTAGGCTTGAATCTATGTGTGATTGATTTTAGCGTTGTTTGATATGATTTGAGGTTTTCAATAAGTTCGTATGATATTTTAGGACTTGTTGGTGTATTGGGTTGAGGTCCCGAGGGCCTCGGGTTAGTTTCAGATGGTTAACGGATAAAAAATGGGACTTAAACAGCTGCAGCAAAAGTTGCTGCAAATTCTCTTCTGCTGTGCAATCGAGCCCCAGAAATCGAGCCGAGGATCGAAGGCAGGCTCGAGATCCATGATCGAAGGCCCAGGATCGAGGGTTATGACCAAGGCCAGTGATCGAAGGCCATAAGGATCGAAGCCATGATCGATAGCCAAGATCGACGGCTGTGATCGAGCCCTAAGGTCGAGGCCATGATCGGACTCCCCATGATCGGACTCCCATGATCGAGGTCCAGGATTGGACTCTCATGATCGAGGTCCAGGATCGGACTCCACGATCGAGGTCAGTTTGGACAGATCCGTAAGTTATAAAAATAGGGGGTTTCATCCCATTCGCCATTTTTAACAACTTGGAGCTTGAGCAGAGGTGATTTTTGATATATCTTCAAGGAAAAATATTGGGGTAAGTGTTCTTAACTCAATCTTGGTTAGATTACCCGAATCCATCACTATTTTTAACATTTAATTGGTGATTTAAGTTGGAAAAATTTGAAAACCCTCTTGGATAGATTTGTGGATTTGAGGGTCGAATCGTTATTGGAATTTGGTCATTTTGGTATAGTTAGACTCGTGATTGAATGGGCGTTCATATTTCGTAACTTTTGCCAGATTCCGTGTTGTGGGCCCCACTGATAAATTTTTGAGTTAATTTCGGATTTTTATTGAAAAAAAATGTAGTATTTTCGTATAGAATTAATTCTATAATTTTTATTGACTGTATTGAATTAATTATGACTAGATACGAGTCGATCGGAGTCGGAAAATCGAGGACAAAGCATAATACTTGATTAAATTGGAGCAAGTCGAGGTAAGTGACTTGTCTAACCTTGTGTGGGAGAAATTTTCCCTAGAATTGATATTAATGTGATTATTGAAATGTGTTGAAAGTCGTGTACACGAGGTGACGAGTGTGTACACGGGCTAAATGTGAACGATTATATTTTTAAATTGTGTAGATCATTGTTGCGCAGTTATTAAATTATTTTATCTTGTTATATTCTTCATCATTGATCTGTGATATATATTTTAGATTTGTTGACCTTTTTCCTGCTAATTGTTTTACCTGTTTAATTGAAACTTGCTTTCTTTTATACTCTGCATTATTTGAAGGTTGATTTTCTTTAAATTAAATATTATTAATATGAAGTATTTGATATTTTTTAAATTTGATATTGAAGCAACGTATTAAAATTTTGAAATATTATTTTTCTGAATTATTTATTCTTGAATATTTTCGTAAGATTTTTTTTAGATTATTCTGGCATGAGCCGTGAGTTCTTTATTATTGAAAAATATTGTTGTTGATTCTTTTGTGGAAAATTGAAATATTGGGCACTTGAGGTGCAAATTGTGATATATTGTGATATTGATACGCATGCGGTGGTATAAGGTCTGGGTGTTGAAACGCATGCGGTGAGATAAGGGTGGCTTGATACGCGTGGCTAGTAGGGGTGACTACTAGAAGTCATGCGGTGTGATAAGAGTGGCTAAAATGCGGGATGCTATTTCGGGAAAAAAATACTTTCTTTAAATAAATTGTGAAGACTCCTGCGGTGGTATAAGGAAATGAGATATTATGAAATTATTTATAATTTGGGGCTACGAGGCGGTACCTCGGTAGTGCCCTTGTTGATATTGACTTATGGCCATAGATGCTTTCGATTAATTGTTATGATTTTCATAAAGTTAAAAAAAATTATGTTTTGATTCCACGAGATATTATTTGTAATTATTTGGTGTCATTAAATGTGACATACTATTTGATTCATTTCCAATGTTATTTTATTTTACTATATTGATAAACATTTTACCATGCCATTATTATATTCCAGTATGGCCTCACCTGACCTCGTCACTACTCTACCGAGGTTAGGCTTGGTACTTACTGGGTACCGCTATGGTATACTCATACTACACTTCTGCACATCTTTTGTGCAGATCCAGGTACATTTTACCAGCCTAGACGTCAATGAGTTACCTGCGCACGGAGACTTTGAGGTATATCTGCTAGCGTTCGCAGACTCCGGAGTCCCCTTCTATCATTTTATGTTGCTTCCTTATATTTTATTTAGACCTTGACATATAGAGACATTGAGAATAAATTCTTAAAAATTTGTGACTTATTTCTACCGGATTTTGGGAGTTGTAATCATTTGAATTGTAGTTTATTTATTTTTAAATATTTATGATTATTCCGCATTGATAGGCTTACCTAGTCTTAGAGACTAGGTGCCATCACGACCTCCTACGGAGGGAATTTGGGGTCGTGACATGGATATTGTTAGTAAAATGATTGTTAACAAATTTATGGAATATGAAATTATTTATTTAATGGAATATTTTAGTTATTAAGGATACAAAAAGAAAAGGCAAAAAAAGAGAACATGTTTAGGACAACTAAAATATTATCGAACATGTTAAGGAGAACATATGTTGGGAAAGTTCAGTTAAATTTAATGTTAAGATTTTATACACAGTTCAAATAAGGAAGGATTTAATAATTAAAAGTTTAACTAATTTCAAACTCCTAAATATTAGGAAAATAATTTAAATGATAATTTTGTCTAGTGTAAAATCTATTTTTAAGGGGTAAAAAAGGCGAACAATATTTCACTAAGGACCTTCGTGGTTTTAATATAGTACTAGTCTTAGCGTACATGCGTTGCGCGTGTATCCTTTCTATTGAAAATAAAAAATTTAAAAATAACATAAATAATATTTAAATTAAAGATGTATTTAAATTATAAAGTATTTAATAAAAATTACACGTTCTAAAATCGTATTTGATTTTAAAGTCATGCTATAATTTTAGGATTTCCTACAAAATTTATTTTATTAAATTATTTTTAGAAAATTGGTTTACCGTGGTATTGTCCAAATTATCTTTAGGAATAACAGATTTGTTTTAATAGTTTAAGGTTATGGTTTAGGTCTCTTAGCGTTTTGATATTTTAAATGGTTAGTCATTTTGGTATATGCTTATATTTTTATTTCTTTTTGAGAAATGGTATATGTTAATACATTGAACATAAATGATCTTCTATTTAATTATGAAAATAAAAGGTTCTATCAAATATATCTCAAACTCTTTTTTATTTATTCGGAAAATAAATCGCAAACATGCTACGTGAGTTTTAGTAGAAGTATATGAATAACTTTTGAACACCGTTGTTGCTAACACAATAGAATTAAAATTATGTTTCTTTGCTAAAATAAGAGAATGATTTGTATAAGGTAATATTTTACCATTATAAGGTCCTAAATTTTAGGATATTTTAAATAAGGAAATATTTAATAAGTAAAATTTTAGTTGATTTAGAAGTCCTAAATATTTGGAAACATTATTAAATTATAATTTTATCCAATGTAAAATCTATTTTAAAGTGTAAAAAAGGCTAATGACATTTCGTCGTGCTTTTAATATAGTACTAGATTTAGTGTATGTGCGTTGCACATATTTTTGCGTCTATTAATAAAAAGTGTATAAAATTTAGAATAAGAATGAACTACATGTGATAACAATTGACATCAAGATAAATGTAATATTTATTTAAATTAAAAAATAAATATTACATTGATGAAATAGTTGAATACATAATTATTGGTTATCTTTTGACTTTGCAACGATTAAGAATTTATGTAAGTTATTTATATATTTTTTATGAAGACAAGCATGATATATTACGTTTTTGTATCTGACTAATAACTTTTATAGATGATTGTGATGACCCGATAGGTCATCTCGTATTTTGAAACCTAATTCTGTGATCCGAAGCCCTAAAAATCATGATTTAGCCTTCTTCGATTTGCGTGCGCAGTCCGAACGTCTTTCCAAAAAAACGTTTATGTTAAAAACTAATAAAAATGAAAAATTTTGCCTAAAACTTCATTTGAGTTGACTTCGGTCAATATTTTTAGTAAACGGACCCGGATTCGTATTTTGACGGTCCCGATAGGTCCCGTATCGTGATTTGGGACTTGGGCGTATGCCCGAAATTGAATTCGGAAGTCCCTAGCCCGAGATATCGGACTTTGTCGAAATTCGAAAGTTAAAGACTTACTGAATTTGAAATGTTTGACCAAAGTTTAACTTTTTGGATAACGGGTCTGTATTTTAGTTCCGAAATCCGGTATAGGATCAATACCACATTTATGACTTGTCTGTGAAATTTGGTGAGAAACGGAATTGGTTTGACGTGATTCGGACGTCCGGTTGTAAAAATAAAAATTTCAAAGCTTTCTTGAAAAATCTCACTTGATTGGTGTTCAATTCGTAGTTCTATGTGTTATTTTGGCAATTTGATCACTCGAGCAAGTTTGTATGATATTTTTAGACTAGTGTGCACTTTTGGTTTAGATTCCGAGGGCTCGGGTGAGTTTCGGATAGGCTTCAGAGTGAATTTGGACTTGGTGAAATTGCTGGTGTAACTGATCTTATTGCAGGCCTCTGATCTCGCATTTGCGAGATCAGGCATCGCATTTGCGACCTCTGAGGGGTTCACATTTGCGAAGCTTCTCATCGCAAATGCGAAGAGAATCTGGGCCACACATGTTTCGTATTTGCGAAATAACCTTCGCATTTGCGAAGTGGGTCTGGGGAAGGCATCCTTCGCATTTGCGACGATAGTATCGCATTTGCGGTCATCCGGAGTTTGCATTTGCGCACAATTCTTCGCAATTGCTAAGACAATAGAGGGATGAAGGATTTCGCATTTGCGATTGTTTCTTCATATTTGCGGGCTTCGCCCAGGTCGCAAATGCGATATTTGCAGCTAATGAAATAGGACTTAGACAGGATTTTTGGTTTATTTAGCAAATTTTCAAAACCTAAAACCTTAGAGGCAATTTTTCCTAGACTTCTTCTCCCCCCAAATTGTTAGTTAGTGATTCGAACCTATTTCCTTTCAATCTTTCTCTACTTTTCCTAAGATTTCAACCTAAAATCTAAGGTTTTCAGGGTGGAATTTGGGGTTTTGGGGTAGAAATTAGGGATTTGGTAATTTGGGAATTTAGACAGCAAATTGAGGTCGGATTCTAAAATCAATTATATAACCGGGTTCGGGGGTGAATAGGTAATCGGGTTTTGGTCCGAATTCCGGGTTTGGACCAAGCGGGCCTGGGTGTTGACTTTTATTGACTTTTTAAAAAATGGCCTAAATTGAATTCTTTACAATCGTGGGTAGTTCCTAAGGCTTATATTGAATTGTCTGGTTGGTAATTTGCTAGATTTTATCGGTTCAGAGGCTTGTGTGAAAAGAAAAGTTGTGATTGAGTTTTGAGTTTAGCCGTTGGAGCGAGGTAAGTGTCGTGGTTAACCCTAACTTGAGGGATTAGGAATCGTTTGTCTATTTGCTATATGTTTAGATGTTGGGTACAACGTATATGTGAGGTGACGAGTACTTATGCGTTGTTGTCGGGTTAAAGCATGCGGGTGAAACTTGTTCCTTGTAGTTTCTTGCGTACTTGATCTTGTTATCCATGCTTGGACTAGTTACTTACTAAATTGATCGTACTTATTGTGTTTACGGGTTTTGTGATAATTGATTACCGATTCCAAAGTTGAGGTTTGTATTGTGGAACCATTGTTGAAGTAAGGCTTGTTCTTGTTGATTCTATCTTCCTACTATTACTTGTTCATTGATATGTGGTAAGGGAGAGCGTTAATGCACGAAGGGTGATGTCGTACCATATTGTGAGTGTTAATGCACGAAGGGTGATGACATGTCATATTGTGAGTGTTAATGCACGAAGGGTGATGCCGTGCCATATTGTGAGTTAATGCACGAAGGGTGATGCCGTGCCATATTGTGAGCGTTAATGCACGAAGGGTGATGTCGTGACATATTGTGAGTGTTAATGCACGAAGGGTGATGCCGTGCCATATTGTGAGCATTAATGCACGAAGGGTGATGTCGTGCCATATTGTAAGTGTTAATACACGAAGGGTGATGCTGTGCCATATTATGAGAGTTAATGCACGAAGGGTGATGCCGTGAAATTTTCTTCATTATGTTTAGTTGTTTTCACTGGTTAAAAGCATGTTGACTGTTCTGGTTATCATTTCCGCTATATCTCCTATATCCTGCGCCCCTTTAGCATGTCCCCCTCCCAATAGTACATGTTTAGCTGTTATTGTTGTTTTCTTGTACATATACTGTTATTTGCACAGGTTTATTATGTGGGTATCTTGTTATAGCCTCGTCACTACTTCATCGAGGTTAGGCTCGACACTTACTAGTACATGGAGTCGGTTGTACTGATACTGCACTCTGCACTTTCTGTGAAGATTTTGGTACTGGCTTGGGTTGATCGAGAGTTTAGCTATTGGACCCACTATCCGGAGACTCAAGGTAGGTCTGTCAGCATTCACAGACCTTGAAGTCCCCGTCTATCTTTTATGTTTTACTGTTTCTTTCATTCAAACAGTCGTACGTCTCTCAGACTATTACTTGTAGTAAATTCTAGAATGCTCATGAATTGTGACACCAGATACGGGAAGTGGTAAATGATGAAGTTGTTATAATATTGTACACCCGTTATAGCTTAATTACTATTAATTACTGTAATGTATAAAAGTTGAATTCATAATACTTTAACATCGGCTTGTCTAGCAAGTGGGATGTTAGGTGCCATCACGGTCCCGACTATGGGGGATTTTGGGTCGTGACAAATTGGTATCAGAGCACTAGGTTGCCTAGGTCTCACAATTTACGAGCGAGCTTAGTAGAGTCTGGGGGATCGGTACGGAGACGTCTGTACTTATCGCCCATAGGCTATGAAGTTTAGGAACAAATTTCACTTCTATTCTTCTCTGTCGTGCAATTTTGTTTTCTCAATACTGATTGAACTCTTCTACTCTTATTCTCTCGCAGATAGCGAGAACACGTACCGCTTCTTCAGCTGAGCAGCAGCTAGAGCCTCCAGTGGCACCTCCTACGAGGGGCAGAGGTCGAGGCCGAGGCTGTGCCAGAGGCCAAAGTAGGGGCAAGGCTCAGCCCAGAGCCCCAGTAGTGGAGCCTCAGGTAGAGTTTGAGGAGGAGGCTCCAGCCAAGACTGTTCCTGCCGGGCCAGCTCAGGTTCTAGAGGGGTTCATTGCTACCCTAGTGCTTCGGGATGCTTTGGTCCGTTTGGTGGGCCTTATAGAGAGTGTGGCCTAGGCTGGCATATTTTCCATGGCACCAGCCGTCTCTCAGGCTGGAGGAGGAGCCCAGACTCCTACTACTCATGCTCCGGAGTAGATGGCTCCCCAGTATCAGACTCCAACTGCTCATCCAGTCAGAGTAGTTCAGCCGGTTGTTGTGGCAGAGATCGGTGATGGGTCAGTTATGTCTTCTAAGGCTTTATGGAGATTGGACAAGTTTGCCAAGCTCTTCCCGATTCACTTTAGTGGTGCTCCTTCATAGGATTCCCAGGAGTATCTTGACAGTTATCATGAGGTGCTATGGAACATGGGTATAGTGGAGACCAATGGGGTCAATTTTGCTGCATTTCAGATGACTGGTTCCTCCAAGAAATGGTGGAGGGATTATTTGTTAACCAGACCAGCTGGGTCTCCTGCTCTTACTTAGGACCAGTTCTCTCAGCTCTTCCTAGAGAAGTTTCTTCCTATCACAGTGAGAGAGGAGCATCGTCGTCAGTTCGAGCGTCTCCAGTAGGGCAGTATGACTGTTACTCAGTGTGAGACCCGTTTTGTGGATTTGGCCCGTCATGCTCTTCTCCTGCTTCCTACCGAGAGAGAGAGAGAGAGAGAGAGAGAGAGAGAGAGAGAGAGAGAGAGAGAGAGAGAGAGAGAGAGAGAGAGAGAGAGAGAGAGAGAGAGAGAGAGAGAGAGTGAGGAGGTTTATTTACGGACTCGCTCAGCTTATCAGATTGCAGATGGCTAAGGAGACTGGGAGTGAGATTTCTTTTCAGGCGGCTACCAATGTCGCTAGGCTAGTCGAGATGGTTCTTGCTCAGGAAGGTCAGGGGTATGACAAGAGACCATGTCATTCCGGGGGGGGGTTCAGCAGTGCCTCATCTGGAGGCAGGGGTGCTTTTGGTAGAGGCCATTCTCCCAGGCCATTTCATTCAACACTCCAGGCATCCCACGGTGCCTCAGGTATTATTATTATTATTATTATTATTATTATTATTGTTGTTGTTGTTGTTGTTCTTGTTGTTGTTGTTGTTGTGAAATAAACTACCTTATCATTTGTTCCCATTTGGAAAGATTGTTGTGGAGGAAAAATTGATTTGGAAAGATTATTATTATTATTATTATTATTATTATTATTATTATTATTGTTATTATTATTATTATTGTTATTACTATTATTATTATTATTATTATTATTTTATTATCTTATTATTATTATTATTATTATTTTATTATCTTATTATTATTATTATTATTATTGTTATTGTTATTGTTATTGTTATTATTATTATTATTGTTATTATTATTATTATTACTGTTATTACTATTATTATTATTATTATTACTGTTATTACTATTATTATTATTATTACTGTTATTATTATTATTATTATTGTTTCGGATCGGGATGCACGCCGCAGCAGGCCTTATAGGCTTTTGATTAGTGCTTGGGTAGGATCCGCCCCTCCAGAGTCAGACATACAAGTATTAAGCGCAAGCACAATGATATATATACATGTGCTTTGGTGAGGGGCTTATGAGTCGTGCACCCGTACAGTGCAAAGTTATCGTGTGTGCGTGTGTGATGAAGTAGGCATTTGAAACAGATAACTTGAGTATGTTGAGGGTGAGAGTACCTGGGAATATCACCGTGAAATCATTCATTTGACATGCATGCTTGGCATATAAGCAGAGAGTACCATACCTTCTACAACAACAACTATAACAAACATGCCTCAAACCAAAACTAGTTCGGGTTGGCTCACACCAGCAGAGTTGTACCATTCATTCTAGCATATATCAGGTGTGGTTAGGGGCATATTTTTAATCAGTTTTCTTTTGGTTTGCAGCGTGTCCCCTGGAATTCACCCCGTTGACCCCTCATGGCACATGCTTGGCTTGGGCTATCAGAATAAGTCCAACATTGAGAACGTTAAGAAGGCTGCTGTAATTCATTACAATGGCCAATCCAAACCTTGGCTGGAGTTAGGCTTTGAGCATCTCCGTCCTTTTTGGACCAAGTATGTAGACTACTCGAACGATTTTATTAAGAATTGCCACATATTGGAGTAATCAATGGATTATACTTCAAGGACAAAACACAAAGCAGGAATCCGAATGAACCTTTTTGGCTAGGAAACTTCAAGATCCAATTGATAAGGAGATTCTTAGACTGACTGAATTTGGTCAGGTATAATATTCAGGTTATCGGATTTGCTGCTTTGGCTCACTTCTATGAAGAGAACCTGCATTTCTAGCATTGGTATAAGATTCATTCTTTCAGTCTGTAAGAAGTTCAACTATTTTCGTTGACCGGAGATAAATGACATTCTTTTTGGCCTCTTAGCTGGGGTGTAGCTTATTCTCACTATTGTTTAGGGGGCACAAAATGCTACTCATTTGCCATTGGTAATGGGAGCTGATATGAGAAGAAAAACTAGGATGCAGGCCATGTTGAAAAGCTCCTACTTTGGCCCCCTTAGATATAGAGATCATTCTTTTTTATCTTAAAATATCGAATCTTTTTCTTTATATTGTTGACCCACTTCAGCCACGAAGATCATGAGCTTCTTGGGTTTGGAGGGTTATTACCGTCGATTTGTGGAGGGGTTTTCATCTATAGTAGCCTCGTTGACCAGGTTGACCCAGAAGGGTGCCCCGTTCAGATGGTCGGACAAGTATGAGGCGAGATTTCAGAAGCTCAAGATGGCTTTGACTACAGCGCTGGTGTTGGTGTTGCCCACAGGTTCAGGATCTTACACGGTATATTGTGATGCTTCCCGTGTTGGGCTCGGTTCAGTATTGATGCAGGAGGGCAGGGTGATTGCATATGCGTCGCAACAGTTGAAGGTTCATGAGAAGAATTACCCTGTTCATGATTTAGAGTTGGCAACCATTGTTCATGCGCTGAAGATTTGGAGGCACTATCTTTATGGCGTGTCGTGCGAGGTTTTCATGGATCATCGGAGCCTTCAGTATTTGTTCAGGCAAAAGGATCTCAATTTGAGGCAGAGGAAGTGGTTGGAGCTATTGAAAGACTATGATATCACCATCTTGTACCATCGCGGGAAGGCCAATGTGGCGGTCGACGCATTGAGTAGGAAGGCAGTGAGTATGGGCAGTCTTGCATTCATTCTAGTTAATGAGAGGCCGCTTGCATTAGATGTTCAGGCTTTGGCCAATCAGTTCGTGAGGTTGGATGTTTCTGAGCCTAGTCGTATTCTAGCTTGTACAGTCGCCCAGTCTTCGTTGTTTGAGCGCATCAAGGAGCGACAGTATAATGACTCTCATTTGCTTGTCCTTAGGGACACGGTGCGGCATGGTGATGCCAAGCAGGTTACGGTTGGAGATGATGGAGCTTTGAGGATGCAAGGTCGTGTTTGTGTGCCTAATGTGGAAGAACTTCGTGAGATGATTCTTAAGGATGCCCACAGTTCCCGGTATTCTATTCACTCGGGTGCCGCCAAGATGTATCAGGACTTGCGGCGGCATTATTGGTGGAGGAGGATGAAGAATGATATAGTTGCTTATGTAGTTCGGTGCCTGAATTATCAGCAAGTGAAGTATGAGCATCAGAGACCTGGTGGTTTGCTTTAGAAGATAGAGATTCCCGAGTGGAAGTGGGAGTGTATCACTATGGATTTCATTATTGGACTCCCACGGACTCAGAGGAAGTTCGACGCAGTTTGGGTCATTGTGGACAGGATGACTAAGTCAGCGCACTTCATTCCTATGGCAGTTACCTATTCTTCGGAGCGGTTGGCAGAGATATATATCCGCAAGATCGTCCGTCTTCACGGTGTGCCCATGTCTATTATTTCTGATCAAGGGACGCAGTTCACCTCGCATTTCTGGAGGGCAGTACAGCGTGAGTTGGGCACGCGAGTTGAGTTGAGCACAACGTTTCATCTTCAGACGGATGGACAGTCCGAGCGCACTATTCAGATCTTGGAAGATATGTTCCGCGCATGTGTTATAGACTTTGGAGGATCGTGGGATCAGTTCTTTCCCCTTGCAGAGTTCGCCTACAACAACAACTACCAGTCGAGCATTCAGATGGCTCCCTATGAGGCATTATATGGTAGGCGATGCCGGTCGCCAGTTGGGTAGTTCGAGCCGGGGGAGGCTTGGTTGTTGGATACAGATTTAGTACAGGATGCCTTGGATAAGGTCAAGATTATTCAGGATAGACTTTACACAACTCAGTCCAGGCAGAAAAGGTATGCCAACTGTAGAGTTCGTGATGTTGCATTCATGGTCGGAGAGAGGGTGTTGCTCCGGCTATCACCCATGAAGGGTGTGATGAGGTTTGGAAAGAAGGACAAGTTGAGTCCTAGGTACATCGGACCTTCTGATATTCTTTAGAGAGTGGGTGAGGTGGCTTACAAGCTTGCATTGCCACCCAGTTTATCATCAGTTCATCCGGTATTCCATGTGTCCATGCTCCAGAAGAACCACGGCGATCCGTCCCACGTGTTAGATTTTAGTTCTGTCTAGTTGGACAAGGATTTGACTTACGAGGAGGAGCCGGTGACTATTCTAGCCCAGCAGGTTGGTTAGTTGAGATCGAAGAGTTATCCTTCAGTTCGAGTGCAGTGGAGAGGTCATCTCGTCGAGGAAGCTACTTGGGAGTCCAAGTCGGACATGCGAAGTAGATATCCCCACCTATTCACCAATTCAAGTACTTTTCTATGTCCGTTCGAGGACGAACGATTATTTTAGAGGTGAAATATGTGATGACCCGATAGGTCATCTCGTGTTTTGAAACCTAATTCTGTGATCCGAAGCCTTTAAAAATCATGATTTAGCCTTCGTCAATTTGTGTGCGCAGTCCGGACGTCTTTTCGGAAAACATTTATGTCAAAAACGAGAAATTTTGCCTAAAAACATTATTTGAGTTGACTTCGGTCAACATTTTTCATAAATGGACCAGGATTTATGTTTTGACGGTCCCGGTGGGTCCGTATCGTGATTTGGGACTTGGACGTATGCCTAGAATCGAATTCGAAAGTCCCTAACCCGAGATATCGGACTTTGTCAAAATTTGAAAGTTAAAGACTTATTGAATTTGAAATGTTTGACCAAAGTTTGACTTTTTGGATAACTGATCCGTATTTTGGTTCTGGAACCCGGTATAGGTCCAATACCACATTTATGACTTGTCTGTGAAATTTGGTGAGTAACGGACTTGGTTTGACGTGATTCGGACGCCCGGTTGTGAAAATAGAAATTTCAAAGCTTTCTTGTAAAATCTCACTTGATTGGTGTTCAATTCGTAGTTCTTGGTGTTATTTTGGCGATTTAATCGCGCGAGCAAGTTCGTATGATATTTTTAGACTAGTGTGCACATTTAGTTTAGAGCCCGAGGGCTCGGGTGAGTTTCAGATATGCTTCAGAGTGAATTTGGACTTGGTGAAATTGCTGGTGTACTGATCATGTTGCAGGCCTCTGATCTCGCATTTGCGATGATAGTATCGCATTTGCGGTCATCCAGAGTTCGCATTTGCGAACAATTCTTTGCAATTGCGAAGACATCAGAGGTGTGAAGGACTTCGCATTTGCGATTGTTTCTTCGCATTTGCGGGCTTCGCATTTGTGAAGCCCACGACGCAAATGCGACATCTGTAGCTGATGAAATAGGACTTATACGAGATTTTTGGTTCATTTCCCAAATTTTCAAAACCTAAAACCTTAGAGGCGATTTTTCCTTGACTTCTTCTCCCCCAAATCGTTGGTAAGTGATTCGAACCTATTTCCTTTCAATCTTTCACTACTTTTCCTAAGATTTCAACTTAAAATCTAAGGTTTTCATGGTGGAATTGGAGTTTTTTTGGGTAGAAATTAGGGATTTGGTAATTTGGGGATTTAGACATCAAATTGAGGTTGGATTCCCAAACCAATTATATAACCGGGCTCGGGGGTGAATGGGTAATCGGGTTTTGGTCCGAATTCCGGGTTTGGACCAAGCGAGCCCGGGTGTTGACTTTTGTTGACTTTTTAAAAAATGGCCTAAATTGAATTCTTTACAATCGTGGGTAGTTCCTAAGGCTTAAATTGAATTGTTTGGTTGCTAATTTGCTAGATTCTATCAGTTCGGAGGCTTGTGTGAAAGGAAAAGTTGTGATTGAGCTTTGAGTTTGGTCGTTGGAGCGAGGTAAGTGTCGTGGTTAACCCTGACTTGAGGGATTAGGAATTGTTTGTCTATTTGCTACATGTTTAGATGTTGGGTACAACGTATATGTAAGGTGACGAGTACTTATGCGTTGTTGCCGGGTTAAAGCATGCAGGTGAAACTTGTTCCTTGTAGTTTCTTGCGTACTTGATCTTGTTATCCATGCTTGGACTAGTTACTTACTAAATTGATCGTACTTATCGTGTTTACGGGTTTTGTGATAATTGAGTATTGATTCGAAAGTTGAGGTTTGTATTGTGGAACCATTGTTGAAGTAAGGCTTGTTCTTGTTGATTCTATCTCCCTGGTATTACTTGTTCATTAATATGTCGTAAGGGAGAGTGTTAATGCACGAAGTGTGATGCCGTGCCATATTGTGAGTATTAATGCACGAAGGGTGATGTCGTGTCATATTGTGAGTGTTAATGCACTAAGGGTGATGCCGTACCATATTATGAGCGTTAATGCACGAAGGATGATGCCGTGCTATATTGTGAGTGTTAATGCACGAAGGGTGATGCCGTGCCATATTGTGAGCGTTAATGCATGAAGGGTGATGCTGTGCCATATTGTGAGTGTTAATGCACGAAGGGCGATGCCGTGCCATATTATGAGAGTTAATGCACGAAGGGTGATGCCTAACCTCGTGAATTGTGACACCAGATCCAGAAAGTGATAAATGATAAAGTTGTTATAATATTCCGCACTCATTATGGCTTAATTACTGTTAATTACTGCAATGTATAAGAGTTGACTTCATAATACTTTAACGTCGGCTTGCCTAGCAAGTGGGATGTTAGGCGTCATCACGGACCCGACGGTGGGGGATTTCGGGTCGTGACAACGATATTCTTGGTGTAAGGAAAATTTCTCTATTTTTTTATTAAGATACTAAAATTATATACAATTAAGATATTAGTTCATTGAAAATTTAGAAAATCAATTGTAATATCCAATATATAAAATGTTAATGGTAGTTATTATTATATCTAACATGGAAAGTATATTTATGTTGATATATTTATTTCTCATTATTGTTTAAATATTTACCACTAATTAATTTATTCTAATAGAATATAAATGATTAATTATATTTAAGCAAAAAAGAAAAAATAGACAAACCTAACGTGTACTATGTGCATATGGAGAAGTTTACCATAAATTGATATAATTCTTTTATTAATTGAAAAGGTCATAAAATTTCGGAAATGTTAAGGACTTCTTACCTAATTCAAATAAGGTTTGAATTAGTAAATAAAAATTTGATTTGATTTTAAAGTCCTAAATATTAGGAAAGTTATTTAAATTATAATTTTATCCAATGTAAAACTGATTTTTAAAGGGTAAAAAAGGCGAACGACATTTCGCTAAGGGCTTTCGTGCTTTTAATATAATATAGATAGATAGATTTTCTATCTAGAGGCATAAAACCACCATTGTCACGACCCAAAATCCTAACCTGTTGTGATAGCGCCTATCTCGATACTAGGCAAACCGAAAATCTCAATAAACCATAATTTCTCTTAAGTTAGAAATACAATAATTTAATACAATATAAAATTTCACAAATACTGACACGAACACTCCCCAAAAACTGGTGTCACTGAGTACTTGAGCATCTAATATGAATACAAGTCTGAAAAATACGGTCTACAATAGTATGAGACCAAATACAGTAAACAAGGAGATACAGAAGGAGAGAAAAGGTCTGCAGAACATGGCAGTTACCTCATAATCTCCTGAAAATCAACTGCGCGAAATGATCAACACCCGCTATGTTCGGGAGCACCTGGATCTGCACACGAAGTGCAGGGTATAGTATGAGTACAACCAACTCAGCAAGTAACAATAATAACTAAGGAACTGAAGATACTGACGAGCTAAACAGTTATAGTTCACTTTCAGTAATTCCAGAAAAGAAGAGACATGCTTTCAAATCCGACAGTTTAAGTCAAATCAATTTTATACAGTTCAAGTTTATGTAATCCGGATATAAAATCTTTCAGAGATTTCACAACAATGACAGATAACAACCAAGTGAAACAACAAATGCAAAGCAAGTACAGCCTCTTAGGAAACAGTCACTCAACTCATCACAACAGCTCAACCACTCGGCTCTCAGCCGTCAGCCCTCAGCACTCACACTCAATGGGTACCCGCGCTCACTGGGGGTGTACAGACTCCGGAAGGGCTCCTACATCCCAAGCGCCATAATCTGCACAAACAACTCTTGTGCTGCACGGACAACTCACGTGCTATAATATCCTGCACGGACAACTCACATGCCATAATATCCTTACCTCACCGACAGGCCCTCGGCCTTACTCAGTCTCTCGGGCTCTCAGAAATCACAAAGATCAACCCAAACAAAGATAACATAGTGTATCAACGAATATCCAGAAAAGCCTGAGGTATAATACGCAATAAAAATTATGACTGAGTACAAGACAGCAATTAGCAAATAATTCAACAAGTACGCGACATCGGTGGGTCCCAACAGTACTATCACATAGCCTAAGCATGATTTCTAACATGATTTATAGTCAAATTTTTCAACACATAGAGACCATATAGCTAACAAAATATTATTCAACTTTACAGTTTCAAGGGACAGACTAAGTCACAATCCCCTCGCTGCACGCCCACACGCCCGTCACCTAGCATGTGCGTCACCTCCTAAATAATCACATGACACAAAATTCCGGGGTTTCATACCCTCAGGACCAAATTTAAAATGGTTATTTGCCTCAAGCCGTAAAATTCTTATTCTGCAATGTCCTTTCCTCGTGAATTGGCTTCCCAATGCCTCGAATCTAGCAATAAATATTTCGTTTCAGTCAATAAAATTCATTGGAATTAATTCCATAAAAAAATACTAATTTTTAATAAAAATCTGAATTTTAGCCCAAACCTTGCCCGGGGGCCCCATGTCTTGGAACTCGACAAAAGTTACAAAATTTGGGAGCCCATTCAACCACGAGTCTAACCATACCAATTTTATCAAAATCTAACCCCCAACTCGACCCTCAAACTTCAATTTAAACTAAGAGGGTTTTCAAACTCTTCCAACTTAATTCACCAATTAAATGATAAAAACAACCATGGATTAGGGTAATTTAACCAATATTGAGTTAAGAACACTTACCCCGTTGTTTTCCTTGAAACATTCCCGAAAATTGCCTCTTCCCGAGCTCAAATCCGTCAAAAACTGAAAATGGGACGAAGTCCCATTTTCAGAACTTAAACTCTCTTCCCAAACATTTTCTCTACGCGATCGCGAAGAACAATTTTCCATCGCTCAGATTTTACTCTACGCGATCGCGGACTCGTCCACACGATCATGAAGCACAAAATGCGTGACTTCTATTTTCGCTCCACTTACTCTACGCAAACGCAACCTTCTTCACGCACTCGCGAGTCACAAAATCCCAGAGCTACGCGATAGCGTCCCGCTTCATGCGATAGCGAAGCACAAAATGCCACTGCCTCACATTAACCCTACATGATCACAGATATCCCCACGCGATCGCGTAGAAAATAACCCCCACTGACCAACTAAGCCTATGCGATCGCAGACGCATTCACGCGATTGCGTAGAAGGAAAACATCATTAGATAACAGAAAATTTCAGCAGCTATTCAAGTTCAAATTTTTGATTCGTTAACCATCCAAAACTCACTCGAGCCCCTCGGGACCTCAACCAAATATACCAACAAGTCCTAAAACATCATACGAACTTAGTCGAATCCTCAAATCACCTCAAACAACGCTAAAACCATGAATTACACCCCAATTCAAGCCTATTGAACTTTGAAATTTCTAATTTTTACAAATGACTCCAGAACCTGTCAAATCACGTCCGATTGACCTCAAATTTTGCACACAAGTCATAAATGACATAACAGAGGTATTACAATTTTTAGAATCAGATTCCGACCCCGATATCAAAAAGTCAACCCCCCGATCAAACTTCCCCAAAAGTCAACTTTCGGCATTTCAAGCCTAATTCTACTACGGGCCTCCAAAAACTTTTCCGAACACGCTCCCAAGTCCAAAATCACCATACCGAGTTATTGGAATTATCAGAATTTGAATCCGAGGTCATTTACATATAGGTCCATATCCGGTCAACTTTTTTAACTTAAATTTTCAATTATGAGACTAAGTGTCTCATTTCACCCCGAATTCCTTCCGGACCCGAACCAACTAACTCGATAAGTCATAAATAAATTGTAAGGTAGAAATTGAGTAGTAAATGGGGAAACAGGGTTATAATATTCAAAATGACTGGCCGGGTCGTTACATTCTCCCACTCTTAAACAAACGT
Organism: Nicotiana tomentosiformis; assembly: GCF_000390325.3. Classification (NCBI taxonomy): domain Eukaryota; kingdom Viridiplantae; phylum Streptophyta; class Magnoliopsida; order Solanales; family Solanaceae; genus Nicotiana; species Nicotiana tomentosiformis. The sequence goes on from NC_090823.1 coordinate 40,037,207, forward strand.
TCGTCCCCGAACGTGTTTAGAATAATACATGGAGTCTCAAATAAGTGTTGATATTTGCTCTACATCTCCTACTCAATCTCCCAAGTAGCTTCTCTGACTGAGTGGTCTCTCCATTACACCTTCACTGATGCTATGCTCTTTGACCTCAGTTTTCTAACCTGCCGATCTAAAATAGCCACCGGCTCCACACGTAAGTCAAATTACTGCCCAACTGTACTGTACTGAAATCCAGAACGGATCCCTAACATACTTTCGGAGCATGGATACATGGAACACTGGATGAACACCTGATAGACTAGGTGGCAAAGCAAGTTCATAAGCCACCTCTCCAATTTTCTTAAGTATCTCAAAAGGCCCAATATACCGAGGGCTCAACTTGCCTTTCTTCCCAAACCTCAACACACCCTTCATGGGTGAAATCTTGAGCAGAACCTTCTTCCCAGCCATGTAAGCAACGTCATAGACCTTCCTGTCGGCATAACTCTCCTGTCTAGAATGTGCCGTGCGAAGCCGTTCCTGAATTACTTTGACCTTCTCTAAAGCATCCTGAACCAAGTTAGTACCCAATAGTCTAACCTCCCCCGGCTCTAACCAACCCACTAGAGACCGACACCGTCTCCCATATAAAGCTTCATACAGAGCCATCTGAATACTCGACTAGTAGCTGTTATTGTAAGCAAACTCCGCGAGTGGCAGAAATTGATCCCAAAAACCCCCAAAATCAATGACACAAGCGCGTAACATATCCTCCAATATCTAAATAGTGCGCTCGGACTATTCGTCCGTCTAACGGTGAAATGTTGTACTCAACTGAACCCGTGTGCCCGATTCTCATTGTACTGCCCTCCAAAATTGTGAGGTAAACTGCGTACCCCAATCCAAAATAATGGACACTGGCACACCGTGTAGGCGAACAATCTCACGAATATAAATCCCAGCCAACCGCTCCGAAGAATAATTAGTACCAACTAGAATAAAATGCGCGGACTTGGTCAACCGATCTACTATTACCCAAACAACATCAAACTTTCTCAAACTCCGTGGGAACCCAAATACGAAGTCCATGGTAATACGCTCCCACTTCCACTCCTGAATTTCAAGTCTCTGAAGCAATCCTCCTAGCCTCTGATGTTCATACTTTACCTGTTGACAATTTAGACCCCGAGCTACAAACCCAACTATATCTTTCTTTATTCGCCTCTACCAATAGTGTTGCCTCAAATCCTGATACATCTTCGCGGCGCCTGCATGAATAGAGTACCGCGAACGGTAAGCTTCATGGAGAATCAACTCACGCAAACCATTTACATTAGGCACACATAGCCTGCCTTGCATCTGTAATACACTGTCATCTCCAATAGTGACTTTCATGGCATCTCCGTATTGAACCGTGTCCTTAAGGACAAGCAGATGTGGGTTATCATACTAACGTTCTCTAATACGATCATACAGAGAAGACTGGGAAACCACACACGCCAAAACTCGATTCGGCTCCAAAACATCCAATCTAACAAACTGATTAGCCAAGGCCTGAACATCCAAGGCTAAAGGCCTCTCAGCTACCCGTAAGTATGCTAAGCTGGCCAAACTCTCCGCCTTACGACTCAAGGCATCGGCCACCACATTGGCCTTTCCGGGATGATAGAGAATGGTGATATCATAATCCTTAAGCAACTCCAACCTTCGCTGCCGCAAGTTAAGATCATTCTGTTTAAACAAATGTTGTAGACTCCGATGATCGGTATATACCTCACACTGTACAAGTAATGCCGCCAAATTTTCAAGGCATGAACAATAGCTGCTAACTCAAGATCGTGGACTAGATAATTCTTCTCATGTACCTTTAACTGTCTGGATGCATAGGCAATCACCCTACCGTCTTGCATAAGCACTGCGTCGAGACCAATACGCGACGCGTGACAATACACAATACAAGACTCTAAACCTGTAGGCAACACCAATACTGGAGCTATAGTCAAAGCTGTTTTGAGCTTTTGAAAGCTCTCTTCACACTCATCCGACCACCTGAACGGAGCACCTTTCTGGGTCAATTTAGTCATAGGTGATGCAATAGACGAGAATCCCTCCACGAAGCGATGATAATAACCGGCCAAGCCGAGAAAACTCCGAATCTCAGTAACTGAGGATGGTCTGGGCCAATTCTGAACTGCCTCTATTTTCTTCGGATCCACCTTAATTTCTTCATTGGACACTATATGTCCCAAGAATGCCACCGAACTAAGCCAGAACTCACACTTAGAGAATTTAGCATAAAGTCTCTCCTCTCTCAGCCTCTGTAATACAATACCCAAGTGTTGTGCATGCTCCTCCTAGCTACGTGAGTACACCAATATGCGACGCATCACAATACACAGTATAAGAGTCTGAACCTGTAGGCAACACCAATACTGGAGCTGTAGTCAAAGCTGTTTTGAGCTTCTGAAAGCTCACTTCACACTCATCCAACCACCTGAACGGAGCACTTTTCTGGGTCAATTTAGTCATAGGTGATGCAATAGACGAGAATCCCTCCACGAAGCGACGATAATAATCGGCCAAGCCGAGAAAACTCCGAATCTCAGTAACTGAGGATGGTCTGGGCCAATTCTAAACTGCCTCTATTTTCTTCGGATCCACCTTAATTTCTTTATTGGATACTATATGTCCCAAGAATGCCACCGAACTAAGCCAAAACTCACACTTAGAGAATTTAGCATAAAGTCTCTCCTTTCTCAGCCTCTGTAATACAATACCCAAGTGTTGTGCATGCTCCTCCTAGCTATGTGAGTACACCAGAATATCATCGATAAATACCACGACAAATAAATCAAGATATGGCTGGAATATACTATTCATCAAATGCATAAATGATGTTGGGGCATTGGTTATCCCAAAAGACATCACAGGAAATTCATAGTGGCCATAACGAGTTTTGAATGGAGTCCTGAGAATATCCAAATCCTGAATTTTCAACTGGTGATACCCAGATCTCAAATCAATTTTGGAGAACACCCTCGCTCCCTGAAGCTGGTCAAATAAGTCATCAATACGTGACAATGGATATTTATTCTTGATTGTAACTTTGTTCAACTGCCTATAATCAATGCACATCCGCATAGTACCATCTTTCTTTTTCACAAACAGAACCGGTGCACCCCAATGTGACACACTAGTCCTAATAAACCCCTTTTCAAGGAGTTCATGAAGTTGCTCTTTTAATTTTTTTAACTCAGCTGGTTCCATACGATACGGAAGAATAGAAATAGGCTGAGTGCCCTGCACCAAGTCAATACCGAAATCAATATCCCTGTCGGGTGGAATACCCGGCAGGTCTGCAGGGAATACATCTAGAAAGTCTCGCACGACCGGTACTGAATCAATAATAGGAGTATCTGCATCAACATCTCTCACAAAGGCCAAATATGACAAGCATCCCTTTCCAACCATATGTTGGGCCTTCAAATAAGAAATTACCCTGCTAGGAACAAGATCTAGAGAACCCTTCCATTCAACCTTAGGCAACCCCTGCATCGTTAACATCACGATTTTTGTGTGACAGTCCAGAATAGCGTGACATGGAGACAACCAATCCATACCCAGGATTACATCGAAATAAACCATACCGAGTAATAAGAGATCAACTCTAGTCTCCAGTTCCCCAATAGTTACCACGCACGACTGATATACATGATCCACAATAATAATATCGCCCACCAGTGTAGATACACAAACAGGTGAAACTAAGGATTCATAGGGCATATCCAGATAATGGGCAAAATATGATGATACATATGAATAAGTGAAACCAGGGTTAAATAATAAAGAAGCCTCCTTGTGGCACACTGAAACAATACATGTGATCACTGCACTCGAGGCAACAACATCTGGCCTAGCAGGAAAAGCATCGAATCGAGCCTGCCTGCCGCCTGATCGGCCTCCCCCTCTTGGGTGACCCCTAGCTGCCTGACCCCTACCCCGAGCTGGCTGGGCAGGTGGTGTAACTGCTGGTGCTGGTGTCGTTGGTCGAGAACTTTGCTGCGGAGTCCCACTCAACAGCCTAGGACAATCTCTCTTGAAATGACCCAATTCTCCGCACTCAAAACAATCCCTCCTATGACGGAACTGCTACTCCTGATAACTCGAAGAATTGCCTATAGAAGACTGAGCAGACGAGGCATGATGAGAAGTCTGTGCTGGTAGTGCACTGAATGAAGACTGGCCTGAGTGAGAACTGTAAGAACCGTGGCTAGCTGATACACCACGATGAGCTGGACGACCCGCCTGAGCGCGTCTGTATGAACGGCCCCTACCGCGGTAAAACTGAACCCCTGAAGGAACACCGCTGAAATCACCGAAACCACGAGGCCTCTCAGCCTCCTCTCAACCCGCTCTTGGCTGCAAACCATCTCAATCCAACGAGCAATGTCGACAACCTCGTCGAAAGTAGCACCGGATACTCTTTCTCTCTCTTTCTCTAGCCATGAGTAATCGTAGCTGAAAAGTGAGGCTATCTATGAACCTCCTGATCCTTTCGCTGTCTATGGGAATCAACCAGATAGCATGACGGTCCAGTTCTGAAAATCTCATCTCATACTGCGTCGCGGAAATATCACCCTGGCGAAGCTGCTCGAACTGCCTGCGCAGCTCCTCTCTACGGGACTAAGGCACGAACTTCTCCAGGAATAGACCGGAGAATTGTTGCTACGTAAGGGGTGCTGCACCGATCGGCCTACACCTCTCGTAAGACTCCCACCATCTGAAGGCAGCCCTAGAACACTGAAAAGTAGTGAATGAGATGCCACTAGTCTCTAGAATACTAACTGTCCAAAGTATCCGCTGACACTTATCTAGAAAACCCTGGGCATCCTCTGACTCAGCACCGCTAAATGGTGGAGGTCGAAGCCTCTCAAATCTCTCAAGTCTCCTCTGCTCATCATCTGCTATAACAGGAACTACCGGGGCCTGAGCAGCTGCAACCGGCTGGGTTGGTAGTACCCCCGGTATCTGAAGTCCTTGTACTACCTGGTCTAGAGTACGGGCAACAGGGGTATGAGTACCTCCCCCGGCCTGAGAAGTGGAAGGTGCGGCCTGAGCCAAAATCACCTGAGCCAGACCAGTGCAGGCTGCCAATATCTGGGCCAAAGTCTCCTGAAGGCCTGAAATCTCAATGGGCACAGCTGGTGCCTGAGCTGATCATGTCTGCTCAGCTATATGAATTTGCTCCTGAGCTGGAGCAACTGGTGGTACTACAGGTGCTGGTCTAACTGTGGTACGAGCTACACCTCGACCTCTACCTCGACCCCGGCCTCTACCACGGCCCCGGCCTCTCGCGGCCCTAACTGGTGGCACTGGTGGTTGACCGTCCGATCCGGTAGTATGTGTCCTCACCTTCTGTGAGAGAATAGAATAGCAGAAATTTAGTTTCCAGAATCAACAAATTCGCACGACAGAATAGAAGAAAGTGAAATTTTCCTAAGGGTTCTGCAGCCTCTCGAAGATAAGTACACATTTCTCTGTACCGATCCGCAAGACTCTACTAAACCTACTCATGACTCGTGAGACCTATGTAACCTAGGGTTCTGATACCAACTTGTCACGACCCAAAATCCTAACATGTCGTGATGTTGCCTATCTCGATACTAGACAAGCCGGAAATCTCAATAAATCACAATTTCTCTTAAGTTTGAAAATAGAATAATTTAATACAATATAAAATTTCACAAATACTGACACGAACACTCCCGAAAACCTGGTGTCACTCAGTACATGAGTTACAAGTCTGGAAAATACGGTCTATAATAGTCTGAGACCAAATACAATAAATAAGTAGATAGAGAAGGAGAGACAAGGTCTGTAGAATACGGCAGCTACCTCAAAATCTCCTGAAAATCAACTGCGAGAAATGATCAACACCCGCTATGTCCGGGAACACCTGGATCTGCACATGAAGTGCAGGGTGTAGTATGAGTACAATCAACTCAGCAAGTAACAATAATAACTAAGGAACTAAAGATACTGACGATCTACAAAGTTATAGTTCACTTTCAGTAATTCCAGCAAAGAATAGACATGCTTTCAAATCCGGCAGTTTAAGTCAAATTAATTTTATACAGTTCAAGTTCATGTAATTCAGATATAAAATCTTTCAGAGATTTCACAACAATGACAGATAGCAGCCAAGTACAACAACAAATGCAAAGCAAGTACAGCCTCTCAGGCAACAGTCACTCAACTCATCACAACACCTCAACCACTTAGCTCTCAGCCCTCAGCACTCACATTCAATGGGTACCCACACTCACTGGGGATGTACAAACTCTAGAGGGGCTCCTACAGCCCAAGCGCCATAATCTGTACGGATAACTCACGTGTTATAATATCCTGCACGGAGAACTCACATGCCATAATATCCTTACCTCACCGACAGCCCCTCGGCCTTACTCAGTCCTCAATCTCTCTAGTCTCCCAGGCTCTCAGAAATTACAAAGATTAGCCCAAACAAAGATAATATAGTGTATCAACAAATATCCAGAAAAGACTGAGGTATAATACGCAAGAAAAATCATGACTGAGTACAAGACAGTAATTAGCAAATAATTCAACAAGTACGCGACCTCGGTGGGTCCCAAAAGTACTATCACATAGCCTAAGCATGATTTCTAACATGATTTATAGTCAAATTTCTTCAACACATAGAGAGCATATAGCTAACAACAAATTATTCAACTTTACAGTTTCACGGGACGAACCAAGTCACAATCTCCTTGGTGCACGCCCACACGCCCGTCACCTAACATGTGCGTCACCTCCAAAATAATCCTATGACACAACATTCCGAGGTTTCATACCCTCATGACCAGATTTAAAACTGTTACTTACCTCAAGCCGTGAAATTCTTATTCTGCAATGTACTTTCCTCGTGAATTGGCCTCCCAACGCCTCGAATCTATCCATAAATAATTTGTTTCAGACAATAAAATTCATTGGAATTAATTGCATAAGAAAATGCTAATTTTCCATAAAAATATGAATTTTAGCTCAAACATCGCCTGTGGGGCCCATATCTTGGAACTCAATAAAAGTTACAAAATTCGAAAGTCCATTCAACCACGAGTCTAACCATATAAATTTTATCAAAATCCGACCCCAACTCGACCCTCAAATCTTTAATTTAAACTAAGAGGGTTTTCAAACTCTTCCAACTTAATTCACCAATTAAATAATAAAAATAACCATGGATTCGGGTAATTTAATCAATATTGAGTTAAGAACACTTACCCCGTTATTTTCCTTGAAAAATTTCCGAAAATCGCCTCTTCCCGAGGTCAGATCCGTCAAAAACTGAAAATGGGACGAAGTCCCATTTTCAGAACTTAAACTCTCTGCCCAGATATTTGCTCTACGCGATCGCGAACATCCCCACGCGATCGCGAAGAACAATTTTTCATCACCCAGATTTTACTCTACGCGATCACGGACTCGTCCACACGATCGCGAAGCACAAAACGCGTAACTTCTACATCCGCTCCACTTACTCTACTCGAACGCGACCTTCTTCAAGCGTTCGTGAGTCACAAAATCCCAGAGCTATGCGATCGCGTCCCGCTTCACACAATCGCAAAGCACAAAATGCCACTGCCTCACATTAACCCTACGCGATCGCGTAGAACAAAACCCCCACTGACCAACTAAGCTTACGCGATCGCGTAGAAGGAAAATATCATCAGATATGAGAAAATTTCAGCAGCTGTTCAAGTCCAAATTTGTTATCCGTTAACCATCCAAAACTCACCCGAGCCTCTCGGGACCTCAACCAAATATACCAACAAGTCCTAAAATATCATAGGAACTTAGTCGAATCCTCAAATCACCTCAAAAAATGCTAAAACCATGAATTACACCTCAATTCAAGCCTATTGAACTTTGAAATTTCTACTTTCTACAAATGACCCCGAAACCTGTCAAATCACGTCTGATTGACCTCAAATTTTGTACACAAGTCATAAATGACATAACAAAGGTATTTTAATTTTTAGAATCGGATTTTGATCCCGATATCAAAAAGTCAACCCCCGGTCAAACTTTCCCAAAATTCAACTTTCGTCATTTCAAACCTAATTCTATTACGGACTTCCAAAAATATTTTCGGATACGCTTCTAAGTCCAAAATCACCATACAGAGCTATTGGAACTATCAGAATTTTAATCCGAGGTCGTTTATATATAGGTCCATATCCGGTCAACTTTTCTAACTTAAATTTTCAATTGTGAGACTAAGTGTCTCATTTCACCCCTCATTCCTTCCGAACCCGAATCAACTAATCCGATAAGTCATAAATCAATTGTAAGGCAGGAATTGAGCAGTAAATGGGAGAATGAGTTATAATATTCAAAACGACTGGGCGGGTCACAACCATCAGAACATTATTTGGTAATTTCCTTCTCACTACATTGGATACTCTCATTCTAAACTATGTAAAGTATTTCATATTAGTTCCTTTATCAGTTACTCTATACATTACGTGTGGTTTCTCTTAATATTTTGTACATACGTAATTTAATTTGTATACTGATAAAAGCGAAGAACAATCGTGGAAGAACAAAAGAGGCTCGAAATAATAGTTACATATGAATGATAAATTAAGCTATTTAATATTTATACTAAGTAACTAACAACAGATAGAATGATTACTTATTTCTTGCAACTAATACGTATTCCAATTGTAAAATTTAGGCATGATCGTTAGAACTGTGACCAATGTGGGGTCATTATTAACGCGTAACGCACGTTTATAAGAACTAGTACTATATATACTATATTATATTAAAAGTACGAATACCCTTAGCGAAATGTTATTCGCCTTTTCTTCCCTTTAAAAACAGTTTTTATAATGAATAAAATTGTAATTTAAGTTACTTTCCTAATATTTAGGAATTTAAAATCAATTAATTTTTAGTATATTAAATCTTTCCTTATTAAACTAGGTAAGAAGTCCTAATATTTAGGAATTTAAATCAATAAATATTTTACCTTATATGAGCTATACTAATTGACCATAAATCCTTTCTGATGAGAACGTTCTTATATGGTGACTTCAATTGATTTTCAATTAAGAACTTAAAAATATGGGGACATATAAATTAAAAGTATTTAATACAATAACGTCTAAACTAAAAGAAAATTAACGCGAAACAATTAAATGTATTTTAAAAATTCTTATTTTAATCAAACAAAATAATTAATCCATGTTCAATTAAGCACCCAAAATGATTATTTGATGCCTTATTTAATCATATTAAATAGTACAAGCCTAAATTTATATAATAAAAGAACGAAACGTCTACACGAAATATAATTAATTTTTTTTTCTTTAAAACTAAATTTCATGTCGAATAAAAATGCAATGTAAATATTTTACTTATATTCAAGACTTTAAAATTAATTAAAAATTTGCTTTTCTTTTTAACTATATAGGAAATTCAAATATTTAGGACTTTCAAATGACTTATATATTAAAAACAATGTCTAAATTAATATGTATACACACACTTAGTGAATTAAATAAGTTTTTATAGTAATTTGTTCATCCTATAATTTTTTTTTATGTTTTAATGCCCATGCACGTTTTGACAGAGTTATATAAATAATCATAAATTCTTTTCTTCTTTTTATTTTAACAATTAAAACCTCACTACATGGATAATATTGAAACCTTTGAATGGATATAAATTGAGAAAACATATTATTCATATTTTTAAAATATGTTATTCGATAAATCTTTAAAGAATCGGAATAAAAGTCTATACCTTGTTTATGTCTTCTCGAATGAACTTGAGAATAGATTTTAAAAAAAATTAGAATAATCTTAAAGTTTCAAGGGCTATACATTCTTACTGAAACTAACAAAGAAGCACAATATAACTCGTGAAATTAAAATGACAAATTATAAAATTGGAACATAATTAAAAGTTGAATAATGATTGAGGACTTTTATGGAATTTTTTTTTATTGAGTTAGCTATAGAGGATTAATAGTCATCAATTTCAAAAGCTTACATTTTATTTTATAACTCAAACATAATTTAAAAAAATATATGTAATTTTCTTATTAAATATTACTCATTGAGATGGGGAACACGTGCAACGCGCGCGTATACTAAGACTAGTATTTCTTACAAAGCTTGATCTTATATATGTAATAGATCACGTAATATAGTCCTACATCCGGAGAACGAAATTGATAATTCCAAAAAAAAAAAAACTTAAAAAAAGGTCTTACATAATAGGAACAACAAGATTTGACATCAAGTTGGTACTTTATATAGTATGCATTTTAATTATAAGCTCATATGCCACCACACTCAAGCTAGAAATTACAACACAAATGTCTAACTTAAGCCTTGGATTCAGAAGCAGAAGCCATAGTCAATGGGCTAAAACCGTGATCAAGACTTGCTTTCCAGACTTTCTCAATATCAAACATCATGTTCCCACACTCATGCTCATTCCAGCCTTTCAGTGCGTGCAATATTCCAGCTACTCGCCACGCGCTCATCACTCTTCTTGGAAGCCAATTCTATTGTTATTAAAAGAAAAGATTGAATTTTTTAGTGAAAGAAGAAGAAGAAGAAGAAACTAAGGGAATTTAGTAGTATATTATTACCTCACAGGAGTCCACGTTTTCAAAGTGTTTTGGAGTGATCATGGCTGGTGTGTGAAAGTAGAGGCAATCCTTGCGAGCTTTCCTTGGTGGGAATTGTGAAAAGGGAATGAATAATGTTCCTTTTGGTGCTTTCAATTGTTCATCTTCACTCAATCCATCCCCTACTAGCCATATCTGAAATCCAATGCTTTATTAAGTACAGTAACTTTCTTATTTACAAATCTTTTTTTTCTCTTTAATTTGTTCTTCTCGTTAACTTGGGGGACCGGGGGGAGAGGAAACAGGTGTTCAAATGGTATAGAGGGGTTTGTTTTTAATAAAGAGTTTAAGTCATATATATTGTTGGCGTAAATTTTTTTTACTGTGCTATCAAGTAATCCAATTAATATATATAAGTGAGCTTTCTTAAAATATGATATCTATAATCTTAAAAATAAAACAAGCTTTCTGCTATAATAGATAAAAGTGATCTAGTAGTGTAAAAAATTCTTAGATTGACTATAACTTAAACACTTTAATAAATAATCAAGATTAACAATCTTATTTCATTGTTTTTTGACATTTGTACCTTTGAAGCATATGTTTTTGAGGGAACCAAATTAATTGCGACTTCAGGGGTAAGACTTGATTTGAGCTTCTTGTACTCTTCTTCTCGCAATGTCACAACCTATCACAATCACAATAAATGAGAAAAAGGACACCATGTGAGGGAATTCACTATAATAATATTTACAATTAAAGAGACCTTTACTCCTCCTTGGCATAAGGCAAGGGCAATCGCATTTGCAACTTTCGACAAATGGCCTCCAAGGACCACTTGTGTGGTTCCTTTAGGAATAGAGTTTAGGACCACAGCAACAGCTAGGCTACTTCCATCAACCACCTTCACTTTGAGCTGAGGATGCCTTCTTATGTAAAGCTCACCATTATTATTCAGTTGCTCCTCCTGTAAAATTTCATGTATAGAGGCATGAGAGTTAACTATTACATCTATAGAAATTAAATTTCTCCAAGTAAAACTTACAGATAAGCATTATTTGAATCTTAAAACTTCCTCCGTTCCTACATGGTAAGGTTCGTTGTGCCATGTTCAAAGTACTCTAATCTTTTGTGTGAATTCAAATATAAATTTATTTAGAAACTACGTAAAAAGTACTTTAAACCATAATAGTTAATAATTTAAATTATTTATAAAATATTACCCAAAGGCATGGTAAAAAGAACCTGATTGACTCTCAAACAGAATGATATTGCCACATAAATTGGAAAAAAGGGAGTATGTTACTCGCCTGATTTAAGAGTCCAAGGCTCAATACTTTTATGCCTTTTCGATCTGCTTCCATGATAGCTTCCTCAATAAAGTTGTTAATCGTCTCTCTTTGCCATTGCATAAAATACTGGAACCAAATCAGGCCAAAAATAAATAAATACTTGAATAGTGAACAATAACATAGTGAAAATGTTGATAAATATTATGAATACTTACTTGTATGCGATATTTTGGGATCGCCCAAGTTTGCAAATTCAGACTCTTGAACACATTTCTCTCAACAGTAAATGTGTGACCATAAATCCAAGTAATCATCATAGACCACAATGTAACAGGCCACATTAACCAAAAATACCACTTAGAGGTGTAAGGTTCCGAGGCAAAAGAAGCAAATCCTAGCCTGAGATGGTAAATGGATTCTGGGGTTGTTAGGTGTGTTAGGTGCACCACATCCGGCGATTTGCCTTGCCTTTCAAGTGATTTTTCGTATAATGTGTCTGAAGATTTGTCTAGTGTATCGTAAATGTAATCGTACATTGGCATAAAAAGCGAGTAGTTTGTTCTAAATTGAGTGTGATGGAGTGAATGATACCTGTGCAATTAAATAACTGCATTTAGCTGACTGCGTTCTGAAAAATAAAAATCATGAGAAATTTGAAAGCTAACTTTATTATGTGCATCACACAACTCTCCTATTTTCTGGCCTTTTGTCTATCTTTTAATTTTCTTTTAAGGTGAAATAAATTTATAGAATATTTACATAATATTCACAGTATAATTTACGTTATATTATTTTATACAAATATATATTGATGGAATCTGAAGAGTAATAGGTGAAATATTTTGATGAAATATTTACATTATATCCACATTATAATTTCAGTTAATAATGATTTTTTTTATTGAAGGAATATTAAAATTGTATAAAACTTTTACAATATAATATATTATAAATATATTAAATGTATATTTTGTTGAAAAAATAAAACTGTCCACCATAAAAATAAAATATTGGAAGAAAATACCAAAATTCCCCTTGGTGTAAATGTATTTTTGAGGTATAATTTTATTATAAAACATACTCAATTGTGTGTATTTAAAACATCGTATAAATATGATATGTTTTTAATTCAGATGTTGTTATGTAATATTTTTGGTATATTATAGGTATGAAGTATATATAAACGTATATATTTAATATGTCATAATTTAAAACAGACATACTGTATCAAATATTTGGGAAAATCTGCCATACCGATGAGCAATGCAACATATCAGAAAGGAATTTTATACTTGAACACTTTAGTTGTGTGGCAGGTGATGATACTCTATATATTACACCAAATTATATATCATTAAAGAATAAGAAGTATGAGGAGAAAGAAACATTTGGTTTAACTCTTGCGTTGATAATTTGTTAGAAGATTGTGAGAAAGCAACAATAGTATTTGAGCATCATTTTCGAAAAAATAAAGTTAAATTGATAAGTGATGTGAAGAACTTCTACTGATATAAGGGAAGACACGAAACTTCTCTCAAGGAGAGAAGAGAAATCTTCTCGGCGTTTATTTATTATGAGAGAAAAAGAGAAATAAGATATCAAGAATTTAAACATAATCCCTTGTTTTTAGGAAGAGTTAAAAAATAAATACGTTATTATTAAATACTAGTATTTTATTTATATATGTTGTATTTGTAATAAAATGTGCTATTATTGAAATAATCCAAATATGGTAACAGTAATATAAATACTATTTTATAAGAGCCCTACAGTGTAAAAAAATCGAGACAGTACAAAGCTTCACACAGCTAGTGTCAGTTGTGTGAGCCATAAAATAAAAATTTTCTTCTATGATTCAATTCTTTACGGAGATATAAAATATTTTTATTTTAATAAAGTTCGTCTTTCCTATCTCCCAATTTTTTTACAAACTCGTAAGGGCTACATTTGACTTGCTATCTCCCAATTTTTTTAAAGCTTAAGATCTTCCTAAATTTCCAATGAAACCTTCCTAGCTACGTGAATACATAAGTTCGACAAATAAAGGAGAATATATTGATGCACCAAATGAAGATACATATAAAAGACAAGACAAACATATAAGTAGAGGAATAAGAGACTTACGAGGGTGTATACATCAAGTATTTGAGAGGGGGAAAGCTGGAGAACATCCACTTTGGAATGATCTCAAAGTTGCAATGCCCCATGTTATTCATAAAATCAATATAAGTAATATATCCACCAAATGAAACTATTGAAGCAGTCCCAGTTAGCACAGTTGTGAGAAGTGGGATGGCAAATAGCAAGAAGTATGCTATATGCTCTGCAAATGGATGAATCACAGCTGCCAAAACACAGAAATGAACTTTGTAAGGCAATAATTCATGGTTCTTTCTTTTTTTTCAATTGTTATTTTGGTGGAAAGTGGCATAGAAAATATGGATTAAATTAAACATCTAACATAATAATTGCACCTTTCTCTATATGTTCTCAAGTTATCTTTACCGAAATAATCAGCCACATTCACTTTAATTTTATTTTTTTCTAGCCGGTACGCATAGATTAAACACGATATGATATACATATTATATGTGGATATACAAATATTATACGTATGCTGCCTATTTTTAGTCAAAGTAGTCGGATGGACGGCTATTTAATTTAGATTAATCTATATCTATCTATACTATATTAAAAGTACGAAGGCTCTTAGCAAAATGTCGTTCGCCTTTTTTACCCTTTAAAAATAGATTTCACATTAGACAAAATTGTCATTTAATTATTCTTCCTATCATTTTAGGAGTTTAAAATCAACTAAAATTATGGCCATTAAATATTTTCCTATTTGAAATGTGTAGGACTTCCTAATATTTAGGAGTTCAAAATCGATTATATTTTTCCCTATATAAATTCTGCCTTATTTGAACTATATAATATAATTATATTTTTTTAATATTTAAAACTTTGACATCAAATAAACTTTTACTTAATAAAAAAGATGCATTTACAAAAGTACAAAACTTTGAATGAAGTCCGTAATGCAATTTACCTGTTAGAATACAGTTCCTTCAATATGTTCTGTTATTAGAATACATTTAGTTGGGGCCGAGGAAAAATTGTTTATATTTTTTGGTTAATTTTGGATGCTCTTCTTTTAATATTTTGTTACCTTTGTAGTGTGTGTATATATATATATATATATATATATATATATATATATATATATATATATATATATATATATATATATCACATGTTTACTCTATATTGAAGTCATAGATAGGTAAATATTTTAATACTAAGCTCAACAACTAGAATGACAAATAAAATATTTGAGAATATAAATGAGAAAGACAGTGAGCGAAAAGTGGTCAACGAACGTTAAATAGCACTAATGTCCAACAAGCATGAAGATACAAAAATAAAATAGTCATTGATTCTTTACTATTTTAAAATAAAATTTTATTTAAAAATAAAATTTTGTAATGCATTTTATAAAAGTGTAACTACAATTAATATTTCAAATTTGGGACGAGCTATATATCTTAAACTTTTTATTTTATATTTTACACTTAGATTATATCAAAGTAAAAAAATCATCAGTTAAAAATCCGTAATCTATTTATCTACATTAAAATATTTTACACTTTTATTTTATAACTCAAGCACAATTTTTAATATAATATTAATGTGATCTTATTTCTTAAAAAAATAATCATTGTGACGGTACACTAAAACTAGTTATTCTTAAAAAATCATGAGCTATTAGCTACTCTATTTATTTTCAATGTTAAGAACTTCAAGTTTTCTCACTACCTATATATGTAGGCCAATTTAAACAGTCACAAAGAGCCAACTATATTGCACTTTCATTTCTTTTATAATACACTATTGCATTTATTTATTTATTTATTTTTGTAATCAAATGGAATATATTAGCTTAGCAGTTCTTTGTTGCTCTCAGGTTCTTGTTTATTGTTAGGTGCATCTTTGGGGACCTTCATAACGTGCAGTCCTCCATAAATGGGACAGAAATTTAATGCGCGCGAGAATACTTTTTTAGAATTAAAATCCCAATACAAAGGTAGATTACTAAAATAATTACTCTCTCGTTTGAATTTAGATGATGTAACTTGATTTGGTATAAAGTTTAAGGAAAAAAAAACTTTTGAAACATGTGGTCGTAAAAGCTTAAGGGCAAAAGCTTTGTGGGATCATAATATTTTTTTATTAAAGATAAAGTGGATAAAATAAAATGTTTAAAGTTACACTACTTCTAAATATAGAAATGTGTCATTGCTTTTGAAAAAATGTATCATTTAAATTGAAATGAAGGGAATAAGAATTATATTGGACTGTCGTTTTCCTGATTGATATGCAGTTGAAACTATTTAAGAGGAAGGTACAATTTTCCAATTTTGTTTTTCTGGACCAATGTGCTTAAATTAGGTAGGGGTTGTTTTCATAGAAGGATTCGCTCTGAATATGGTAGGATTCATATCATGCCAGCTTGAAAAGTTGAATTGGGTGCTAGAAAGATAGGCCTTCAATTCTATAGTTAATGTCCCAACGTCTTGTCATCTACTTCGCCTAACAAATTACTCCTCCGTTTTAATTTAAATAAAATAGTTTGATTCGGCACGAAATTTAATAATTTTTTCTTTTAAAACTTGTGATATTAAAAACTTAAAGTTAGAGATCTTCCAAATATATAAACATTCATATTACTTTTTTTAACCAGAAATGAAACATATGAAGTAATATATAAATGCTCTTGAAATTTAATCAAATGTAACTGTTGAAATTGAGATGACTTACAAGTAATGGGTTCAGTGACAATGGAGGAATGGTGATGAGAATGATAGCGAGAGTAAAGGAAATGGTGGTGTAAAGCTCTGTGAAGCCAATAGTAGAGAAATTCAACAGGACCAGTTTGGAGCAAAGCTGTCATAATGATCCCATCTGTCCTCCAAATAGGCATGTGATGAGACTGCTCCAGCTTCGTGTATCCATAGTAGAACAGCAGTCCGTTAAGTATGATCTGATCATCCCTGCAAATATAAACTCAGTTATATAAACTAACTAGTTGATTTATCCGCGCGCGGTCATAAAAAAAGATCATAAATTTACGTTAAGAAACAAAATTTTCATGTGTTATAGGAGTATATTGTTACTCCATTCCAATTTATTCAAAGTTGTTTGACAAAATACAGAGTTTAAGAGAAAATTTACTTTTGAATGTTGTAGCCTAAACGTGTCATAAATATATTTGTGGTTATAAAATCATTTAAAATAAAATTATTTCTTTATATAAAAAAATATCATTCTTTTTAACTAAAAAGGAAAAAATATGAAATAAAATGTGACAGAGAATACATCTTAATTTTTATTTTACTTTAATTTCCTCTTACAAATGCAGGGCATGCCCTTACCTAATGCAAAATTATCAACTATTGGAAGAGAAAGCTTGTAATATTATGAGAGAAACCGAGAAAGAGAGAGAATAATATATATCCAAGATTACATCTTTAGCTTTGAGAAAACATCTGTATTTTGAGGGTGTGTTTGGTTTCTCGAAAAATATTTTCTTTAGAATATTAGTAGTTTTATCACTTATTTTCTCATGTTTAGTTGGGGAAAAACTTTTTTCAAAAAATATTTTTTAATATTTGATTAGTATGTAAGTAAGGGAAATATTATTTGTTGGGGTGGAGGGGGGGTAGGGAGTTGAGTGGGGGAGTGTGGGGGTGGGTTTGGTGGTTGTGGCAGGGTGGGCGGGTGGGGTTGGGAGGCTGGGGGCTGGCGGGTGTTGGGGTGGGTTAAATTAGTGAAGTGGGGAATAGAGTGGGGAAGACTGAAAAAGAGTTTTGAAAAATATTTTTTCTGCTATTGGTAGGGAAAATATATTTCTCCAAATGAAGGAAAATGAGTTCATGAAAAAAATATTAAGGCAACGAAATATAAAAAAATAAAAAAATATTTTTCAAAAAATATTATCCTTTCGTACCATACACACCCGGAGACAAAAAATGTACGAACACAAAATTGGGTCTTATAGCTACAAGGGATTTACTTATGCGCCGCGTGAGGAGCTTCTTATTAAATGACCACTCAGTACTCCCATGCAAAGACAGATAAGTGTCTTTTTCAGAAAACTAACTTAGATGTATGCCCCCACATCTCCAAGCTTGGTGCTATTGTTATTATGTACAATGTACTCCTTCATCTCCAAGATTGGTTCTTTTTGCCTATTTGCATTTACTCAATAAAAATATCTCAGATAGACTGATAGAGGCAAGTTTCTGACTGAATAACGCTCTTAAATCTTGCCACCATATTAGCATATTATAGACAAAATATTAAGGTTTGTCAAGATATAGTGTATGAAATTGTGGGCGGGGGTTGGCACAAAAGCACTTTGTCAGGGTACTATTAAAAGGGAAAAAAACATTACTGCAGGCATCAAGATGCAGGAGTTTGTTTTTTTATTTTTTTAATATTTTTTTAATTACTCCAAATGTAGCTCTCAATATGCATACAAGAAAACATATTTGTTACTGCTCAAAAGCACATCGTATATTCTTTCCTGCAAAATTGGCCAGACACTTTAACTCTCCAAAATAAACACTTTTTTTGGGAAGAAAAGTAAAACAATTTCTAAAAGTTTGACCAAACGGGCTGTTAGAAAGATACATACCAGTTTCTTTCTCTGTCAACTTGATCAAATTCAATGCTCTTGTCAACAATTCGGTTATCACCCTTGGCAGTTCTGTAGCGAGATAAGGATATCCATATCTGGTTGTGAAGCATTCGGAAGAGTAGAAATGGAAATATAATTAAGTATGTGATATCCCTCTTGCTTTCATCTTCGCTCATGAAGAATGAGTGTAGGCTGTGAGCCACATATGGTGCCAAAACCACGTACTACATTCAAACAAAATAAAGCGCATGTCAATAATTAATAACGTCCAACTGTTTGTTGAAATTATTTGTACAGACGAAAGAAGGCAGTACACGGTGATTAACTGACAATGACTACCGCACATCAGAGAAAATATCAACGAGAATTAGTGGTATATGGGACTCAAATGTACACTGTGCAATGTGGATGATTGCTACATATTTGTCTTGCTTATTGGATGTATTCAGGGAATAGATTTTCTTTAGCAACAGAGAGAAAATAAGAAGATAGTTTCTTAAAAACTTCCTAACCATACATGTTTTACTGTATAATTTAGCGTATACATGTTTTACTGTATAATTTAGCGTTGGCGAAATTAGGAAGAATTTTTAAGGATGCTCAAAATATATATATAGACACCAAAAGTAGAATTTGACTTATATACATAGTCTAGTTTTTCCTACTAAAGGTGTTCAACAGACCACATCATCCTTCACTTGCTGCAGTGCCGCCTCTGTAGTTTAGTATACATAGATATTTGGACTATAAAGGGAGAATAAATCAGATGGAAAATTCAAGAGAAGCCATGAGAAGAAAGATGAGTATGTATATACCTTGAAGTTCCCAAGCCATGTCCATGGCCATTCTGTTAGAATGCCTGGTTTAGAAGCCATGTTGTTGTGATGTTTAATGACGAGTTTAAACTAAACTACTCCCTAGCTTTACCCAACCTGTTTTCCTGTGCCCTTTTGAGGCTTTGCTTTTGCTTGGACAGAACTGCACTATATAGAAGTCCCTTGTAGAGGCATATTCAATATTGTCATTAATGTTCAACGCTCCCTAATCGCTATGTGACACGTGTCTCTTTCACAACCTTGATCCTGCAACTATCATTTTTACTTGCAGCCTCCAGCTTGCAGAAATTCTCTTTGAAGATTTTCATCGTGCATAGGTCTAATTTTTGGATGTGGAACATCTTTGACCGCAATGGTTACAGAACTTATTAGACCTCGACCTTGTTTAAATGATTTCAATTAATCTAGAAAATAGTAACTGGCCTCGATTTATTAGTTTTTCATCACTTGATCTAAATCGTTCAAATCTTATTTCAATAAGTAAGTGCCTATGTCTTTTTTTATTTTTTATAATTACTTATTTGCTCTGAAGAGGTTTGAATTATCACATTTTGGGAATTTGTATCTTGTTTCATGTTTTGAGATTTTTAATAGGTTGTTAGTACATTTTGAGACTTGTTAGTTGATAGTAGGCTAGAAACTCACATTTTAAACTATGGCTGTCCAACGGAACGAGACAAAATTAACGGGACGGGACGAGACGGCATTTAGCCGGGACGGTGGCGGGACGGGACGAAACGGGATGGGACGGGACGGGATGGGACGGACGGTAGGCCCATCCCGTCCCGCTAACAAACGGGATGGGACGGGTTCGCGGGCCTTAAGTGCCGTTTTTTAAAAAAAAAAATATTTAAGCATTGACTTTGGCAACGGATATTATTTTGACAATGACTAAGTTTTTAAAGTTTGCAACATCTAGTTTTTTGACTTATTTAATAAACTTAAAAATTAAATAAAAATTAGAAAACTAAGTAAAGAATTATAAAATATTAAAACAAAAGACTTGTAATAAAATATTCTAGTAATTATAAATTTATAATAGAGTTATAATTTATTTAATATAATTTCAAGCCATTAAATAACTAAGTAAGAGTGTAAGACAATTCATAAAACAAATTCAACGCTTAAAGCCTTTTATTTTATTAATAGAACTTTCAAATCTCACATACAAATATAATTCTTTTGAAGAGCACCTAATCTACGCAGCCACCTTCTAGGAAGGGTTCTGTTTGAACTAGGCCTCTTAGTAGCCAATTACAAATTATCATACTAATATTTGTAAGCTCCTATATAACTTCGTTGTAACTTATCTATAATTTCTCTCGGACATTGTTCTGGAATTGGCAATGTTGATTGATGTTCCATGAGTTGTATGCCGTCATCGCTCCCAGTGCTAAGTATCTCATTGTATTCTTCTTCTTCCCTAGCGGTTAATTTTTCAAAACCAAGATTTCTTCTTTCTGAATTAATCCAATATCTGAATAATACGGACATCTCTAGGCTGTCCTCCGCTAATGAATGTCTATGATCTCCGATTTAAAATCTTGCCGCGCTAAAAGCACTCGCCGATGCTACTGATGATGCTTGAATAGCAAGGATATCTCGGGCCATTATTGAAAGTATTGGAAAAGCCTTGCCACGCTCCCTCCACCATGCCAAAAGTTGTTCGTTGCCTTCTTCGTCTTTAATACTTTCCAATCCTTGATTAAGTTAAGAATCAAGTTCATCATCAATAGAGGAATCAAAACCTGTTATATCATCCATATCTTCCCATAGAACTTCTACTCTAGACGTAGAAGTAGAAGGAGCAGTTTCACCACCTGTTGTTTTCATAGATTTATATTTATCAAACATTGATCTAACATAAGAATATATGTTAGCTTGGCATTCTTCGAGAGATGGTTGTTCATTTTCTTGAATTGCTAAATTCTCATAAATTTTACGAACAAGTCCCTTTGCACCTCTTAATTTTAAAGATGGGTTAAGTATAGTAGAAATTAAATAAACTTGGGGAATAGAAAAAAAATACTTTTTAAATTTTACAATTATTTCATTAATGGCCGGTACATAAGTTGGATTAGTTTTATACTTACCAAATACAACAGAAATTCCACAAATATACCATAATATTTGTGTAATAGTAGGATAATATATACCAGAAAATTATTTTGTAGCATAATAAATTTTTTTTTAAAAACTTTAGTAAGCTCTTTGATCTGATCCCAATCAGAATCAACAATTTGATCAGCGGGGATACCATTATGCATATTAAATACCTTTTGTATAGGCACCCGATAATCATAAGAAACTTTAAGCATTTCATAAGTAGAATTCCACCTAGTACAAACATCTTTTGGAACTTTTCTATATGGAAGGTTAGCACTAGCACATTGTTGAGCAAATTCACGAATTCTACTCGTTTTATTAGCACGAAAAATATAGCCGCAAGCATGTTGTACTTTACTACAAACATCAGAAAATAAATTAATACCATATTTTATAACCAAGTTAAAAATATGGCATGCACATCTAACATGAAATATTGCCGGATTAATTGGACAAAGTCGAGTTCTTAAGCTAGTTGTTGCAGTTGTGTTAGCAGAAGCATTATCTAAGGTGATAGTTAAAACTTTATCAATGAGTCCATAAAAATTAAGTATTTGTAGAACAGTAGTTGCAATATATGCTCCAGTGTGTTTTGAATCAACAAATTTATAACCAATAATACATTTTTGCATGTTCAAGTGATGATCAACCCAATGACATGTAACAATTAAATAATCACAACCATTAGGACTACGACCTATATCAGATGTGATAGACACTTTACAATCTAAGTGAAAAATACACAACGAATATACTGAAAATATTCAGTTTGAAATTGAAAAACATCATTTCTAATTGTAGTTTTAGGAAAACCTTGAAAAGCAGGATTATAAGTTTCTTGTATATAATGCACAAAAGCAGGGTGAGAAGAAAAAGTAAAAGGTAAGCCACAGACAACCACCATTTTTGCTAAGTTCTCACGATCTCTATCTTTGTTATAGGGGCATAAAATAGTACCAGAAGCTGGGTCAAGCTGCTGTTGTAAAAAATTAAAACCCCCGCCAGATCCACTAGGAGTGCTAGTACCGGTGCTAGAATCCGGTATTTGTCCGGCTTCTATTTTACCTTGTATCCATAAAGCTTTGTGGTCCCTACCTAAGTGCCTAGATAAACCCCTCGTCCCACCACTTTTGGTGTGCGCAAATCGTTGCTTACATATTTCACATATAGCACGTTGATTGACTCTATCATGTTTAAAATATTTCCATACAAGTGATGTTTTGGGACGTTCACCCTTAGGCTTACCCCTTACAGGAGGTACAGGGGGTAAAGTTCCAGACCGAGATTGACTCTGAGTTGGAGCTTGTTTTGCGGGACTAGTGGGTGTTTCATCTAATTCTTCTTCCTCATTTTCTTCATCCTCATTTTCTTCGTCCTCAATAAAAATATCATTGCCAAATTTTTTTTGTAAAGTTTCATGATCTAGTTGTTCTCCGAAATTAATATTATAACATGCGGGGAGTTGAAAAAATGAAGTTTCATCAATATGAGTCATTTCATCTATATGTTTTCTAATTATAGGAGAAGGGCTAGGATTAGGACTAGGATTAGGATTACTACTACTTTCACCTTTACTACTTTTTTTACTAGTTTTTTTAAACACGCCAAATACATTTTTAAGTGCCATAATTTAAATACGAAATTAAATTTAAAAAGTTAACACAAATATTAAAAACACAAATGAAATACGAAAATAGAACACGTAAAGTAAACACAAAAATTAAGCACTAAAATAATGCGCAAAAAATATACATTAAAATTAGGAGATGGAACGAGTGCACCATGATTAAATATTGAAACTTGAAGAAATTGCCCAAAATATTACTCCAAATACTTGATGAATTAATTTGAAGCTTGAAAGTTGCTCCAAATATTTGTCCAAATACTTGACACTTATCACTTGATTGCGAGAAAATTGAGAGAATAATATAGATAGAATGTAAGAGATTTGAGAGAGAATGATTTATTTTTGTGGGAAAAATAAAGAAGAATGAGGGTATTTATAGTAGAAAATAGGGCCAAAGTGTAATTTAATAAACTTCGGAATTATATTAAAAGTTTGGTGGGGTAAGGGGTGTTTTGGGGGAATGGGGGCCAAATATGGCCGTTTTAGCAGTTGGGAACGACTATTTTTGCAATTATAGCCGTTGCCCAACGGCTATAATTAAAAAAAAAAAAGGGACGCGAGACGGGACGGGATGAAACGAGACGAAATGGGACGGGAAAAACGGGACAAAATGGCCATCCAGTCCCATCCCGTATCCCGTTTAACATGAGCCCATCCAGTTTAAAATTAAGTGGGACGGGACGGGACGCGGGACGGGTTGGGACGTCCCGTCCCGTTGGACAGCCTTATTTTAAACTATATTTCATACTCTAATTACTACACTTTGATTGTATTTGAGCTTAATTGTTAGTACTTTATACTTATTACGCGTGTTAGGTTGTGTAGGATGTGATTACGAGTTGAGAAGCAAGTTTAGAGCTAAAATGAATGAATTGGAGCTTTGAAGTCTGAGTAGAAACCTAAATAATTAAGCTGGGATCGTGTTCAGCATTCGAGGACCAAGTCTAGATATTAAAAATTGAGAAAAATAATTACTCTGAAAAAAATACACTATCGCACCGTCGGGCACAGGGTGCTAGTACAAAATAGTTTCCAACTTTTTCCACTTTCGGTTGGAAAGGATAGTTTCGTCCAGGCTCATTTTTACATGGTATAAATACACCAAAAGCACAATTTTTAGAGGACTTTTGACTTACGGAAGATTGGAAGAGCATTGAAGCCTCATAGCACAAGGATTCATCATTCTTTCCTCAACTCAACACCTAAGTTTAGATTGAATTCATATTTTCTTATTATTCAACTTTATTTATGATGACTTTGTCCATGATTATGGAGTAGTTTACCTTAGAGTTTGACGAATATGGTATTTTGATTGATATTTGTAGATTTTAGCAATAGTTCTTTGCATGAATTCGTTTATGGAGTTTTGAATTGAATACAACTTTAGTCACCGGTTTATTTAATCGAAAGAGAAATATTTTGATGATTATCTTCACATTATTGTTTTGGTTTAATTTAGTGATTCTGTTAAGTAATCGAAAGAGCTTATTGAATTGTTGATTAAATCAAGTTAGGAGAATATTCGAGAGACGTTTTCCTAAGGACTAATCCGTTAACGAGTTCTTGCATATCTTTCATAGGGCATTATATTAGTTTACCTCGTAGAGTTCTGATTTAATCAAGAGAGGAGTCTTGGCTACACGTTTGAACTAATCATCGAGTGAATTCGTGAGAATCATTAGAACATCAGAGTGAATTGAACTAGAACTAGATCTCGAATAACTATCTTGCACCTATCCTGTCACGATCCTTATGTCTCCCATTAATTATTTTGGTGTTGCTCAACTCTTGTTTTTCTGTGATCAATTGTTCATTGCTTTAGTTTTCATAGTTTATTTTAGTTATTAACCATCCCAACCAAAGTGTTAATCATCCTGAATAGAATTAAGCTAGAAATTACTTGAACATTATTTAAAGTCAATCCTTGTGGAGACGATAATTAAACTATACTATCTTTGGATAGCGAGCATCAATTTTGTGTTATGTTTTGCTCTCGTCAAATTTTGGCGCCGTTGCCGGGGATTGGCAATCAATAGTGTTCAAAAATAGTTTTTGGTGCTAATTCAAGAATCAATTTTATTTTATTCTTCATGGTGTTTCTCTTCCGTGTGCAGGTAACATGTTAAATTCGTTGGTGTATGACTCGATCTTCTTCAAAGGAAGTGATACCTTACGAACCTAAGTTAGAAAAACACATGCGACAACTGAGAAAAGAGAAAGAACTCACCGAAAAATTCTTGGGACAACCTTCAACCTAATAACACATGGTTAAGAACGATGATGATAGAGTAGACTTAGCTGCAAGAGAGGCAGCACAACAGAGAGAATAATATGCACGGGTAGTAGCTGAAGCAGCCCTTGGAGCTGCTGATAAGACAGTCGATGAGGATGTGGGTCAAAGATTCAATCAAAATCGATCCCTGGTTGAAGACAAGTTCGAAAATATGGCTCCCGGTCCTGGGAGAGAAGTAGGTGACTATGCCAGACCATTCTACAATCAGGGAATATCAAGTGTCATACATCCCCCCATAGCAACAAATAATTTTGAGATGAAGCAAGGCTTACTTCAAACCATCCAGAATAAATGTGTCTTTAGAGGGAAGGTGAATGAAGATCCAAACACTCACTTGATGGACTTTGAGGAAATCATGAACACCTTCCAGTACAATGGAGTATCAAAAAATACGGTCTACTTAAGGGCATTCCCCTTTTCATTGAAGGATGACGCGAAGCACTGGCTTCGAAGCTTACCAACTGGGCCGATCAGGACATGTGAAGATATGACTAAAAAGTTTCTTGACAAGTACTTCTCAGCTATAAAAACAGTGAAATTCAGAAGGGAAATCCACAATTTCTGCCAGAAGGACATTGAAACGGTCTTCGAAGCTTGAGAAAGATTCAAGGAGATAGTGAAAACATGTTAGCATAATGGAATTGAATTGTGGATGCAACTCCAGAACTTTTGGGATGGACTAACATCTTTATCACGACGAACTTTGAGTATTGTATTTGGAGGCCCTTTAATGAAGAAAACTCCTGAGGAGATTGTTGCAATTCTTGATGATCTCTCTAAAGATGCTAACCAGTGGCCCGCTGGGAGTAATGATGGAAGAAAATCAACTGGGGTTCACCAAATAGACTCTAACACATCTGTGCAAGCCTAGCTAGACACCATGGCCAAAGAGATAAGAAAGTTGACCTTAGCCAAGGTCCATAGCCAGCCATCATCAGTTTGTGACTTTTGTGGAATGGGTCATCCAACGCATGAGTTTCAGGCCTCGACTATAGATGAAGTGGTAAATACTGTGGGAATCTTTGATAGAGGCAACTATCAAAGTGGTAATAATTTTAACTCCATGGGGATGAGGAACCCGGGCTTTTCGTGGAGTTCACTAAGAGGTAGTCTGAACTCATGGCAACAAAATAATCAGAGACCCTAGGGACAAGGAGCTCCAGGATTTAAAAATCAATAGAGGCAGCAATACCAACTTCCACAATCTAATCAGTCTAGCATGGAAGATTTGATGACGAACTTTATTATTAAGACAAATGAGAGGCTTGAAACTCATGGCATAGATATACGAGAACAGGGCACAACCATTTGAAACATGGAAAGATAGGTGGGGCAACTTGCTATTCTATTGTTTGAGAGGGTTCCAGGAACTTTCCCTGCTGATACTGAAAGGAATCCAAAAGAAACAATAAATGCGGTGTCCTTGAGAAGTGGGCAAGTATTTAAGGACCCCATAGAAAAACAAAAGGATGAGTTGATATAAAGACAAGTAGAGATTGTGGAGGACCAGAAATATAGCAACAATCAAGAAGGTTAAGTGAGGGTTGATCCAGATGATGGTCTGAAGAAGAAGGGGAGGACTAGAGCTCTAAAAAAGAAGAAGGATGAAAATTCAATGAATGAGGAGAATGAGGAGAGCAAATATATACCTGCTCTACCTTTCCCTCAGAAGAAAAGAAGATAAAAGCTGGACAAATAATTTTGGCATTTTCTAGAAGTGCTTAAGCAGGTGCATGTTAATCTACCTTTCAGGGAGGTACTCTCTCAAATGCCAGCGTGTGCTAAGTTCATGAGGGAGATATTGTAAAACAAGCATAAAGTGGAAGAGACATCGGTTGTCAAGCTCACAGAGCATTGTAGTGCCATTTTGCAAAATAAGCTCCCTCAAAAGTGTGGAGATCCAGGGAGTTTTACTATACCTTGCTCTTTAGGAAGTACTAAATTTGAAAAATCTTTGTGTGATTCAAGTGCTTCTATTAATCTTATGACTTTGTCCATTTTCAGGAAATTGGAGGGAGAGATGGGATAAATCAGATCTATACATGTGTCTTTGCAGCTGCCGGATCAAACCACAATCATGCTTGAAGAAATAGTAGAAGATGTGCTAGTTGGGGTGGATAAATTTGTGTTCCTTGTGGAATTCATCGTGGTGAATATGGAGGTCCCTCTGATTTTAGGGAGACCCTTCTTGGCTACTGGTAGGGCTATTCTGGACATTCAGAAAATGCAGCTCATGCTAAGAGTGGGGAAGAAAGGGTGGTTTTCAAGATGGAGGAAGCAATAGGGGCACTTAGAGAAAGCTGACTGCATACTCTTAATTCAAGGCAAGGGCCCTAAAAGAGAGAGTTGGAAAGGGTAAGCATGATAAGTGTGGGGTATACCCGAAGAAGGCAGAAATTTATTTTCAGCACAGATGTGGCACGGGGTCAGGCGTGCAAAGTGGATCCCGATATCGATTCAGACCCAGACAAGATGATTCAGGGGAGTTTCCTTTACCTCTTGCTTTTTATTCTTGCTTTTTATTTATGTGTCATGGTGACATGACATAATTTAAAGTGTGTGGTGGGGGATTTAAATATGTATATGTATCTCTTTTTATTTGTGTGTGTACTCTCGCTAGCGTTATTTGAAAAAAAAAGTTGACTTTTCTCGATGATGGATTTCCTCGACTGTCTTCATGAGGGTTTAAAGCCGAAGAAAACAAATTTTTGTCTTTCATTTTTGTTTTATTTTCTTAGGTAGTGTAATAATTTTCCCTTGATTTTTTATGCCGTGGTTCTTTTCCAAGGGTTTTGCTTGAAGTAGTTAGTGTTTTTGTTAGGAATAGGGAAGTTTTGTGCGATGGTGTTAAATGGAGATAACTATTCTTAACTCTGTTGTGCCTTGATAGTGGTGAGTGGTTTAGTTGTGACGCATAGGCTCATTTCTTGACTCATCTATAAGTGCCTTAATTTGTTTGATCTCGACTTTGTTTAACTACTTTGACTAGAGAGTTGGGATAGATCTGATTCTATGTGAGTTATGTGCCAATGTGTGTGTGAGGTTTTTGTGATATTCTGTGCATGTCAGTTGATGTTTAGAACTTTCCAAATGCATTTGCAAAGCGAAATAGCAGCCTTGTTCAGTCTAGGAAGTGAAAGAGGCATTGTTTTGTTAAGCTAAATACACATTTCTACCCACCTAATTAATGTATATCTTAGTTAGTTCCTTTGAGACTGTAATCCTATTTTCTTTGGCAACTACCCACTTTTTGTTTGAATTGATTATCTGTTTGAACCTTTTACCTCTCTTGAGCACCTGAAATTATTATGAGCTTGTTAAAGGCTAAGTGGACATAGGGTTGGCATTTGGTTGGAACTTAGAAATTTGGAGAAAGGTGCACTGTTTCAAAATTGTGAGAGCCTCTTGTAAGGAATTGAAAGAAAAAAAGTGAATTTGCTTGAAGGAAAAAATCAGAACTTTGAAAAAGAAAAAAAGAGTTTGCGTATGTATTATAAAGAAAACAAATTGATTCCTTGCTAGCGGTAGTCTCATCTTGTTTGTGCTTAAAGAATTTGGAAGCTTTTGGCTAGTATGTTATGACGGTTGGGAGTGGTACAATACAAATGTGGGGTTTTAAAATGTGAAATTGTATGTTTTAAAGTGCCCAGGGAGGTGTAGTCACTATTATCCAAATTGTACCTTATCTGTCCTGCAGCCTACATTACAACCAAAATAAAGTCCTACTTGATCTTTGATTGATTGCACTCAAACTAGTAGAGTATTACACTATGGACAAGCCTATGATACATCTTTTATGGCATATGAATCTTATTTCCTAGAGTGAGTGAATTATTTCTATCTCGAGCTCTTATTTGTTCTTGAATTTTATTGTGTGTGGAATTACTTTCTATTTTTGGTGTGAAGTCACATGATTTGCAAAGGAAAGGTAATGTCATTGGCCTTTGTGTTAGAGTGAGTGAGCAGGTTGTAAAAAATACTTGGTGCTTTTGGGTCGAGTCTTGAGGCTAGGATGTTATGATATGGTGCTTAGTCTACTTTAAATATTCTTGTAATGATGAGTTAGAGAAGTTATTTGATGAAAAGGTCGGCTCTATATGAAGTATAGTTTGATTGCTCGATGATAAGCAATGATTTAAGTGTGGTGTGTTGATGGTAGGCTAGAAACTCACGTTTTAACTATATTTCGCACTCTAATTACTACACTTTGATTATATTTGAGGCCAATTGTTAGTACTTTATACTTATTACGTGTGTTATATTGTGTAGGATGTGATTTCGAGTTAAGAAGTAAGTTTAGGGCTAAAATGAATGAATTGGAGCTTTGAAGTATGAGTAGAAGCCCAAAGAATTAAGCCAGGATCGTGTTTGGGGTTTGAGGACAAGTCTGGATATTAAAAATTGAGAAAAAATAATTATTAATGAAAGAATACACTACCGCATTGCGGGGTGCACCGCGGGGCATGGAGTGCTAGTGCAAAATTCCTCGAGAGTCAAATTTTCAGCTCTCTGAAAAACCCCATGTGCGCAGCGCATTGGGCACCGCATAGGCTGGCGCGCTAGTACAAAATAGTTTCCAACGTTTATCACTTCGGCTTGGAAAGGATAGTTTTATCCTAGCTCATTTCTACACTGTATAAATACACCAAAAATATGATTTTTAGAGGACTTTTGACCTACAGAAGATTGAAAGAGCAATAAAGACTCAAATCACAAGGATTCATCATTATTTCCTCAACTCAACACCCGAGTTTGGATTGAATTCATATTTTTTTATTATTCAACTTTATTTGTGATGACTTTCTCCATGATTATGGAGTAGTTTACCTTAGGGCTTGATGGATATGGTGTTTTAATTTATATTTGTGGATTTTAACTCTAGTTCTTTGCATGAATTCATTTATGGAGTTTTGAATTGAATGCAACTTTAGTCACCTGCTTATTTAATCGAAAGAGGAATATTTTAGTGATTATCTTTGCATTTGTTTTTTGGTTTAATTAAGTGATTCTGTTAAGTAATCGATGTAGAAAATCACAAGACTGAGAAAGAGTTTTATTCAATAGTCCTATGTTCTCACACTGGTTATAAAGCCACAAGTGATTACATATATAGAAGTCACAAAACAATCGAAAAACTAGACTAAGTATGCTAAGGGATAATTTCTACAAATGACTTAGCGTTCTACTACATGTATGACTATTACTTTGGTTTGAGTACAAACTCTACAATGCAATCTAATCAACCTTATCTCGTGTAAGCTTGTCCTTATCCTCAAGCTAGTGAGGGCTGGACTTACCACTCCCAGCTTGCTTCGAAAACCTGCAATCATCTGCTTAGTCAATGCCTTAGTATGATGTCTGCTAGCTGTTCCTTTTATCTAACAAACCTTGTGACAAGCTAACCACTAGCAACTTTTTCTCTAACAAAATGGCAGTCTATCTCAACATGCTTTGTTCTGGCATGCATTACTAGATTGACTGTCATATATAGTGCACACAAGTTATCACAGAATAATGTTGGTGCAGTCTTTAAACGAACCCCAATGTCATTGCGAATGTAGGTTATCTATGTCATTTCAGCTGCTGTCGAGGCTAGTGCTCTATACTTAGGTTCTGCACTAGACCTTGCCACTATGTGTTGTTTCATGGATCTCCAAGATATGTAGTTAGCTCCTAGGTAGATATTGTAGCATGTAGTTGATCTTCTAGTCATAGGACACCCTCCCCAAACTGCATTAGAGAAATCATATAACCTGAATGGTGACTAAGAGAAGATCATTAGACCAAACTCAATTGTGCCCTTCACAGATCTAAGGTTCCTTTTTACAGCTTGGTAATAAGTGTTGTTTGGACTTTGCATGAATTGAGTTTCCAAATTCACTACATGCGCTATGTATGGCCTTATGAGAGTTAAGTACCACAGACTGCCAACAATACTCCTGTATAGTAAAGCATCCATTGGATCATCCACAACTTCTTGTAGACCATACTTATGTGATAGAGGTGTGCATATTGGTTTAACAAGTGCCTTGCTAGTCTTGGCAAGTAATTCTGCAGCATACTTACTCTGATTCAGATAAATGCCTCCAGTAAAGTAGGTGACCTCAATACCCAAGAAGAGGGTATAAACCCGGAGAATTTGATATCGTGTGACTATTTAAAGGTGATACCCACGCTAGGTGACGGACGTGTGGGTGTATACCACAAGGGATTGAGAATTGGTCCGTCCTGTGAGGTCTCATTTCCATCATCTGTGTTTACATAGTTACTTATTGTTGAACTTGTTTGCCTTCATGTTAGAGATCATGCTTATTCATTCTCACATTATTTGTACTCAGTCATAGAAATTATTGTACATGCTTACCCCAGTCTCTATTATTTGCTAATATGTTGTGATACTTGATGTGGGTTGTGTTCCCTTATTTGTTGATGATGGTGAGGCTAGTGAGGTACATGATTGAGTGAGGCCGAGGGACTGGTTGTGAGGATATTAATACCATAGCGCGTGAGTTGTCCGCATAGCACGTGAGTTGACCGTGCGGGTCTGGGTATTGATACCATAGTGCGTGAGTTGTCCGCGTAGCACATGAGTTGACTGTACGGATCCAGGTATTGATATGATGGCACGTGAGATGTCCGTGCTTAGCGCTTGGGCTTTGGGAGCCCCTCCGGTGTCTGTACACACCCCAGTAAGCGCAAAGTGTTGAGCGTTGAGTGCTGAGTGTGAGTGTTGAGTGATGGAGTGACATTGCTGTGAGGTTGTATTTACTTTTATTGTTGCTGCATTTACCTGTTAATTTTCCTTATAGTCTTACTGATTTATGAAATTACCTGTCTACTCCTGTTTGTACTTAATGGTGGAAATAATAATTGGATTATTCTGCTTAGCTCGTCACTACTGCTCAGTTCCTTAGTTATTTCTGTTACTACTGAGTCGGTTGTACTCATACTACACCCTGCACTTTATGTGCAGATCCAGGTGAGTTAGAAGGCGGCGATCATTAAATTCAGGCCGGCTATCTTTGGAAACTGCAAGGTAGCTGTTAGCGTCCGCAAGACTTTGTTACTCCTCTTTTCATTTTTTTTGGACAGTTAGACAACTTATATATCTTAGTTCATAGTTTTAGATGCTCATGACTTAGTGACACCCCGATGTTTGGGGCTCGTTTCTGCATTTTCTATATTATATTTAGAGTTGATTTAGTTTATGAGAAATTCAAATGTTGGTATTGTTTTATTAAATTCTTATAATCAATTTAGTAGTAATATTTTAGGAAATAGGTTTGCCTTGTAACACGATAGGCACCATCACGACCATGGTTTAGATTTTGGGTCGTGACACACAACTACTGAGAGAACTACTCTTATAGTGGTTACTTTAACAACTGGACTGGAGGTTTCTTCAAAGTCTACTCCTTCAAGCGGTGAATAATCTTTGGCAACTAGTCTTGCCTTGTACCCGTCGATGGATCCATTAGCCTTTAACTTGGTTTTGAGTACCCACCTAGAGCCAACTATGTTCATACCAGGTGCCTTGGGCACTAGTGTCCAGGCCTTATTTTGGTGAAGTGAATTTATTTCCTCTTGCATAAATGCAAGCCATTTTGGTGAGCTAAGTGCCTCATTTATTGTCTGTGACTCCTTAGTTGCTACCAAACACATATGTCTCACTGGATGTGTGATCTTCTGGTTCTGCATCATTAATAGGTTATGCTTATGTTGGTATAGCTTGTGTATCCTGATTGGTTTCAGTGTTGAACCAATGAGACAAGTCAACTTCAAGCTGAATTCACCGTGGATCATAAACTGAAAAAACATTAGATTCAGACGGTGCATTGTCCTGAGTTGAGCTGTTTGATTCTTAACTTGATCCAATGGATTGAGGTTCAGTAGGAGCATCAGTAGTGATCCAATGAAGTCTGGGAGTTGCTTCAATCATGTGATCATCTGTTGTTGCAGGAACTACTGCTAAAGGAGATTCGACAAGATGGTTAGTTGTTGGTGTAGGTCCTGTAGAATCAGCAAGAGCATCAATGGGTGCATCAGCAGGAGAATCAGATGTGGGTTGATCACGTGGTGGTGATCCATTCAACACTGGTGGTGGTGCATTCACATCAGCTGTGGGCCGATCACCTTGATCACTTAATAGTGGTCCAGTCAACACTTCTCCTAAATAAGAAGAGTCCAC
Source organism: Nicotiana tomentosiformis (assembly GCF_000390325.3). Lineage (NCBI taxonomy): Eukaryota > Viridiplantae > Streptophyta > Magnoliopsida > Solanales > Solanaceae > Nicotiana > Nicotiana tomentosiformis. Next base: position 40,070,891 of record NC_090823.1, read on the forward strand.
ATCTGAGCTTGAGGTATCCTGCAACCTGGAGAAAAACACATAAAAGGTAGCAAGGTGAGTAGAGTCACTTGAACTGTCTAGTGGTGCATCTGGTTACACATAGGGCAATATGTTTTCATCAAAGATCACATGTCTTGAGACAAACACTCTCCTGGTAGGCGGGTGATAGCACCTGTAGCCTTTAAGAAGGCTATTGTATCCAATAAACACATAAGGATATGTCTTTGGGGAGAATTGTATTTTTCCTTTCAAGTAAGAAAAATACCTGCATCCAAATACCTGTAGATTATTATAATCTAGATGCTCTTAAAAGAGCTTAAAGAATGCAGTTACCATTTGTAACACTAATTAAGGCATTCTGTTAATTAAGAATCCATCTATCAAGAAGGTTTCTACCCAAAGAAACTGTGGTAACTTTGTATGAAACATCAAAGTCAGACCAGTTTCTACTATATGTCTGTGTTTCCTCTTAGAGACTCCATTACGCTCAAGTGTATGAGGACATGACATATGTATAATAATCCCACAATTATCTAGATGCTCAAAAAATGCAGTACCATTGAATTCACCACCTCCATCACACTGAAAAATCTTAATAGCCGTTGTGAACTGTTTCTCGACCATTTTTTGAAACTTAACAAAAATGTCATAGAATTCAGATTTCCTTCTTAGTGGATAGAACCAGGTATATCTTGTACAGTTATATACAAACACCACATAGTATTTCATATGTTGAGATGATTCAACAGGTGCTGGACCCCAAAGATCACAATAAATTTTAAGCGAAAGGCTCTTTTTTAATTTTATTTCTCAATTCAAATGGAAGCTTACATCCTTTTCCTAGCTGACAACTATCACAAAAAGTAGGTACTTTATTCTAGTACTTGACATCAATACACTTATTACTAATAAGAATCTTTAAAGACTTCAAAATAGGGTGTCCTTATCTAGCATGCCAAATAGTGTCTGTATTCTTCCACTCTTTTGATGTGTTATTGTCCTCCAGTGCATATAGGTCATTCTTCTTAGATCCCTTGGCCAGAATTCTCCCTGAGCTCTTTTCCTTTACAACAAAATCAAATTCATCTAACTCAAGTATAGAAGAATTGTCCTTAGTAAGCTTATTAATTTATATCAGTTTCTTTTTAATCTTAGGGAGAACAAGAATTTCCTTTACTTTAAGTCCTGATTTTGTTGCATTACCAATATGTGTGATGTCATGTTTTGATCCATTCCCAACTATTTTCTTATCAGGACCAATATAAGGTTGAAGGTTTGACAGATTACCTATTGAATTAGTTATGTGACTGCTTGCACCAGAGTCAACATACATGATTTTATCCTCAGCCTGTGTATTCTACAAGTTAACAATAGAAAAAGCCTGTGGCAAGTCTTTTGTAGCCTGGTAGGAATAGCACCACCAGTAGAAGCATTTCGAGGCTGTGTGGTTTTTCCTTCCACATATTTGGCAGTTTTCCTTGCTTTTTGGTTGACTTGAATTTCTAGTGTTCTGGGAAGCTTAATTAGTCTGGTTGTTACCTTGTCCTGCAGATCTGATACCTCTTCCTTTTGAGGAGAAGTTTGAGTTTCCTCTTTTGTTAGAGTAACCCCCACGACCTCTTCCTCTTTGAGCAGCAAAAGTCATATTGTAGCCTTTTTGAGTCATTTCATCTTCATATTCTCTCATGTCAAATCCTTTAAGAGCATTGATAAACTCGTTCAAGGTAGGATATGGAGCCTTTCCCAACTTGATAGTCCTAAAGGTCTTGTACTTTGGACCAAGTCCTCTAGCAAAGTTGATCACTTTGCTATCTTCATCAACATTCTTGTGTATGGCTGAAAGACCATCATATATGCCATTGAACTCCTTCAGATATTCATCAAGACTTTTGGTTTCTAGCTTGATATTCTGTAGCTGTTGCTTAAGCTGAAATTCGTTATCCATGGTTTCCTGTCCTACATTTGTTTGGCAGTTGAACATCCCACAATGAGGTACATGCTTTCCTCATCCATTTTAGTAGAGATCCAACTCCTCAGAAGCACATCCTTTTACTCCCAGTCAGTGTTGTCATCACCTTTGTCAAGTGCCTTATCTGCACTAGCAGAAGTGGATGAACTCCTTGTGTCTGGCTTGCCTTCGTTGATCAGATTTGTCACCTTCATTACCTGAATCAACTGGAGTATTTGTGTCCTCCAGATTAGATAGTTTGATGGTTTTAACTTAACTGGACAGGAGGAAATGAGGTGAAGAAGTGAAGTAGGTGATAGACACAAATAGGTTGAGGGTGTTGTTATGGCCATGTTTGATCTGGTTTCTGGTGTGGGAAGCGTAGCTTCAGAAAGCTCTAATACCATATAGAAAATCACAAGACTGAGAAGGAGTTGTATTCAGTAGTCGTATTTTTCAGACTGGTTACAAAGCCACAAGTGACTGCATTTATACAAGTCACAAAACAATTGAAATACTAGGCTAAGTATGCTAAGGGATAACTTCTACCAAATGACTTAGAGTTCTACTACATGTATGACTATTATATTGGGTTGAGTACAAACTCTACAATGCAATCTAATCAAGCTTATCTCGTGTAAGCTTGTCCTTATCATGATCAGCTTTTTCAACAATCCAAAGAGCTTGTTGAATTGTTGATTAAATCAAGTTAGGAGAATATTCAAGAGACGTTTGCCTTAGGACTAATCCATTAACGAGTTCTTGCATATTTTTTACAGGGCTTTATATTAGTTCAACTCGTAGAGTTAAGATTTAATCGAGAGAGGAGTTTTGGCTACACGTTTGAACTGATCATCGAGTGTATTCATAAAAATAATTAAAACATTAAGTGAATTGAACTAGAGCTAGATCTTGAATAACTATCTTGCACCTATCCTCCTAGGTATATAAGGATAAGAATTTTTAGGGATTTTATTTTTATTCATCTTTTTTGGATATTTTGAGTTGGGTACCGGAATTTATTTTTGTGGATTTCGACTACAAGTTAGGGGTAAATGTTCTAAAAATTGATTTGAGATTTTATCTGGATTACCTGTTGATTATTAAAATTAAAATATAAATTTTAATAGTGGAATTTAGAAATTTTAAGCATAACCTAGAATCACTAATTTCTTGACTCATCTATAAGTGCCTTAGTTTGTTTGATCTCGACTTTGTTTAACCGCATTGACTAGAGAGTCAGGATATATCTGATCCAAAGTAAGTTATGTGCCAATGTGTGTGTGAGGTTTTTGTGATATTCTGTGCATGTCAGTTGATGTTTAGAACTTGCCCAGTGCGTTTGCAAAGCGAAATAGCAGCCTTGTTCAGTATAGGAAGTGAAAGAGACATTTCTTTGTTGAGTTAAATACATGTTTCTACCCACCTAATTAATGTGTATCTTAGTTAGCTTCTTTGAGACTGTAATCCTACTTTCTATGGCAACTACCTCCTTTTTGTTTGAATTGACTATCTGTTTGAACCTTTTACCTCTCTTGAGCACTTGAAATTGTTATGAGCTTGTTAAAGGCTAAGTGCACATAGGGCAGGCATTTGGTTGGAACTTAGAATTTTGGAGAAAGGTGCACTGTTTGAAAATTGGGAGAGCCTCTTGTAAGGAATGGAAAGAAAAAAGGTGAATTTGCTTGAAGGAAAAAAATGAGAACTTTGAAAAGGAAAAAAAGAGTTTGTGTATGTATTATAAAGAAAACAAATTGATTCCTTGCTAGCGGTAGTCTCATCTTGTTTGTTCTTAAAAAATTGGAAGCTTGTGGCTAGTATGTTATGATGGTTGGGAGTGGTACAACACAAATGTGTGGTTTTAAATTATGAAATTGTATATTTTAAAGTGCTCAGGGAGGTGTAGTCACTATTATCCAAATTTTATCCTACCCATTTCACAACCTACATTACAACCAAAATAAAGTCCTACTTGATCTTTGATTGAATGCGCTCAACCTAGTAGAGTATTACACTATGGGCAAGCCTATGGTACGTCTTCTATAGCACATGAATCTTATTTCCGAGAGTGAGTGAATTATTTCTGTCTCGAGCTCTTATTTGTTCTTGAATTTTATTGTATGTGGAATTACTTTCTATTTTTGGTGTGAAGTCACATAATTTGCAAAGGAAAGGTACTGTCGTTGGCCTTTGTGTTAGAGTGAGTGAGCAGGTTGTGAAAAATACTTCGTTCTTTTGGGTCGAGTTTTGAGGCTAGGATGTTATGATATGGTGCTTAGTCTGCTTTAAATATTCTTAGCATGATGAGTTAGAGAAGTTATTTGATGAAAAGGCCGGCTCTATATGAAGTATAATTTGATTGCTTGAGGACAAGCAATGATTTAAGTGTGGGGTGTTGATGGTAGGCTAGAAACTCACGTTTTAAACTATATTTCATACTCTAATTACTATACTTTGATTATATTTGAGGCCAATTGTTAGTACTTTATACTTATTACGTGCGTTATATTATGTAGGATATGATTTCGAGTTGAGAAGCAAGTTTAGGGCTAAAATGAATGAATTGGAGCTTTGAAATATGAACAGAAGCCCAAAGAATTCAGCCAGGATCGTGTTCAGGGTTTGAGGACAAGTCTGGATATTAAAAATTGAGAAAAAATAATTATTCTCGAAAAAATACACTAGTGTGTTGCGGGGCGCACCGCGGGGCATGGGGTGCTAGTGCGAAATTCCTCCAGAGTAAAATTTTTAGCTCTCTGAAAACCCCATGTGCGCAGAGCATTGGGCACCGCATGGACTGGCGCGCTAGTACAAAATAATTTCCAACGTTTCTCACTTCGGCTTGGAAATGATAGTTTTATTCGGGCCCATTTTTACACGGTATAAATACATAAAAATATGAGTTTTAGAGGATTTGTGATCTACGGAAGATTAGAAGAGCAATGAAGACTTAAATCACAAGGATTCATCATTATTTCCTCAACTCAACCCCCGAGTTTGGATTGAATTCATGTTTTTTTTATATGTGATGACTTTCTCCATGATTATGGAGTAGTTTACCTTAGGGTTTGATGGATATGATATTTTGATTTATATTTTTGTATTTTAACTCTAGTTCTTTGCATGAATTCGTTTAAGGAGCTTTGAATTGAATGCAACTTTAGTCGCCCGCTTATTTAATCGAAAGAGGAATATTTTGGCGATTATCTTCGCATTTTTTTGTTTGGTTTAATTAAGTAATTTTGTTAAGTAATCGATGTAGAAATCATATGGCTGAGAAGGCATTGTATTCAATAGTCTTATGTTTTCACACTAGTTACAAAGCCACAAGTGATTACATTTATAGAAGTCACAAAATAATCGAAACACTAGGCTAAATATGCTAAGGGATTACTTCTACAAATGATTTAGAGTTCTACTACATGTATGACTATTACTTTGAGTTGAGTACAAACTCTACAATGCAATCTAACTAAGCTTATCTCGTGTAAGCTTGTCCTTATCCTCAAGCTAGTGAGGGCTGGACTTACCACATCTAGCTTGCTTCGAAAACCTGCAATCACCTGCTTAGTCAATGCCTTAGTATGAATGTCCGCTAGCTGGTCCTTTTATCTAACAAACCTTGTGACAAGCTGACCACTAGCAACTTTTTCTCTAACAAAATGGCAGTCCATCTCAACATGCTTTGTTCTGGCATGCTTTACTAGATTGACTGTCATATATAGTGTACACAAGTTATCTCAGAATAATATTGGTGCAGTCTTTAAATGAACCCTAATGTCATTGCGAATGTAGGCTATCTATGTCATTTCAGTTGCTGTCGAGGCTAGTGCTCTATACTTAGGTTCTGCACTAGACCTTGGCACTATATATTGCTTCATGGATGTCTAAGTTATGTAGTTAGCTCCTAGGTAGATATTATAGCATGTAGTTGATCTTCTAGTCATAGGACACCCTCCCCAATCTACATCAGAGAAATCATATAACACGAATGGTGACTGAGACAAGATCCTTAGGCCAAACTCAGTTGTGCCCTTCACATATCTAAGGATCCTTTTTATAGCTTGGTAATAAGTGTTGTTTCGACTTTGCATGAATTGACTTGCCAAATTCACTGCATGAGCTATGTATGGCGTTGTGAGAGTTAAGTACTGCAGACTGCCAACAATACTCCTGTATAGTGAAGCATCCACTGGATCATCCATAACTTCTTGTAGACCATGCTTATGTGCTAGAGGTGTGATTATTGGTTTAGCAAGTACCATGCTAGTCTTGGCAAGTAATTCTGCATCATACTTACTCTGATTCAGATGAATGCCTCCAGTAAAGTAGGTGACCTCAATACCCAAGAAGAAGTGTAGATGACCAAGATCCTTCATAGCAAATTCTTTTCCTAGTTCACCAATGATTTCTGAAATTAGAGCAGTGTGACTCTAATTGACAATTATATCATCAACATACAGAAGAAGCCAGACTATGCCTTTTTTATAATGCATTAAAAGACACACACTGTCAGGATGCCTAGGATCTTTAAAACCTGGTGGCTGACTCATGTACTCCTCCTCCTGTAGATATCCATGCAGAAATGAATTCTTTATATCTAGTTGCCTGATACACTAGCAGAGACTCATAACTACTGAGAGAACTACTCTTATAGTGGTTACTTTAACAACTGGACTGAAGGTTTCTTCAAAGTCTACTCCTTCATGCTGTGAATACCCTTTGGAAACTAGTCTTGCCTTGTACCTGTCGATGGATTCATTAGCCTTTAACTTGGTTTTGAATTCCAACCTAGAGCCAACAATGTTCATACCAGGTGCCTTGGGAACTAGTGTCCAAGTCTTGTTTTGGTGAAGTGCATTTATTTTCTCTTGCATAGCTATAAGTCATTTTGGTTAGCTAAGTGCCTCATTTATTGTCCGTGGATCCTTAGTTGCTACCAGACACATGTGTCTCACTGGATGTGTGATCTTCTGGTTCTGCATCATCAATAGGTTCTGATTTTGTTGGTATAGCTTGTGTATCCTGATTAGTTTTAGTGTTGAACCAATGAGACAAGTCAACTTCAAGCTGAATTCACCGTGGATCATAAACTGAAAAAACATTAGATTAAGAAGGTGCATTGTCCTGAGTTGAGCTGTTTGATTCTTAACTTGATCCAATGCATTGAGGTTCAGTAGGAGCATCAGTAGTGATCCAATGAAGTCTGGGAGTTGCTTCAATCATGTGATCATCTGTTGCTGCAGGAACTACTGCTAAAGGAGATTCGGTAGGATGGTCAGTTGTTGGTGTAGGTTCTGTAGAATTAGTAGGAGCATCAACTGGTGCATCAGCAGGAGAATCAGATGTGGGCTGATCACATGGTGGTGATCCATTCAACACTGGTGGTGGTGCATTCACATAAGATTTGGGCCGATCACTTTGATCACTTAATAGTGGTCCATTCAACATATTCCCTGAATTAGAAGAGTCCACATCTGAGCTTGAGGTATGTTGCAACCTGGAGAAAAACTCATAAAGGTAGCAAGATGAGTAGAGTCACTTGAACTGTCTAGTGGTGCATCTGGTTACACATAGGGAAATGTGTTTTCATCAAAGATCACATGTATTGAGACAAACACTCTCTTGGTAGGTGGGTGATAGCACCTGTAGCCTTTAAGAAGGCTACTGTATCCAATAAACACACAAGGATAGGTCTTTGGGGAGAATTTTGATTTTCCTTTCAAGTAAGAAAAACACTTGCATCCAAATACCTTTAGACTAATATAATCTGGATGTTCTCAAAAGAACTTAAAGAATGGAGTTACCATTTGTAACACTAATTAAGGTATTCTGTTAATTAAGAATATATTTATCAAGAAGGCTTCTACCCAAAGAAACTGTGGCAACTTTACATGAAACATCAAAGTTAGACCAAATTCTACTATCTGTCTGTGTTTCCTCTCAGAGACTCCATCCTGCTCAAGTGTATGAGGATATGACATATGTCTAATAATCCCACAGATATTTAGATGCTCAACAAATGCAGTACTATTGAATTCACCACCTCCATCACACTGAAAAATCTTAATAGCCTTTGTGAACTGTTTCTCGACCATTTTTTGAAACATAGCAAAAATGTCATAGAATTCAGATTTCCTTCCTAGTGGATAGAACCAGGTATATCTTGTAAAGTCATCAACAAACACCATATAGTATTTCTTATGTTGAGATGATTCAACAGGTGCTGGACCCCAAAGATCACAATGTATTTTAAGCAAAAGGCTTTTTTTTAAATTTTATTTCTCAATTTAAATGGAAGCTTACATCCTTTTCCTAGCTGACAACTAACACAAACGATAGGTACTTTATTCCAGTACTTGACATCAATACACTTATTACTAATAAGAATCTTTGAGGACTTCAAAATAGGGTGTGTTAATCTAGCATGCCAAATAGTGTCTGTATTCTTTCACTCCTTTGATGCGTTATTGTCCTCCGGTGCATATAGGTCATTCTTCTTAGATCCCTTGGCCAAAAGCAATATTGTAGCCTTGTTGAGTCATTTCATCTTCGTCTTCTCTCATGTCAAATCCTTTAAGAGCATTGATAAACTGGTTCAAGATAGGATATGGAGTCTTTCCCAACATGATAGTCCTAAAGGTCTTGTACTTTGGAACAAGTCCTCTAGAAAAGTTGATCACTTTTCTATCTTCATCAACATTCTTGTGTATGGCTGAAAGACCATCATATATACCTTTGAACTCCTTTAGATATTCATCAATCCTTTTGGTTTCTATCTTGATATTCTTTAGCTGAAATTCCTTATCCTTGGTGGCCTGTAGGTATGCTTCCTCTAAGCATTCCCACATTTGTTTGGCAGTTGAACATCCCACAATGAGGTACATACTTTCCTCATTCATTTTAGTAGAGATCCAACTCCTCAGAAGCACATCAGTTTCTTCCCAGTCAGTGTTGTCATCACCTTTGTCAAGTGCCTTATCTTCACAAGCAGAAGTGGATGAATTCCTTGTGTCTGGCTTGCCTTCCTTGATCAGATTTGTTACCTTCATTACCTGAATCAACTGGAGTATTTGTGTCCTCCAGATTAGATAGTTCGATGGTTTCAACTTAACTGGACAAGAGGAAATGAGGTGATAAAGTGAAGTAGGTGATAGACACAAAGAGGTTGAGGGTGTTGGTATGACCATGTTTGATCTGGTTTCTGGTGTGGGCAGCATAGCTTCAGAAAGCTCTGAAACCATATAGAATATCACAAGACTGAGAAAGAGTTGTATTCAGTAGTCATATTTTTCAGACTGGTTACAAAGCCACAAGTGACTGCATTTATACAAGTCACAAAACAATCAAAATACTAGGCTAAGTATGTTAAGGGATAACTTCTACAAAATAACTTAGAGTTCTACTACATGTATGACTATTATATTGGGTTGAGTACAAACTCTACAATGCAATCTAATGAAGCTTATCTTGTGTAAGCTTGTCCTTATCATGACCAGCTTCTTCAACAATCCAAAGAGCTTGTTCAATTGTTGATTAAATCAAATTAGGAGAATATTCAAGAGACATTTTTCTTAGGACTAATCTATTAATGAGTTCTTGCATATTTTTTACATGGCTTTATATTAGTTCACCTCGTAGAGTTAAGATATAATCGAGAGAAGAGTATTGGCTACATGTTTGAATTGATCATCGAGTGTATTCGTGAGAATCATTAGAACATTAGATTGAATTGAACTAGAGCTAGATCCTGAATAACTATCTTGCACCTATCCTCTCACGACCCTTATTTCTCCCATTGATTATTTTGGTGTTGCTCAAATCTTGTCTTTCTGTGATCAATTATTAATTCCTTTAGTTTTTGTAGTTAATTTTAATTATTAATCATCCCAACCAAAGTCTTAATCATCCTTAATAGTGTTAAGCTAGAAATTACTTAAACACTATTTAAATCCAATTATGTGGAGACGATAATTAAACTATACTATATTTGGCTAGCGAGCATCAATTTCGTGTTGTATTTTGCGCTCGTCATTAATGTAGCTTGGGTTGGGAGATGAGGACGTCGAGGTGTTTCTGCTCATATTTGTATTAAAAACTCATGAGCTGGTGCAAATTTAAACTTGGTGCACGACAATTGATGTTACCAAATCTCAATTGCGAAGAAAGGGGCTGACAAAATTCCTCAATTGTGGAGCATAATTTCTGTGTGATGGACAAGTGTTGGCTTCTGCATTTGCAAAGGTCTAGGTTGCTTTTGCAAACGAAGTTCGATTAGGCAGCTTTCGCTTTTATGGGCTACAGGTCGCAATTGCATAGGTCCCCTAGACAACATTTGCAAACTAGCAGCCACACTTGCAAAGGTCGCCCGGTATATAAGGATAAGAACTTTTTGGGATTTTATTTTTATTCATCTTTTTTTGTATATTTTGAACTGGGTACCGAAATTTAGTTTTGTGGATTTTGACTACATGTTAGGGGTTAAATGTTCTAAATATTGATTTGAGATTTTATCATTAAAATATAAATTTTAATGGTGGAATTTAAAAATTTTAAGCATAACCTAGAATCAGTAATTTGATGACTTGAACACCAAAAATGAACTCCAAACAGAAATCTAAGCATAGATAAACTGATTTGACTTTTGCTCTAGGGTTTCAGTATATGGTGTTGGGATTGACCTTTTGTGTTAACTTTGACTTTTACAGAGTCTTAAATTATAAAATTGAATCCAATGACTTTGTTTGATATTATTGAATATTCTTTTGAATAGATAAGTCATTCGGTCGATTTAGTGCTAGAAAAGGTTGTTCCTAAAAGTTAAGTTGAGTTTCAGTCGAGGTAAGTTATAACTTTCGCGTAACCCGGAATTTTTTAATCTAGAAGTGTTTTACATAGACTACTTATATAAGGGTAGAATATATATGAGGTGACTAATATATATGCGGATACCGAAGTTATATATGAGATATATTATCGTTACTTGCTTTACATAACTTGCAATTTCTGTAACACGACTAATTGTATAATCTTCACATGCTAGTATATTATTATAGGCATTCTTCACATGATAGTTTAACATTATAGATCACATGCATGTCATATATTACACATATAGTCATGCATATCACACATATATGTCGACTCACATGTTCACATTTATTTATGATATTGGGCATGTGAATTGTCCATGCAGATCGAGATTCAGACGTGTTGAGTTGTCCATATTATGATGATTATGTCTAAGATTCCGGTAATGGTATGCGGATTATATGCATCCCTCATGAGTAGCTTATCTTGGAACCTTTCTTGATAGTGTGCACGCAGGTTTTAGACATTGGACTGTGTTTATGAGTAAAGTTTGAATCTTTATCATGTATATTGATTTTTGTAACTTGTTATTGCTTTTTTATTAAATGTTGAACTCGTGTACATTGGCTTTATGTTTCTTTTGTGCTTTATTATTGTTATAGTTGGTTATAATATTTGCACATGTGATTTAAAGTAAGTATTTAAACCTTCGTCACTACCCTGTTGTCGGCAGTAGTATTACTTATAGAGTACTTCCAATACAAACCAAATATTTTCTATACTTTGTGTGTAGATACGAATCATATTTCTATTGAAGCACGTTCATGAGCATTTAGTGATTGCTAAAGTTCTAGTGGTTAACTACTAGACTTGTTCTTAATAGCTTACAATCTTTAATTTTATTTTGACATTTCTAACAAGTTATGTAATATTTTGATATACATTTGTACTATTTCTACTACTGGTAGCTTAAGACTAGTACTATCAATTTTTAGAATTGTATTGGTTTGCTTTCACATTGTATTAGATTTCAAATTTTATTATCTATGTTAGTTCTTTATTTTAGATGTTAATATCCATTATTAGAAACATGTTTAACTATTTACTATGTTTTAGATCACCCACTATAGGATTTGTTGGGTACCCTCACAACTTAGATAAATTGGATCGTGATAAAGTAGTATTATAGGCTTGTTTTGGAGCCTCCTAAATTGCCTCTTTGTTATCTACCCTCATGATCATCTTTTCTTCTAAAACTTAGATAATTACATCACCAGTAGCTAAGAGAGGATATCCAAAAATGATACGAACTTGCTCATCAGCCTCATAGTCCAAGATGATAAAATCTGATGTCAAAATAAATGAACCAACTTGCATCAACACATCCTCAATAATTCCTTCATGATATGCCAAGGATTTGTTAGCTAACTGTAGCATAATTATAGTAGCTTTTGGAGCTCCTAAGCCCAGTTTCATAAAGACTGATAATAGTATCAGCTTTATACTTGCACCCAAATTATATATATCTCTACCACATCAACTTTACCCGTTTGTTCAGGGATGGGGAAGCAGCCAGAACCTTCAGCTTTTGAGGAGCTTTATTTGAATCCTACAAGTGCACTCTTCCTGTGAGTGCGACGATCTCAAACTCATTCAACTTCTCTTGTGTGCTATAATGACCTTAAAGTACTCAACATATTTTGGGACATTACGAAGCATGTGCACAGTTGGAATGTTTAAATGTACCCGTTTTAACATATCTAGAAGCTTGTTAAAAATGTATTCATCATTTTTATTTTTCAGCCTCTGAGGGAATGGTGGTGGACCCCTCCGACTACTACTTTATTAGACCCTGCAATATTTTTCTCAGTCACTTGTATAATTTTTGGAAGTCTTTCCTCTTTCAAATAAGACTGGTCCTTCTTCTTTTTTTGTATCTCTACCAATTCTCTCTCATTCCTCAATGTCATTGTATTATCTTGAGGATTTTTATTGGTATCACTAGGAAGGGCTCCAACAGGTCTAGTTGCTTGGTTACTCGCAATTTTTGAACCTTGCCTCTCAAAGTTTCAAAAATATATCCTAAACTACCAATTTTATAACCTTATTTGTTGATTGTCAGTCAACAATCTTTTCAACAAGTCAATCACACTCTTTTCTTCTTCCTATAGTGGTTTTTGCGATTGTTGATATTTCCCTCGAGGTGTGTTGTTTATTTTATTTTTAACTATGAGAAGTTAGGGTGATTTATCAAATTTTGGTTGTAAGTGTTCCCCATATTGAGTATTCTGTTTCATTGGACCCCTACTTTATTGTACCATATAGTAAATTGACTCAGGATTCAAAGAGCATTGGCCAGCCGTACGCCCATCTCTATATATCTCACAACATATAAGCATATGTTGCACATGCTGGATCAGTAGCTCCTGTGCCATAGTTAACATACCTAACCTGATTTGCAATCTTTGCTATATCAACTCTCATAGTTGTAAGGACATCAACATCAATATACTACCTAATTTCTGCTAGACTGTTCTACTCGGTTCTCCATTTCCTTGCTAATTCTAATCATTGGAAGTGAAATTCTTCAACTATAATGATTCAGCCGGTTATTTTTGTATATTATAATCTCGTTTCTCTATTTATTATCTCTTCTATGTTCTTTTATAATTTTGTGACTTTTCGGGGTGGCTGGATTGGTTTCGGGGATGTTTCGGAGTGAATTGGGAACTTAGTCTCATGGTTGGGGGCTTAATTTGGAAGAGTTAACCGGTGTTTGACTTTTGTGTAAACGACTCCAGAATGAGATTTTCATTGTTTCGATTGCTTCATATGGTTATTTTGGACTTAGGCGTATGTTAGGATATTGATTTGGAGGTCCGTAGGTTGGTTTGAGACTTTTTATCGAAAGTTGGAAAGTTAAAGATTTGGAAGATTTAGAGGTTTGAGCGAGAGTCGACTTTAATAATATCGGGTTCGAATTTTAGTTGTGGAGGTTGGAATAGGTCCGTTGTGTCCTTTGAGACTTGCGTGCTAAATTTGAGGTCATTCAAAATTTTGAATTTGGGCCGAGGCAAGTTATAACTTTTGCGTCAACCGAAATTTTTCAAGGTAGAAATGTTTTACATAGACTACTTATATAAGAGTATCATATATAAGAGGTGAATAATATATATGCGGATAACAAGGTTATATATGAGATATATTATCGCTACTTGATTTACATAACTTGCTGTTTCTGTAACACGACTAATTGTACAATCTTCACATGCTAGTACAATATTATAGGTATTCTACACATGATAGTGTAACATTATAGATCACACGTATGTTAGATTGCATATGGTTGTACTGTTTTAGTCATGTATATTACACATATATGTTCACTTATTGTCATGATCCAAAATCCTAACCTGTCGTGATGGCGCCTATCGTGGTACTAGGCAAGCCGACATTTATGAAATAACTCCAACCTTTAACAGAAAACGGATTTAAAATAGTTTAAATGATAATAACTTCCCATATACAAGATAAAAATCCAAAATAACACGTGGAAATCTCCAACATCGGATGTCACCGAGTACATGAGCATCTATACATCACAAGTCTGAAAAATACTGTCTATGAAAATCTGAAACCAAATACAATAAGTGGAAAGACAGGAAAGGAGAAACAAGGTCTGCGAAACGCCGGTAACTACCTCGAAATCTCCAGAAGATCAACTGTGCGTGAAAATCAACACCCAATGTATCCGGGAATACCTAGATCTGCACACGAAGTGCAGGGTGTAGTATGAGTACAACCAGCTCAGCAAGTAACAATACTAAATAAAGAACTAAAAGTAGTGACGAGCTTCATAATTATAGTTCAATTACAGTGATTTCAACATAAGAAAGTAGGCATGCTTCCAAGTTCGACAAAAAGCCAAAACAGTAATTTCCTGTCAAGTTCAACTGAAACAGAGTGTAATATCTTTCAGAAATTGTAAAGACAGTGATACATGGCAGCTAAGTGCAACAAATATGAAATCAAATGCATCCTCTCAGGGCCACAGTCACTCAGCTCTTCCATTCACTCAACACTCGGCACTCGCACTCAGTAGGTACCTGCACTCACTAGGGGTGTGTGCAGACTCCGGAGGGGCTCCTTCAGCCCAAGCGCTATAATCCTCATGGACAACTCACGTGCTGCACGGACAACTCATAGGCTATAACATAATATTTGGATCCGCACGGACAACTCACGTGCTGCATGGACAGCTCACATGCTAAATCATAATATCTGGATCTGCATGGACAACTCACGTGCTGCACGGACAACTCACATGCTATAGTATAATATCTCACCATCAGGACCTCGTTCTCACTCAGTCATCAACCTCTCTAGTCTCTCGGACTCTCAGAAATCATAATAAGCAGCCTAGACAATAATGATATGGTTCATCAAAAATGAACAACAGAGACTGAGATGTAATATACAAATAAACTATGACTGATTATAAGACAACAATTTAGCAGATAATTCAACATGTATACAACCTCTGTGGGTCCCTATAATGCACACACATAGTCTAAACATGATTGGTGTTTGAATTTTCTCTAATACATGGAGAATAACAGAGAACAACAGATTATTCACTACACAGTCGCATGAAATTTTAATAAAATAACAATCCCTATGGTTCATGCCCACATGCCCGTCACCTAGCATGCACGTCACCTTAAAAACAAATACATGACACGTAATACGGGGTTTGTACCCTTAGAACCAAATTTAGAACTGTTACTTACCTTAGTCCGAGCAAATCACTATTCCAACACACCCTTGCCTTGCGAAATAGCCTCCGAATGCCTCGAATCTAGGCATAAACAATGCGATATAATCAATACGGGGCAAAGGAATCAATTCCACAAGAAAATGTTAAGTTATTAATCAAAATCAAAAATCGACTCTAAAGCCAGGCCCCGGGCCCACGTCTCAAAATTCGATAAAAGTCACAAAACCCGAAAGCCCTCTCAACCACGAGTCTAGCCATACCGAATCTATTCAAATCCGACACAAAATCATCCCCCAAATTCCCAAATCAAACTCTCCAAATCCCTAGCCTTAAACTCCCAATTTACACCTTAAATATACACCAACTATGTGGGAAAATCAATGGGGAAGCAATATTATTGATCAAAAATAAGCACAAGGGACTTATCTCAAGAATCCCCTCGAAAACCCTCTAACAAATCGCCTAAACCATGCTTGAAATGAAGCCAAAATCGCGAACCCTTGTTTTAATAATCTGCCCAGGCTATTCGCACCTACGACCATATATCCGCACATGCGGAAACCGCTTTTGCAGTCAATTTCCCGCTTCTGTAGAAATCACTTAAGTCCCTCTGGCCTGTATCTGTGCTCTAGGTTCCGCACCTGCGGAGGCACTTCTACGGCTCTCTACCCGCTTCTTCGGAACCAAACCCTTCTTTCAATTCCGCTTCCGCGGGCTCGTAGATGCGGTTAGACGTTCGTACCTGCGTCCTACCCAGGCCAGCCCAGCTTCACTTCTGTGGTCCACCCCTCGCTTTTACGAGACCGCACATGTGATCCCCACTCCGCAGGTGCGATTACACCAGAAGCTGGTGAGCTTCAGCCCTTCTCTCAAACTTCAAATCGATCCGTTAACCATATGAAATCAACCCGAGGCCCCCAGGACCTCAACCAAACATACCAATAGTCTTAACACCTCATAGAAACTTAGTCGAGTCTTTAAACCACGTCAAACAACATCAAAAACATGAAGCGCACATAGATTCAAGTCTAATGAACTTTGAACTTCCAATTTCTACAAATGATGTCGAAACCTAACAAATCACATCCAATTGATCCCAAAATTTGCACACATGTCACAAATGACACCACAGACCTACTTCAACTTTTGGAATTGGAATCCGACCCCGATATTAAAAAGTCCACTCCCGGTCAAACTTTCCAAAAATTCAACTTTCGCCATTTCAAGCCATATTCCACTACGGACCTCTAAATCACAATCCGAACACGCTCTTAAGTCCAAAATTACCTAACGGAGCTAACAGAACCATCAAAACTCTGTTCCGGAGTCGTTTACTCAAAGATCAACATCCGGTAAATTATTTCAACTTAAACTTTCAACCTTGAGACTGAGTGTCTCATTTCATCTTGAAATCACACCGGACTCGAACCGACTACCCTAGTAAGTCACATAATAGCTATAAAGATTGAAATGAGCAGTAAATGGGGGAACATGTCTATAACTCTCCAAACGACCGGTCGGGTCGTTATATTCTCCCCCTCTTAAATAAATATTCGTCCTCGAACGGGTCTAGAAATATACCTGGAGTCTCAAATAGGTATAGATCATAAGTCATATCACCATCCAACTGAGCTGTGCTGAAATCCAAAACATGAGATAGGTCGCCGACATACTTCCAAAGCATAGAAACGTGAAATAATGAATGCACACTCGACAAACTAGGTGGTAAGGAAAGCTTTTAAGCCATCTTCCCAATCTTGTAATGTACCTCAAATGGCCCAATATACCGAGGGCTCAACTTGACCTTCTTCTCAAACCTCATAACACCCTTTATGGGTGAAACCTTGAGCAGTACATTCTACCAAACCATGTAAGCAACATCCCGAGCCTTCATGTTGGCATAACTCTTATGTCTGGACTGCGCCGTGCGAAGTCGCTCCTGACTCATCTTAACCTTGTCCAAAGCATCCTGGACCAAGTCAGTACCCAATAGCCTAGCCTCCCTAGGCTCAAACCAACCCATCGGAGATCTACACTGTCTCCCATACAAATCCTCATACAGAGCCATATGAATGCTTGACTGGTAGTTGTTGTTGTAGGCAAACTCCGCGAGTGACAAAAACTGACCCCAAGAACCCCCAAAATCAATGACACAAGCGCATAGCATATCCTCCAATATCTGAATAGTGCGCTCGGACTGTCCATCCGTCTGAGGGTGAAATGTTGCATGGCTCTCCAAAATTGCTATTTGAATTGCGTGCCCCGATCTGAAATGATGGACACTAGCACGCCGTAGAGGCGAACAATCTCTCGGATATAAATCTCAACCAACCGTTCTGAAGTATAAGTAGTCCCAACTAGAATGAAGTACACAGAATTGGTCTACCAATCCACAATCACCCAAATAACATCGAACTTCCTCGAAGTCCGTGGGAGACCAACTAAGAAATCCATGGTGATCCACTCCCATTTCCACTCTGGAATCTCTAACCTCTGAGGAAATCCACCTCGCCTTTTTTGCTCATACTTCACCTGATGACACTTGAGGCACCAAGCTAAAACCCCCACTATATCATTCTTCATTCTTCTCCACCAATAATGCTGCCTCAAGTCCTAGTACATCTTTGCGGTACCCGAATGAATGGAATA
This sequence comes from Nicotiana tomentosiformis, assembly GCF_000390325.3. Classification (NCBI taxonomy): domain Eukaryota; kingdom Viridiplantae; phylum Streptophyta; class Magnoliopsida; order Solanales; family Solanaceae; genus Nicotiana; species Nicotiana tomentosiformis. The sequence continues at coordinate 40,089,076 of NC_090823.1, forward strand.
CCGCAAACTGTGGGCCTCCTCAAGAATAAAATCACGTAGCCCATCCACATTAGGCACACAAATCTCACCCTGCATTCTCAATACCCCATCATCCCCAGTAGTGACATCTCTGGCATCACCGTGATGAACCGTGTCCTTAAGGACATCAAATGAAAGTCATCATACTGGCACTCTCTGATGCGATCATATAAAGAAGACCGAGAAATCACACAAGCCAAAACTCTGCTCGACTCGAAAATATCCAATTTGACAAACTGGTTAGCGAATGCCTGAACATCCAAGGCTAAAGGCCTCTCTGCTACTGGTAGATATGCTAAACTCCCCAATCTCTCCGCCTTGCGACTGAAGGCATCGGCCACCACATTGTCCTTTTGTTGGATGATAGAGGATGATGATGTCATAATCCTTAAGCAGGTCCAACCATCTCCGCTGCCGCAAGTTAAGATCCTTTTGTTTAAACAAATGCTGTACACTACAGTGATCGGTGAATACCTCACAAGGAACACCATACAAATAGTGCCGCCAGATCTTCAAGGCATGAACAATGGCTGCTAACTCGAGGTCGTGGACAAGATCACCCTACTATCCTGCATCAACACTGTGCAGAACAATACGTGACGCATCATAATATACGGTATAGGACCCCAAACCAGTAGGCAACACTAACATTGGGGCTGTACTCAAAGAATTCTTGAGTTTTTAAAAGCTCTCCTCACAATCCTTGGTCCACCTGAACAGAGCACCCTTCTGTGTCAATCTGGTCATAGGTGCTACAATAGATGAGAAACCCTCTACAAAGCGACGGTAATACCCCGCCAAGCCAAGAAAACTCCGGATCTCCATAGCTGAGGATGGTATGGGCCAACTCTGCACTGCTTCAATCTTCTTCGGATCTACCTTGATCCCCTCACTCGACACCACATGGCCCAAAAATGCCATTGAATCTAGCCAGAAGTCACACTTCGAAAATTTGGCATACAACTTCTCTTCTCTCAAGGTTTGGAGCACAAACCTCAGATGCTGCTCATGATTCTCCAGGCTCCGGGAGTACACCAGAATGTCGTCAATAAACACAATGACGAATGAGTCAAGATAGGGCTGAAATACACTTTTCATCAAGTGCATGAATGCTGCTGGGGAGTTGGTCAGCCAAATAGATATCACAAGGAACTCGTAATGACCATACCGTGTCCTGAAAGCAGTCTTCGAGATATCTGGCTCCTGAATCTTCAACTGATGATACCCTGAATGCAAGTCGGTGTTAGAGAACACCCTGGCACCCTGAAGCTGATCAAATAGGTCATCAATACGTGGCAATGGATACATCTTCTTTAGTGTAACCTTGTTCAGCTGGCGATAATCAACACACATTCGCATAGAACCATCCTTCTTCTTTACAAACAATATAAGAGCACCCCAAGGCGACACACTAGGCCTAATAAATGCCTTATCAACGAGTTCCTGCAGCTGCTCCTTCAATTCCTTCAACTAAGCCGGTGTCATACGACATGGTGGAATAGAAATGGGCTGATTACCCGGCGTCAAGTCAAAACCAAAATCAATATCCTTGTCGGGCGGCATGCCCGGCAGGTCTACAGGAAATACATCCGGAAAGTCTCGCACCACCGGGACAAAATCAATAGCAGGAGAATCAATTCTAATATCCCTCACAAAGGCCAAGTAAGATAAAAAACCCTTTCCAACATCCGCTGGGACTTCAAATATGAAATCACTCTGCTGTGAACATAATCTAGAGAGCCTCTCCACTCGATCCTTGTAAACCCCTGCATCGCCAATATCACGGTCTTAGCGTGACAATCTAGAACAACATCACATGGAGACAACCAATCCATACCCAAGATCATATTGAAGTCCACCATACTAAGCATTAGGAGATTAGTTCTAGTCTCCAATCCCCCAATAGTCACTACACACGACCGATATACACGGTCTACAACAATAGTATCGCCCACCGGCGTAGATACACGAACAAATGAAACTAAGGACTCACAGGGCCTATCCAGATAATGAGCAAAATACGATGATACATATGAATAAGTGGAACCAGGGTCAAATAAAGCAGAAGCATCCCTTTGGCATACTGAGACAATACCTGTGATCACTGCATTGGAGGCAACAACATCTGGTCTGGCAGGGATAGCATAGAATCAGGCCTAACCGCCCCCTGCTCGACCTCCCCATCTAGGGCGACCTCTAGCTGCCTGGGCCCCACCTCGAGCTAGCTGAGTGGGTGGTATAACTGCTGGTGTTGGTGCCATCGACCGAAAACTCTACTGTGGAGCCCCCACTCAATAACCTAGGGCAATCTCTCATGATATGGCCAAAGTCTCTGCACTCAAAACAACCCCTCATGTGAGGGAACTGCTGCTCTAGGTAACTTGAGGAACTAACCGTAGAAGCCTGAGCGGATGAGGCATGGTGAGAACTGTGCGCTAGTAGTGCACTGAACAAAGACTGGCCTGAATGAGCACTATAAGAACCGTGGCTAGCTGATGCGCCACGATGAGCTGGACGAGTCATGTGAGCGGGCCTATAAAGATGACCCCTGCTGTGGTAGGACTACCCCCAGAAGGTACACCACTGAAACTACCTGAACCTCGAGACCTCTTGCCTCTTTCTCACCCCGCTCCTGGCTACAAACCATCTCTATCTGCCGAGCAATATCAACCACCTCATCAAAAGTGGCACCAAATACCCTCTCTCTTGTCATAAGAAACCACAGCTGATACGTGAGGCCATCAATGAACCTCATGATCCTCTCCCTATCAGTGGGAACCAACCAAACTGCATGACGAGCTAACTCAGAATACCTTATCTCTTATTGGGTCATTGATATGTGATCCTACCGAAGCTGCTCAAACTATCTGTGCAGCTCCTCCCTGCGAGACTACGACACGAACTTCTACAAGAAGAGAACAGAGAACTCCTGCAATGTAAGTGGTGCTTCACCAACCAGCCTGCGCCTCTCATAAGCCTCCCACCATCTGAAGTCAGCTACATAAAATTGTAAAGTAAGGAACGAGACCCTACTGGTCTCCAGAATACCTGTTGCAGGAAGCATCTGCTTGCACTTGTCCAAGAAACCCTGGGCATTCTCCGACTCAGCACCACTAAATGATGGAGGCCGAAGCCTCACAAATCTCTCAAGTCTCCTCTGCTCATCATCATCCATAACCAGAACCACTGGGGCCTGAGCAGCTACAACTGGCTGGGCGGGTAGTACCTCCGGTATCTGAAGTCCCTACACCGCCTACCCTGGAGTACGGGCAATGGGGGGTATGAGTAACTCCCCCGGCCTGAGAAGTGGCGAGCACGTCCTGAGCCGATACCACCTTAGCAAGACCAGTGCAAACTGTCAATATCTGGGTCAACGCCTCCTGAAGGCCTGGGATCAAAATGGTCATAGCTGGTGCCTGAGCTGGCCCCACTGGCTCAACTATATCTGGAACCTGCTCTTGAGCTGGAGTAACTGGTGGATCTGTAGGTGCCGCTCTAACTGCTGTAGAGCTGCACTCTAGCCCTACTGTAGCCCCTACCGCGACCTAGGCCTCTCGTGGCCCTAACTGGTGGTACTGGTGGTTGTTCATCCTGTCCGGTAGTATGTGTCCTCACTATCTGTGAGAGAATAGAATACAGAAGTTTAGTTACCAGAACCAACAAATCTGCATGACAAGAAAACAAGAATGTGAAATTTCATAAGCGTTTGGCAGCCTCCCGAAGATAAGTACAAATGTCTCCGTACCGATCCGCAAGACTCTACAAACCTGCTCATGACTCGTGATACCTATGTAACCTAGGCTCTGATACCAACTTGTCACGACCCAAAATCCTAACCTGTCGTGATGGCACTTATCATGCTACTAGGCAAGCCGACATTTATGAAATAACTCCATCACTTAACAGAAAACGAATTTAAAATAGTTTAAATGATAACAACTTCCCATAAACAGGGTAAACATCCAAAATACAACGCAAAAATTCCCAACATCGGGGTGTCACAGAGTACATGAGCATCTATACATCACATGTCCAAATAATAATGTCTATGAAAATATGAAACCAAATACAATAAGTGGAAAGATAGGGAAGGAGAAACAAGGTCTACGAAATGCCGGTAACTACCTCAAAATCTCCAGAAGATCAACTGTGCGTGAAAATCAACACCCACTGTCTCCGGGAATACCTGGATCTGCACACGAAGTGCAGGGTGTAGTATGAGTACAACCAACTCAACAAGTAACAATACTAAATGAAGAACTGAAAGTAGTGACGAGCTTCATAATTATAGTTCAATTACAGTGATTTCAATATAAGAAAGTAGGCATGCTTCCAAGTTCGACAATTAAAGCTAAAACAGTAATTTCATGTCAAGTTCAACTGAAACAGAGTGTAATATCTTTTAGAAATTTTAAAGATAGTGATACATGGAAGCTAAGTGCAACAAATATGAAATCAAATGTATCCTCTCAGGACCACAGTCACTCAGCCCTTCCATTCACTCAACACTCGGCACTCGCACTCAGTAGGTACCTGCACTCACTAGGGGTGTGCGCAGACTCCGGAGGGGCTCCTTCAGCCCAAGCGCTATAATCCTCATGGACAACTCACGTGCTGCACGGACAACTCACGGGCTATAATATAATATCTGGATCCGCACAGACAACTCACGTGCTGCACGAACAACTTACGTGCTGCATGGACACAGCTCAAATGCTAGAACATAATATCTGGATCCGCACGGACAACTCACGTGTTGCACGGATAACTCACGTGATGCACAGACAACTCACGTGCTATAGTATAATATCTCACCATCAGGCCCTCGTCCTCACTCAGTCATCAACCTCTCCAGTCTCTTGGGCTCTCATAAATCATAATAAGCAGCCTAGACGGTAATGATATGATGCATGAGAAATGAACAACAGAGATTGAGATGTAATATACAAATAAACTGTGACTGAGTACAAGACAACAATTTAGTGGATAATTCAACATGTATACGACCTCTGTGGGTCCCTACAATGCACACACATAGTCTAAATATGATTGGTGTTTCAATTTTCTCTAATACATGGAGAATAACAGAGAACAATAGATTATTCACTACATAGTCCCATGGAATTTGACCAAGTCCGTCACCTCAAAACCAAATACATGACATGTAATACGGGGTTTTGTACCCTCAAAACCAAATGTAGAACTGTTACTTACCTCAGTCCGAGTAAATCTCAACTTCAACACACCCTTGCCTCACGATACGGCCTCCAAAGGAATCAATTCCATGAGAAACTGCTAAGTCATTAATCAAAATCCAAAATCGGCTCTAAAGCTAGCCCCCGAGCCCACGTATTAAAATTCGATAAAAGTAACAAAACCCGAAAGCCCTCTCAACCACGAGTCTAACCATACCAAATTTATCAAAATTCGACACCAAATCGTCCCCCAAATCTCCAAATCAAACTCTCCAAATCCCTAGCCTCAAACTCCCAATTTATACCTTAAATACACACTAACTAGGTGGGAAAATCAATGGGGAAGTAATATTATTGATCAAAAATAAGCACAAGGGACTTACCTTAAAAATACCTTCGAAAACCCTCTCAAATATTTCTTAAACCGTGCTTGAAATGTTTGAAATGAAGCCAAATTTGCGAACCCTTGTTTTAATAATCTGCCGAGGCTTTTCGCATCTGCGGCCATATATCCGCACCTGCGGAACCGCTTCTGCGGTCAATTCCCCGCTTATGCAGAAATCACTTAAGTTCCCTAGGCCCGCATCTGCACTCTAGGATCGCACCTGTGGAGGCGCTTCTGCGGCCCTCTGCCCGCTTCTGCGGAAATAAGCCCCTTTCTCAATTCCGCATCTGTGGATCCTCGCTCGTACCTGCGGGCTCACAGATGTGGTTAGACCCTCGAACCTGTGCCCTGCCCAGGCCAGTCTAGCTCTTCCTATGCGGTTCACCCCTCGCTTCTGCGAGACCGCACCTGCGATCCCCACTCCGCAGGTGGGATTACACCAGAAGCTGGTGAGCTTCAGCACTTCTCTCAAACTTCAAATCGATCCATTAACCAACTAAAATCAACTCGAGGCCCCCGGGACCTCAACAAAACATACCAACAGGTCTTAAAACCTCATACAAATTTAGTCGAGCCTTCAAACCATATCGAACAACATCAAAAACACGAATCGCACATAGATTCAAGCCTAATGAACTTTGAACTTCTAATTTCTACAAACGATGCCAAAACCTATCAAATCACATACAATTGACCCTAAATTTTGCACACAGGTTACAAATGACACCACAGACCTACTATAACTTCTGGAATCAGAATCCGGCCTCGCTATCAAAAAGTCCACTCCCGGTAACTTTCTAAAAATTTAACTTTCGCTATATCAAGCCAAATTCCACTATGGACCTCTAAATCACAATCCGGATACGATCCTAAGTCCAAAATTACCTAACGGAGCTAAAAGAACCATCAAAACTCCGTTCCAGAGTCGTTTACTAAAAGATAAATATCCGGTCAATCATTTCAACTTAGGCTTTCAACCTTGAGACTAAGTGTCTCATTTCATCCTGAAATGACATCGGACTTGAACCGAGTACCCTGGAAAGACACATAATAGGTATAAAGATTGAAATGAGCATTAAATTGAGGAATGGGGCAACAACTCTCAAAACGACCGGCCGGGTAAGTATACTTACATATGTGGTTCACGTTTATTTATGATATTGAGCATGTGAATTGTCCATGCAAATTGAGATTCAAACGTGTTGAGTTATCCATATTATGATGATTATGTCTAAGGTTCTAGTAATGGTATGCGGATCATATCCATCCCTCATGAGTAGCTTATTTTGTAACCTTTCTTGAAAGTGTGCACGCAAGTTTGAGACATTGGACTGTCTTTATAAGTAAAGTTTGAATCTTTATCATGTATAATTATTTTTGTAACTTGTTATTGCTTTTTTATAAAATGTTGAACTTGTGTATATAGGCTTTATGTTATTTTTGTGCTTTATTACTATTATAGTTGGTTATAATATTTGCACATGTGATTTAAAGTAAGTATCTTTTATAAAACCTTCACTACTACCCTGTTGTTGCTGTCGTATTACTTATAGAGTACTTGCAATACACACCAAATAATTTTTACACTTTGTGTGTAGATACGAATCATATATCTAGTGAAGCACGTTCATGAGCATTTAGTGATTGCTAAAGTTCTAGTGGTTAGCTACTAGACTTGTTCTTAGTAGCTTACAATCTTTAATTTTATTTTGACATTTCAGACAAGTTATGTAATATTTTGGGACACACTTGTACTATTTCTACTACTAGTAGCTTAAGACTAGTACTACTAATTTTTGGAATTGTATTGGTTTCTTTCACATTGTATTATATTTCAAACATTATTATCTATGTTAGTTCTTTATTTTAGACGTTAATATCCATTATTAGAAACATGTTTAACTATTTAGTATATTTTAGATCACCCACTATGGGACTTGTTGGGTGCCCTCACAACATAGATAAATTGGATCGTGATAAAGTAATATTAATGGATAGTTTTGGAGCCTCCTAAATTTTCACTTTGTTATCTACCCTCACGATCATCTTTTCTTCTCGAACAATGATAACTGCATCACCTGTAGCTAAGAGAGGACAACAAAAAATGATAAGGACTTGATCATCAGCCTCATAGACCAAGATGATAAAATAAGATGAAAAAATAAATGGACCAATTTGCATCAACACAACCTCAATAACTCTTTCATGATATATCAAGGATCTGTCTGCTAACTGTAGCATAACTGTAGTAGGTTGTTGAGCTCCTAAACCGAGTATTATAAGCACTGATAATAGATTTATACTTGAACCCAAATCATATAGAGCTCTACCACATCAACTTTACCAGTTTGCACAAGGATGGGGAAGCCACCTGGAACATTCAGCTTTTGTGGAGCTTTCTTTGAATCCTAGAAGTGCACTCTTCCTGTGAGTGCGGAGATCTAAAACTCATTCAGCCTTCTCTTGTGTGCTACAATGTCCTTGAAGTACTCGACATATTTTGGGACATTACGAAGTATGTGCAAAATTAGAATGTTCAAGTGTACCTATTTCAACATATCTAGAAGCTTGTTAAAATTATGTTCATCATTTTTATTTTTCAGCCTCTGAGGGAAGGGTGGTGGACCCTTTCGACTACTACTTTTTCAGACCTTGTAATATTTTCCTCCGTCACTTCTACAATTTTTGGGAGTCTTTCTTCTTTCAGACAAGACTGGTCCTTCTTCTTTTTCTGTATCTCTAGCAATTCTCTCTCATTCATCAATGTCACTGCATTATCTTGAGGATTTTTATTAGCATCACTAGGAAGGGCTCGAACAGGTCTAGTTGCTTGGTTACTCGTCATTTTCCAAGCTTTCCTCTCTAAGTTTCAAAAATATATTCTAAACTACTAATTTTAAAACCTTGTTTGTTGATTGTCGGTCAGCAATCATTTCCATAAGTCAATCACACTCTCTTTAGCTTCCAATAGTGGTTTTTGTGGTTGTTGATATTGCCCTTGAGGTGTGTTTTTTTTTTTTTTTTTATTTTTATTTTCAACTATGATAAGTTAGGGTGATTCATCAAATTTGGGTTGTAAGTGTTTCCCATATTGAGTGTTGTGATTCATTGGACCCTTACTTTTTTGTCCCACATAGTATATCGACTCAGGATTCAGTGAGAATTGGCCAGTCGTGTGACGATCTCTATATATCTCACAACATATAGTCATTTGTTGATGCTGCATTGGTAGCGCCTGTGCCATAGTCTACATACCCAACCCGATTTAGAATCTTTGCCATATCAACTATAATAGTTGTAAGGACATCAAAATCAATATACTCCGTAACTTCTGCTAGATTGTTCTATTCGGTTCTCCATCTCCTTGCTTATTCTAATCATTTTTAATGAAATTGTTCAACTATAATGAACCGACAAGTTATTTTACGTATTCTAATCACGTTTTCCTATTTATTGTATTCATTTGTGTTTTTATGACTTTTCGGAGTGGTTGGTTTGGTTTCGGGGATGTTTCAGAGTGAATTGGGACACTTAGTCTCATGGCTGGAGGCTTAAGTTGAAAGAGTTGACATGAGTTTTACTTTTATATAAACCACTCCTGAATGGGATTTTGATGGTTTTGATAGTTTCGTATAGTAATTTTAGACTTAGGTGTATGTTCGGATATTGATTTGAATGTCCGTAGGTTGGTTTGAGACTTTTTGGCAAAATTAGAAAGGTTGAGGGTTTGAAAGATTGAGAGGTTGGACCGAGAGTTGACTTTATTTATATCGGGTTTACAATTTGGTTCTAGAAGTTGGAATAGGTCTGTTGTGTCATTTGAGACTTGTGTGCAAAATTTGAGGTCATTAAGAATTTTAAGTTTGGGCCGAGGTAAGTATTAACTTTTGCGTCAACTGGAATTTTTCAAGCTAGAAATGTTTTACATAGACTACTTATATAAGGGTATCATATATATGTGGTGACTAATATATATGCGGATACCAAAGTTATATATGAGATATATTATCGCTACTAGCTTTACATAACTTGTTATTTCTACTAGCTTTACATAACTTGTTATTTCTATAACATGACTAATTGTACGATCTTCACATGCTAGTATAATATTATATGAATTCTTCACATGATAGTTTAACATTATAGATCACACGCATGTCAGATATGACACATATAGTCATGCATATTACACATATATGTCGACGTACATATGTGATTCATATATATTTATGATATTGGGCATGTGAATTGTCCATGCAGATTGAGATTCAAACGTGTTGAGTTGTCCATATTATGATGATTATGTCTAAGGTTCCGCTAATGGTATGCGAATCATATCCATCCCTCATGAGTAGCTTATTTTGGAACCTTTCTTGATAGTGTGCATGTAGGTTTGAGGCATTGGACTGTCTTTATGAGTAAAGTTTAAATCTTTATCATGTATATTAATTTTTGTAAATTGTTATTGCTCTTTTATAAAATGTTGAACGTGTGTATATAAGCTTTATGTTATTGTTTGTGGTTTATTACTGTTATAGTTGGTTATAATATTTGCACATGCGATTTAAAGTAAGTATCTTTTATGAAACCTTCGCCGCTACCCTGTTGTCGGCGTCGTATTAGTTACTGAGTACTTGCAATACACACCAAATAATTTCTACACTTTATGTGTAGATACGAATCATATTTCTAGTGAAACACATTCATGAGCATTTAGTGATTGCTAAAGTTCTAGTGGTTATCTACTAGACTTGTTCTTAGTAGCTTACAATCTTTAATTTTATTTTGATATTTCAGACAAGTTATATAATATTTTGGGACACATTTGTACTATTTCTACTACTAGTAGCTTAAGACTAGTATTACTAATTTTTGGAATTGTATTGGTTTGCTTTCACATGGTATTAGATTTCAAATATTATTATCTATCTTAGTTCTTTATTTTAGATGTTAATATCCATTGTTAGAAACATGTTTAACTGTTTAGTATATTTTAGATCACCCACTATGGGATTTTTTGGGTGCCCTTACAACATAGATAAATTGGATCGTGATAAAGTAGTATTAACGGCTTGTTTTGGAGCCTCCTAAATTGCCTCTTTGTTATCTACCCTCATGATCATCTTTTCTTCTCGAACATTGATAATTGCATCACTTGTTGCTAAGAGAGGACAAACAAAAAATTATAAGGACTTGCTCATCAGCCTCATAAACCAAGATAATAAAATCAGATGGACAAATAAATGGACCAATTTGCATCAACATATCCTCAATAACTCCTTCATGATATGTCGGGGATTTGTCAACTAATTGTAGCATAACTGTAGTAGGTTGTGGAACTCATAAGCCGAGTTTCATAAATACTGATAATGGATTTACACTTTCACCCAAATCATATAGAGCTCTACCACATCAACTTCACCCGTTTGCACGGGGATGGGGAAGCTGCCTGGAACCTTCAGCTTTTGCGGAGCTTTCTTTTAATCCTATAAGTGCACTCTTCCTGTGAGTGCGACGATCTCAAACTCATTCAACCTTCTTTTATGTGCTACAATATCCTTGAAGTACTCAATATATTTTGGGACATTACAAAGCATGTGCACAATTGGAATGTTCAAGTGTACCTGTTTCAACATTTCTAGAAGGCTGTTAAAAATGTGTTCATCATTTTTCTTTTTCAGCCTCCGAGGGAAGGGTGGTGGACCCCTTCGACTACTACTTTCTCAAACCCTACAATATTTTTCTCAGTCACTTCTACAATTTTTGGGAGTCTTTCTTCTTTGAAACAAGACTGTTCCTTCTTTTTTTCTAGATCACTACCAATTCTCTCATTCCTCAATGTTAGTGCATTATCTTGAGGATTTTTGTTAGTATCACTAGGAAGGGCTCGAACAGGTCTAGTTGCTTGGTTACTCGCAATTTTCCAAGCTTGCCTCTCTAAGTTTCAAAAATATATTCTAAACTACCGATTTTAAAACCTTTTTTGTTGATTGTCGGTCAACAATCATTTCAAAAAGTTAATCACACTCTCTTCAGCTTCCTATAGTGGTTTTTGCGGTTGTTGATATTGCCCTTGAGGTGTGTTGTTTATTTTATTTTCAACTATGAGAAATTAGGGTGATTCATCAAATTTGGGTTGTAAGTGTTCCCATATTGAGTGTTCTGATTCATTGGACCCCTACTTTGTTGTCCCGCATAGTATATCGACTTAGGATTCAAAGAGCATTGGCTAGCCGTATGACCATCTCTATATATCTCACAACATATAGGCATTTGTTGCACATGCTGCATCGGTAGCGCGTGTGCCATAGTCAATATACCCAACCTAATTTGCAATCTTTACCATATCAACTCTCATAGTTATAAGGACATCAACATCAATATACTCCCTAACTTCTACTAGATTGTTCTACGCGGTTCTCCATCTCCTTGCTAATTGTAATCATTGTTATTGAAATTGTTCAAGTATAATGAACCGGCCAGTCATTTTATGTATTCTAATCCCGTTTTCCTATTTATTACCTCTTCTATGTACATTTGTGACTTTATGACTTTTCGGGGTGGTTGGTTTGGTTTCGAAGTGAATTGGGACATTTAGTCTCATGGTTGGAGGTTTAAGTTGAAAGAGTTAACCGGAGTTTGACTTTTATTTAAACGACTCCAGAATAGGATGCTGGTGGTTCTGATAGTTTCGTATGGTGGTTTTGGACTTAGGCGTATGTTCTGATATTGATTTGGAGGTCCGTAGGTTAGTTTGAGACTTTTTGGTGAAAGTTGGAAAGTTGAGGGTTTGGAAGATTGAGAGGTTTGATCGAGAGTTGACTTTTCGAAATTTAGTTCCGAAAGTTGGAATAGGTCCGTTGTGTCATTTGAGACTTGTATGCAAAATTTGAGGTCATTCGAAATTTTGAGTTTGGACCGAGGTAAGTTATAACTTTCGCGTCAACTGGAATTTTTCAAGCTAGAAATGTTTTACATAGACTATTTATATAAGGCTATCATATATATGAGGTGACTAATATATATGCGGCTACCGAAGTTATATATGAGATATATTATCGCTACTTGCTTTACATAACTTGCTATTTCTGTAACATGACTAATTGTACGATCTTCACATGGTAGTATAATATTATAGGCATTCTTCACATGATAGTTTAATAATATAGATCACACGCATGTAAGATATTACACATATAGTCATGCATATTACACATATATGTCGACTTACATATGTGGTTCACATTTATTTATGATATTGGGCATGTGAATTATCCATGCAGATTGAGATTTAGATGTGTTGAGTTGTCCATATTATGATGATTATGTCTAAGGTTCCGGTAATGGTATGCGGATCGTATCCATCCCTCATGAGTAGCTTATCTTGGAACCTTTCTTCATAGTGTGCACGCAAGTTTGAGATATTGGACTGTCTTTATGAGTAAAGGTTGAATCTTTATCATCTATATTGATTTTTGTAACTTGTTATTGCTTTTTATTAAATATTGAACTTGTGCATATAGTACAGTCAGCTAACAAATCTTTGACATATCGTGAAGGAGTTATTGAGGATGTGTTGATGCAAATTGGTCCATTTATTTTTCCATCAGATTTTATCATCTTGGACTATGAGGCTGATGAGCAAGTCCTTATCATTTTTGGGTGTCCTCTCTTAGCTACAGGTGATGCAATTATCAAAACTCGAGAAGAAAAGATGATCATGAGGGTAGATAACAAAGAGGTAATTTAGGAGGTTCCAAAACAATCCTTTAATACTAATTTATCACGGTCCAATTTATCTAAGTTGTGAGGGCACCCAACAAATATCATAGTGGGTGATCTAAAACATACTAAATAGTTAAACATGTTTCTAACAACAGATATTAACATCTAAAATAAAGCACGAACATAGATAATAATGTTTAAATCTAATACAATGTGAAAACACACCAATACAATTCCAAAAATTAGTAATACTAGTCTTAAGCTCCTAGTAGTAGAAATAGTACAAATGTGTCCCAAAATATTACATAACTTGTCTGAAATGTTAAAATAAAATTAAAGATTGTAAGCTATTAAGAACAAGTCTCGTAGCTAACCACTAGAACTTTAGCAATCACTAAATGCTCATGAATGGGCTTCACTAGAAATATGATTTATATCTACACACAAAGTGTAGAAAATATTTGGTGTGTATTAGAAGTACTCTGTACGTAATACGACTGCCAACAACAGGGTAGTGGCGAAGGTTTAATAAAAGAGGTTGTGGAGCTCCTAATACGAGTTTCATTAACACTGATAATTGTGTCAGCTTTGTACTTGCACCCAAATCATATAGAGATCTACGACATCAATTTTACTAGTTTGTACGTGATGGGGAAGCTACCCAGAACCTTCAGTTTTTGCGGAGCTTTCTTTGAATCCTTTAAGTGCACTCTTCCTATGAGTGCGATCATCTCAAACTCATTCAACCTTCTCTTATGTGCTACAATATCCTTGAAGTACTCAACATATTTTGGAATATTGCAAAGCATATGCACAATTGGAATGTTCAAATGTACCTGTTTCAACATATCTAGAAGCCCGTTAAAAATGTGTTCATTATTTTTCTTTTTCAGCCTCTGAGGGAAGGGTGGTGGATCCTTTCGACTACTACTTTCTCAGACCCTGTAATATTTTTCTTAGTCACTTGTACAATTGTTGGGAGTCTTTCTTCTTTCAGACAAGATTGGTCCTTCTTCTTTTTCTGTATCTTTACCTATTCTCTCTCATTCCTCAATGTCATTGCATTATCTTGAGAATTTTTATTAGTATCACTAGGAAGGGCTCCAACAGGTCTAGCTGCTTAGTTACTCGCAATTTTACAAGCTTGCCTCTCCAAGTTTCAAACATATATCCTAAACTACCAATTTTATAAACTTGTTTGTTTATTGTCGGTCAACAATCTTTTCAACAAGTCAATCACACTCTCATCATCTTTTTATAGTGGTTTTTGCGGTTGTTGATGTTTCCTTTGAGGTGTGTTTTTTGTTTTAATTTCAACTATGAGAAGTTAGGGTGATTCATCAAATTAGGACAGTAAGTGTTCCCCATATTGAGTGTTCTATTTTATTGGACCCGTACTTTATTGTCTCACATAGTATATCCACTCAAGATTCAAAGAGCATTGGCCAGCTGTATGACCATCTCTATATATCTCACAACATATATGCATGTATTGAATATGCTGCATTGGTAGAGCCTGTGCCATAGTCAACATACCTAACCTGATTTGCAATCTTTGTCATATCAACTCTCATATTTGTAAGGACATCTACATCAAAATACTCCCTAACTTATGCTAGACTATTCTACTCATTTCTCCATCTCCTTGCTAATTCTAATCATTGGTAGTGAAATTGTTCAAATATAACGACATGGCCAGTTATTTTTGTGCATTATAATCTCGTTCCCCTATTTATTGCCTCTTATATATTTATTTGTGACTTTTCGGGGTCATTGGTTTGGTTTCAGAGATATTTCGTAGTGAACTGGGATACTTAGTCTCATGGTTGGGGGATTAAGTTGGAAGAGTTGACCGGCATTTGACTTAGTATAAATGACTCCCGAATGAGATTTTTATTGTTCCGATAGCTTTGTATGGTAATTTTGGACTTAGGCATATATTCGGATATTGATTTGGAGGCCTGTAGGTTGGTTTGAGACTTTTTCGCGAACGTTGGAAAGTTAAAGGTTTGGAAGATTGCGAGGTTTGATCGAGAGTTGACTTTTTTGATATCGAATTCTAATTTTAGTTCTGGAAATTGTAATAGGTCCATTGTATCATTTGAGACTTGTGTGCAAACTTTGAGGTCATTCAGAGTTGATTTTGTATGGTTTGGTATTAGTTTTAGAAGTTGGAAGTTCATTTGTTTCATTAGGTCTTCATTGGGGTGCGATTCTTGATTTTAATATTGTTTGATGTGATTTCAGGCTTCGAGTAAGTCAGCATTATGTTTTAGGACTTGTTTATACATTTGGATGGGGTCACGGATGCCCCGAGTATTGTTCGGGTGTAGTTCAGGTCATCTTTGGACTTAGGTGTTTGGCTGAAGTTTCTGATGCCTGGTGTATTTGCATGTAAGATGGATCGGTAGCAGGTGCGAGCCCGTAGAAGCGCCTTCGTGGTCACAAAAGTGCAAAGGGAAGCTGTTGAGGGAGTCCGCAGATACAGACAGCTGGGTGCAAGTGCGCAAGGAGTCTGCATGTTCGGTGCCATAAAAGCGGCTACGATCCTGCAAAAGAGGACGAGCAGAGAGTTTAGTGATTTCTACATATACGAAGGAATTTTCGTAGATGCGACGCCGCATGTGTGAGTTTTTGTCCGCAAAAGCAGAAGGCCGGATTTTGGAGTTAGCTGCAGATGCGGCCAACTTTCCACAAAAGCAGGACCGCAGATGCGGTTAATTGACCGCATGTGCGGATTAACTGACAGGTTCTTATATTCGAAGGTTTTGAGTGTTTTCTCATTTTGGGAGATTTGGAATTCGGCTAAGGGCAATTTTTGAGAGGGAATTTGCTACAATTGAAGAGGTAAGTGATGTTTAATCACCTTTGTTGATAAATATTGATTACCCATAGATTATTACACCTTGTTTATGTGAATTTGAAGTGAAATTTGAGATTTTAGACCATGGTATCAGAGAACGAGATTTGGTGACTTGAGGGTCGATTTGTGGATGGAATTAGATGAAATTAGTATGCTTGTACTAGTAATTGAATGAGTGTTCGTAATTTGTCAATTTTGCCGTGTTCCGGGGTGCGAGCCCGGGGTTGACTTTGCATATTTGATTCAAGACTTTAGCTTTATCATTTGAAATTGTTTTCTATGGCTATTTTTGATGGTATTAAGTTATTTCGGATAGATTCGAGCCGTTCGGAGATCGATACGCATGGGAAGTGCTTGTTAGAGTAGTGATTTGGCTTTCTAGAGGTAAGTATCTTACCCAATCTTGGTTGAGTCACTAGATGCCTGAATTATTCATGATAGCTATGTGCTATGGGTGCGCATATGTACGGGATTGGATCCCATGTGCGAGCACCGGGGTATTTATCCATGTTCGTTAAGTGACTAGGCTATGATATGCCTAGAATTGACTTTTAATCTTTAAGCTATGATGTTTCTCATATTTGTAACCTTGTGGTTAACTATTTGAGAAATGTTTGAGGTCACATAGAGAATAATTACCAGAATGAACTTGATAGTTGCTATGTCTGTGATGAAACTACCAATTTGAGCTATGATAATACACTTTGCACATGTCTATAATTTAGCATGCCATTATACCAGTGCAGGAGTATGAAAGTTGATAATCATTGATCATGTACATACATTCTCGTATATTTGCTTCTGTGTGTTATGATTTGGACTGGTAGCTTGTGACCACACTGGGCAAATTGTTATTATTAGCACGTGAGTTATCCGTACAGGACGTGAGTTGTCCGTGTAGCATGTGGATACGGATCCATCCCCCTAGGGTCACCCTATCATGTTTCTCTCTTGATGGTGTACACACATATTTTAGGAAATTCTGACCAGTGTTTGTTTTGGGTTTGCATTTCATCTTTACTTGTAATTTTCGTGGTTATTCACGTGAATTAATTGCACGTCATCTTTATATGCTGTAACATTGACTGAGCAGAGCACTTGAGTAATTGTGCACACACGTAGATGGTCTTTTCTGTGCTTTATGACTTTATCACATTATTGTTCTATACTTGTGAAATTGATGAAACTGTATATGTTATAGCTAGTATCATTTATAATTCTTGTTTCTTTTACCTCGCCGAGGTTGTTTATAATACTTGCTACGTATATTGGGCTGGTTGTACTCATGCTACACTCTGTACTTAATTGTGTAGATCAAGGTATTGGGATCAGTCATCAGTAGCGGAGTTGCATGTTGAGCTAAGTATCGAGAGACGAGGTAAAGCTGCATTCTCCCTCGTAGTCTTGGCGTCTCTTTTCTTATGTATTGTTGTCTTTCAGACTTGTATTCTGTTGTAGAGCTCATGTCTCTGTATTTACCAGTTTCAAGGGAATTTATCATGTATTAGCGATATTGTACTATATTAAGGTTTCAGACTCATGTTGTTTATGCCTTTTCTGCTATTATGGTATATTATTGTTATGTTCGACTTGCCTATCAAGTGTTTTAGGCGCCATCATGAGTGGTTGGGTTTTGGGTCATGACAAGTTGGTTTTAGGCCACTAAGTTCATAGGTATTACGAGTCATGGGCAAGTTTAGTAGAGTCTTGCAGATCGGTACGAAGACGTCTATAATTATCTTCGAGAGGCTACCGCACTGCTAGGAAAACTTTACTTTCTTTCATTCTTGTCGTGCGGATTTGTTATTTCCAAAGTTTGAAACTTGACTCTTCTAGTATCTTACAGATGGTGAGGACACGAGCGACCGAATCAGACAGACGACCACCAGTACCACCAGTTAGGGTGACGAGAGTTTGGGGCCGCTGTAGGGGATGAGGTGTGGCTCATACTATAGCCAGAAAAGCACCTATAGAGCCACTAGTTGCTCTAACTGAGGATCATGCATAAGATATTGTTGAGACGGTGGGACCCGCTTATGAACCAACAATACCCTTTGTTATTCCCTATCTTCAGGATGCCTTAGCCCAGATTTTGAGTGTGTGCACGAGCCTGGATCAAGCGGTTTCGATTCTAGCTGCACCAGCCACCTCACAGGCTGCGGGAGGTGCCAAGACTCCTGCTGCCCGTACTCCAGAGCAGCTAGCTCAAGGTCATTAGACACCGACTATATTGCCAGTTCA
Source organism: Nicotiana tomentosiformis (assembly GCF_000390325.3). Classification (NCBI taxonomy): domain Eukaryota; kingdom Viridiplantae; phylum Streptophyta; class Magnoliopsida; order Solanales; family Solanaceae; genus Nicotiana; species Nicotiana tomentosiformis. The sequence continues at coordinate 40,107,503 of NC_090823.1, forward strand.
GTCGGTTGTTGCTGCTCAGGCTGAGTTTGGTCCACTTATGCGTGATGAGGAGCAGAAGAGGTTAGAGCAGTTTGGGAGGCTTACGCCTCCAGAGTTAAGTGGAGTAGAGTCAGAGGATGCTCAAGATTTTCTAGATAGGTGTTAGCGGATTCTTCGCACATCGTTTATTTGGGACACCATTGGGGTTGCATTTACTACTTTTTAGCTAATAGGGGTAGCTTACAGATGGTGGTAGACTTAAGAGTTACGCAGGCCAACCGATGCAACACCACTTACATGGCATGAGTTCTTAGTTCTCTTCTAATAAAAGTTTGTCCCACAGACTCGTAGAGAGGAGTTGTGTAGGAAGTTTGAGCAGTTACGCCTTGAGGGTATGATAGTGACTCAATATGAGATGAGATTCACAAATTTGGCTTGTTATGCAGTATGGTTGGTGTCACGCCCCGAACATAGGAGCGAGACAAGCACCCGGTGCCTCACCTAACCTGGCGTACCAAATTGCGACTAAGGGACTCTGAACACATAATGTCATACTTTGGCCATGGGGCCACCTTGCAAGACAATTTGTGAAGCAAAATATGAAATAGAATGGAAACTAGCGCTAACTAAACATCAATATAAAGCTAGGCTGAAAAGGCCGTCATAGCTACTACAGCTGACAAACCACCAAATTATACATACCAGGCCTACAAACCTAACATACTATACTAACCAACATGATATGTCTACAAGCCTCTACTGATAGATATATTGTGATCGGAACAGGGCCCCGACCTACCCATATTATATATATAAATACATACATAAGATGCACACAAAAACCTAGACCCGATAACTCTGAAGGATGTGGAGCTTACCGATCAGGCTAAACTCTGGAAACACCTACTGAGGAGGTCTACTCTTCTGTCTATCTGAACCTGCATGCATGAAATGCAGCGTCCCCTAAAAAGGGACGTCAGTACGAAATAATGTACCGAGTATGTAAGGCAATAACATAACTGAAAATCGAAACTGAACTGATAATATAATAACTGGAAATAACTGAGAGTCAAAGATGATCTGGAGATATACTTACCTGCTGATAGTGACTAAACTCCTTCAATATAGTAAGTAAAATAAATGTCTGGCCCTATAAGGCTCGGTACGTGTAAATGCTCGGCCGTAGTAGGCTCCCTCATAGGCGCTTGGCCATACTGGGCTCTGTATCTCGGCCATCCTGGGCTCGCTCATAGGCGCTCGGCCACAGTAGGCTCAGTATATGTAACTTACCATCTGATCAGAGGTTTCCCAATAGGGGCCTGCCCAACGATTATAGCTCGATGGTGGTGAAAATAGTGTAATACTGTATATATATATATATAGACTCTCTTCTCTCTTGACTGAATAAAGACAAAACTAAACTGAATATGAAGTCTCGATAAGGAATAATATTGTAACTTATGAGACTAGAATAATGTGAATAAATTCATGAATACGAACTTCTCTTTATGTCTCATTATTAACACATGTAGCTACGAGATCATGCCAAAATAAAGGAAGGGCTTAGCCTTAACATACCTTATCACAATCTTTCTAATCACCAAGTTGAACTCACCTCTTCGCACCTTAATCTACAAGAATGATAATAATACTATCGTTAAGTTACGAAAGGTACAACTATCGCACAACGAACGATAAACTTATTTTGTATTAAAACGGGCAGCATCTCCCCTATAATCCTTACTTCCTCCAAATTCAAGATAACACCAACAATACTAGAACAGAACAATAACAACATATATACATCATTTTCCAGCCATATATACGCCATCAAATACTACAAAACAGCCCAACACACCCCAATCTCTTCATACATAAAACGACCACCGTAGTAGTGTCAAACGACCCGGAAATGTTATGACGAATGACCAGCCAACCACACTACATTTATATGGTGTTTCTACACCCTCTTCCTCCTCCAAAACTCCACAAAACAGTAGTAAAACACGCAGCCCAACATCAACACAAAACAGTCCACAAAACAGTCCGCTACAAGTGAATAACTCGAACTCACGGCTTCCGATCACCATCCCCTGAGTTCTTACAAGTATAGAACGACTTACCATGAATTTACAGCAGAAAAAATGGATGAAAGAGATCAGTAAACTCACCTTATTTGTTGGATAACTCAGCTCCTATCTTGGTTCTTCAAACTCTAGGTTTTACCTCCAATTAGAACTTGAAAGGGAGAGAAAATCAATTAGGGTTTGTGGGAAATATTTGGGAGGATTCTTTGCAGAGCTTATGTCTGGTTATTATGCTCTATTTTAAGTCTAATATATGAAGAAAATAGGCCTTTAAAAGGCCTCTTTGGACGACCCGAAATGGCCCATTTTTGGGCTTTCATTTAAGCAAGTAGGTGACACACCTACTTGTCACCTAGCAGCTTGCGCAGTATCGCAAACATGCCCATATCTCTCTACTCCGATGTCGTATTGACAAACGGTTTAATGCGTTGGAAAATAGACTCATAGATCTTTAATTTGATGTGTGGAACACCCCATAAATCTAAGTATATTGGGAGAAAATTGCAGTTACATTTGACCCAAAGTTTCTGTAAAACTTATGAACGTAACTTGTGATGACTTTCATCGACTTTTGTTCCACCACTCGCTTGACTTCAAAACATAACACACGACTATCATACGACTAACATAAATCATAACATAATCTCCTTATCATGTTAATCACCCTAGTCTCACCCCAAAGGTACATGTTATAACATTTCCAACTTGTCGACTTTCGACGAAACATTGTTTTATTTAATTGCTTTAGCTTCTGAACTGTCCAACCCTCTTTGTACTTGTTGTTCATGATCTTCAATATTTGTAACCTCAGAGGTAACATGATTAACTTACTTTATATACTTTTAAATATTATCTCATTTTTGGTCCTACATTAGTTTGCTTACGACGCATTTTTACGTACGAAAATATAGGGTGTAACATCACTCCCCCCTTGGGAACATTCGTCCTCGAATGTTTACTCTTAGAGACTTTGGAAAATTTTGCCAAAGTATCCTTCGTACACTAGGTTAAAACCAACCTGCACGTAGCCAGAAACATACTATGCATGCCACATATGGCCAATCTTTATAAATAGCAGCAATTTGCCTCACCGACCGTAAATCATAAATATTGAAAGTGAAAAATAAAAGCTTACCTGATGACCTGCTAGCCTACATAGAGCTATGTTGTAGCGTCCCATCTCGAACCATATCTTCAGTTTGAAATAGGTGGGGGTATTTAGACTTCATTTCTTCCTCCGATTCCCATGTCATCTCTTCTACATTCTTGCTCCTCCATAAAACCTTCACGGAAGCTACCTCCTTATTTCGTAGCTTGCGGATTTGTCGGTCTAGGATGGCAACTGGAATTTCCTTGTATGACAAGTCCTCTATAATCTGCAAATCATCTGTGGGCACCACTCGGGTAGGATCGCCAATGCACTTCCGTAGCATAGATACGTGAAAAACCGGATGGACAGACTCCAATTCTAAAGGCAACTCTAACTCATAAGCTACTTGGCCCACTCTCCGAATGATCCCATAAGGCCCAATATACCGTGGGCTAAGCTTGCCTTTCTTGCCAAACCTCATCACGCCCTTCATAGGTGATACCTTTAAGAATACCCAGTCATTAATCCTGAACTCTAAGTCTCATCGCCGCACGTCAGAATATGACTTCTGACGACTCTGAGCTGTCAACAGTCACTCCCGGATAATCTTTACTTTATCTATGGCCTGCTGAACCAGGTCTGGCCCATGTAACCCAAATTCTCCAACATCAAACCACCCTATAGGAGATCTGCACTTACGCCCATACAAAGCCTCGTACAGAGCCATCTGGATACTGGAGTGGTAACTGTTATTATATGCAAACTCGATAAGAGGTAGATGTTCATCCCAACTTCTTTTAAAATCCAACACACATACTCGTAACATATCTTCGAGCGTCTGAATTGTGTGCTCGGCTTGTCCATCAGTCTGTGGATGAAAAGTTGTGCTGAGATTCACCCGAGTCCCTAGACCTCTCTAAAATGACCTCCAAAAATATGCTGTAAACTGAGCCCCACGGTCAGATATAATAGAAACCGGTACTCCGTGTAGCCGCACTATCTCCTTAATATATAACTTTGCATAATCTTCTGTTGTATATGTAGATCTGACCGGTAGGAATTGAGCTGATTTCGTGAGCCTATCGACTATCACCCATATGGAATCGAACTTACGATTAGAACGAGGTAAACCCGTGATAAAGTCCATGTTTATCGCCTCCCATTTCCATGTCGGGATCTCTATAGTCTGCATTAGCCCTCCGGGCTTCTGGTGCTCTACCTTCACTTGCTGGCAACTAGTACATTGGGCGACAAACTCAGCAATGTTCTTCTTCATATCATTCCACCAGTACATATCCTTAATGTCATGATACATCTTCGTCGATCCAGGATGGATGGAATACCATGAATAATGTGCCTCTGACATAATCTTGTCTCGTAGACCTGCTACATCTGGAACACACAAACGACCCCTGTATCTGAGAACCCCATCTCCCTTGAGCTCTAACAATGGCTTCTTCTGCTGCGGAACTCGCTCTCTCAACTCGACCAACACTAGGTCCTCGTACTGCCTTTCCTTGACTTCAGCTATGAGGGATGATTTTGCAGTGTTTTGGAGTACAACTCCACCATCCTCAGAATCTACTAACCGAACCCCCAACGAAGCCAATTGATGAATCTCTCTAGCTAATTGTCTTTTCTCGGGCTCTACATGTGCTAAGCTACCCATAGATCGGCGACTTAAGGCATCTGCTACAACATTAGCTTTCCCTGGATGGTAGAGAATGTTAACATCGTAATCTTTCAATAACTCAAGCCATCGCCTCTGTCGCAAATTCAACTCTTTCTGCTTGAAGATATATTTTAGGCTTTTATGATCAGTAAATACATCAACATGAACACCATATAAATAATGCCGCCATATCTTAAGTGCATGGACAACCGCAGCTAACTCGAGGTTGTGGGTCGGATAATTCCTCTCGTGCTTCCTCAACTGCCTTGAAGCATACGCAATTACCTTCCCATGTTGCATCAGGACACATCCTAACCCGACACCTGATGCATCACAATACACGGCATAACCCTCTAGACCCTCTGGAAGTGTTAGAACTGGAGCTGATGTCAACCTGTTCTTAAGCTCTTGGAAACTCCGCTCGCAAGCCTCTATCCATTGAAACTTAGTTTCTTTCTGTGTCAACTTCGACAATGGTGCCGAAAGGGAAGAAAAACCCTCTACGAACCTCCGATAGTATCCTACTAAGCCTAGAAAGCTACGAACCTCTGTCGGAGTGGTAGGTCTAGGCCAAGATTTCACGGCCTCAATCTTCTGAGTGTCCACCTTTATACCTTCATCTGATACAATATGCCCCAAGAATGCTACAGACTTCAACCAGAACTCACATTTAGAAAACTTAGCATACAACTTACGATCACGGAGGGTTTGGAGTACCGCTCGCAGGTGGTCCGCATGCTCATCCTCTGAACGGGAATAAACTAGAATATCATCAATAAATACTATCACGAACAGATCTAAAAATGGCCGGAATAGGCTATTCATTAAGTCCATAAATACAGCGGGTGCATTAGTCAACCCGAAGGACATGACAAGGAACTCGAAGTGGCCATATCGGGTCCTGAAGGCTGTCTTCGGAATATCATTTTCCCGAACTCTGACCTGGTGGTACCTCGGCCTCAAATCTATCTTTGAAAAGCATCTAGCCCCTGCAACTGATCAAACAAGTCATCGATCCTTGGAAGTGGATACTTATTCTTAATAGTTACCTTGTTCAACTGCCTATAATCGATACACATCCTCAGCGAGCCGTCTTTCTTCTGCACAAATAGTACTGGTGCACCCCAAGGTGATGTAGTGGGCCTGATGTAACCTTTCTCCAGCAAATCTTTTAACTGCTCCTTCAACTCCTTCAATTCGGCAGGTGCCATTCTATACGGAGGGACGGATATTGGTTGAGTTCCTGGAAGCAAATCGATGCTAAAATCAATCTCTCGCTCTGGAGGAATACCTGGAAGCTCATCTGGAAACACATATGCATACTCTTTGACTACGGGAATAGACTGAAGTGTAGGTATCTCAGCATCTGCATCTCTAACTCGCACAATATGATAAATGCACCCTTTTGCGATCATTTTCCTCGCCTTCAGATAGGAAATAAACCTACCTCTGGGTGTTGCTGTATTACCTACCCATTCAAGGACTGGCTCACCCGAAAAATGAAATCTGACTGCCTTTGCTCGGCAATCAACTGTGGCATAGCAAGCTGCCAACCAGTCCATGCCCATGATAGCATTAAAATCCATCATCTTTAGCTCAACTAGGTCAGCTGAGGTCTGACGACTACAAATTTTCACCGTACAACCTCGGTAAACCCGTCTAGCAATAATCGATTCTCCGACCGGTGTAGATACCGCAAAAGGATCACTTAGTATTTCAGGCACTATACCAAACTTCCTCGCGACAAATGGGGTAATATACGATAAAGTAGATCCTGGGTCTATCAAAGCATAAGCATCGTGAGAGCAAATGGTTAATATACCTGTCACAACGTCTGGTGAAGACTCCTGGTCCTGTCGACCCGCTAAAGCATAGATACGGTTCTGATTACCACTTGAACTGGAACCTCTACCTCTGCCTCGACCTCTACCAGCCGAAGACTGAGACTCGCGCCTTGAAGGATGCACGGACATAGATGATCCTGTTGCTGAACTCGCTGGTTGTGCCATTCCCCCAGAATCTCTATTTGGGCAATCTCGCATCATATGCCCCAGATTCCCACATGTATAACAAGCATCTAAACCTGCTCGGCATTGGCCCAAGTGTCCTCTACCACAGATGTCACACCGTGGAGAAAATGACCATGTCTACGCAGAACCTCGCTGTCGCTGCAAACCCGACGCCCGTGAGCTCTCACCTGGTCCTGACTGAGTATAGTGGTCATACCTGTAACCCTGTAACTGAGGTGGCGGAGGCCTAGGTGGCCGTCCGAAGTACTGGGTCCTATAACTACCCTGAGATTGCTCCTGAGACCTGGGAAATCTCATCCTCTTACGTTGCCCTTGCTCAGCCCTCTCTGTACCCTGCTGCCGACGCCTACCCCTTTCTATATTCTGGGCGAATGCCTGAATCCGGGAGATATCCATACTATCCTGCAATGCAGCGGTGGCACATGCCTTGGTTAACTCTGGGGCTAACCCTGCTATAAACCTGTGAATCCTGTCCCGCATAGTAGCAACTATGGATGGTGCATATCTGGCCAATGAGTCAAAATGGAGACTATACTCTCGAACACTCATATTACCCTGCTTGAGGGCTAGAAACTGATCGACTCGAGCCTGTCGGATCTCCCGTGGTAAGTACTGGTCAAGGAAGGCATCTGAAAAATTCTCCCAAATAGCTGGAGGTGCATCACGTCCCCTGGACCTCTCCCATCCCTCGTACCAAAGGATGGCTATATCTCGGAGTCGAAAAGCTGCTAGCTCAACTGCCTCTTTCTCCGTGGCATGCATAACACGAAAGATCCTGTGAAGCTGATCTATGAAATCCTGCGGGTCCTCCCTCTGATCTGTCCCCGTGAACTCTGGGGGACTCAAAGCAATAAACTCTCGGACCCTTGAACTCCCAGACCCCTCAGAAGTTCCTGCACTAGCTGATGCCCTAGCCTGTTGCTGGGTAGCTACCAACTGTGTCAACAAATGCACCGCACTCCTCAAGTCCTGATCTGATGGAAGTGGAGGGGGAACTGGATGTGCGGTTTCCCTAGGAATCTCCGTAGTTGGTGGAGGAGCCGGTAATGGCTGAGTAGGGGTCTCACCTTGAGCCTCAGACTGGGCCCCATCTACTGGGGGTACCCTGCTGGTCCCCTCACCTACTGCTGTATCTCTCCTCTGGCTAGCCGTAGTCTTCCTAGTCACCGTCATCTGTGCATGCAAACACCAACACATAAGTTTAATTCAAATTTCCTATAACTCAGTTCTGTAGCACGATTTAGATTTCAAAGAAGGGTAACCAACTCCTAAATGCCCTGTAGTGCCCTGCTTATATAATGTGGTGCACAACACATCTATAAACAAGACCCTACTAGACACGGCTTGTAGACTCCCTAGGACAGAACTGCTCTGATACCAAGTTTGTCACGCCCCGAACCTAGGAGCGATACAAGCACCTGGTGCCTCACCTAACCTGGCGTACCAAATTGCGACTAAGGGACTCTGAACACATAATGTCATACTTTGGCCATGGGGCCACCTTGCAAGACAATTTGCGAAGCAAAATATAAAACTGAATGGAAACTAGCGCTAACTAAACATCAATATAAAGCTAGGCTGAAAAGGCCGTCATAGCTACTACAGCTGACAAACCACCAAATTATACATACCAGGCCTACAAACCCAACATACTGCACTAACCAACAGGATATGTCTACAAGCCTCTACTGATAGATATATTGTGATCGGAACAGGGCCCCGACCTACCCATATTATATATATAAATACATACATAAGATGCACACAAAAACCTAGACCCGATAACTCCGAAGGATGTGGAGCTTACCGATTAGGCTAAACTCTGGAAACACCTACTGAGGAGGTCTACTCGTCTGTTTATCTGAACCTGCATGCAAGAAATGCAGCGTCCCCGGAATAGGGACGTCAGTACGAAATAATGTACCGAGTATGTAAGGCAATAACATAACTGAAAATCGAAACTGAACTGATAATATAATACCTGGAAGTAACTGGGAGTCAAAGATAATCTAGAGATATACTTACCTGCTGATAGTGACTAAACTCCTTTAATATAGTAAGTAAAATAAATGTCCGACCCTATAAGGCTCGGTACGTGTAAATGCTCGGCCGTAGTAGGCTCGTTCATAGGCGTTCGGCCATACTGGGCTCTATATCTCGGCCATCCTGGGCTCGCTCATAGGTGCTCGGCCACAGTAGGCTCGGTATATGTAACTTACCATCTGATCAGAGGTTGCCCAATAGGGGCCTGCCCATCGATTATAACTCGACGGTGGTGAAAATAGTATAATACTGTATATATATATATATAGACCCTCTGCTCTCTTGACTGAATAAAGACAAAACTAAACTGAATATGAAGTCTCGATAAGGAATAATATTGTAACTTATGAGACTAGAATAATGTGAATAAATTCATGAATACGAACTTCTCTTTATGTCTCATTATTAACACATGTAGCTACGAGATCATGCCAAAATGAAGGAAGGGCTTAGCCTTAACATACCTTATCACAATCTTTCCAATCACCAAGTTGAACTCACCTCTTCGCACCTTAATCTACAAGAATGATAATAATACTATCGTTAAGTTACGAAAGGTACAACTATCGCACAACGAACGACAAACTTATTTTGTATTAAAACGGGCAGCATCTCCCCTATAATCCTTACTTCCTCCAAATTCAAGATAACACCAACAATACAAGAACAGAACAATAACAACATATATACATCATTTTCCAGCCCTATATACACCATCAAATACTACAAAACAGCCCAACACACCCCAATCTCTTCATACACAAAACGACCACCGTAGTAGTGTCAAACGACCCGAAAATGTTATGACGAACGACCAGCCAACCACCCTACATTTATATGGTGTTTCTACACCCCCTTCATCCTCCAAAACTCCACAAAACAGTAGTAAAACACGCAGCCCAACATCAACACAAAACAGTCCACAAAACAGTCCGCTACAAGTGAATAACTCGAACTCACGGCTTTCGATCACCATCCCGTGAGTTCTTACAAGTATAGAACGACTTACCATGAATTTACAGCAGAAAAAATGGATGAAAGAGATCAGTAAACTCACCTTATTTGTTGGATAACTCAGCTCCTATATTGGTTCTTCAAACTCTAGGTTTTACCTCCAATTAGAACTTGAAAGGGAGAGAAAATCAATTAGGGTTTGTGGGAAATATTTGGGAGGATTCTTTGCAGAGCTTATGTCTGGTTATTATGCTCTATTTTAAGTCTAATATATGAAGAAAATAGGCCTTTAAAATGCCTCTTTGGACGACCCGAAATGGCCCATTTTTGGGCTTTCATTTAAGCAAGTAGGTGACACACCTACTTGTCACCTAGCAGCTTGCGCAGTATCGTAAAAATGCCCATATCTCTCTACTCCGATGTCGTATTGACAAAAGGTTTAATGAATTGGACAATAGACTCATAGATATTTAATTTGATGGGTGTAACACCCCATAACTCTAAGTATATTGGGAGAAAATCGCAGTTACATTTGACCCAAAGTTTCAGTAAAACTTATGAATGTAACTTGTGATGACTTTCATCGACTTTTGTTCCACAACTCGCTTGACTTCAAAACATAACACACGGATGTCATACGACTAATATAAATCATAACATAATCTCCTTATCATGTTAATCACCCTAGTCTCACCCCAAAGGTACATGTTATAACATTTCCAACTTGTCGACTTTCGACGAAACATTGTTTTATTTAATTGCTTTAGCTTCTGAACTGTCCAACCCTCTTTGTACTTGTTGTTCATGATCTTCAATATTTGTAACCTCAGAGGTAACATGATTAACTTACTTTATATACTTTTAAATATTATGTCATTTTTGCTCCTACATTAGTTTGCTTACGACGCATTTTTACGTACGAAAATATAGGGTGTAACAGTTGGTTCCCACTGAGATGGAGAAGATTAGGAGGATCATTTATGGCCTCAACTATGGTTTACATTTTTGTATGGTTCGAGAGGTGGTAAGAGATGCTAGGTTTGACCAGGTGGTCGAGATTGCTAGACGCTTAGAGCAGATTTGCAGGCTGGAGCATGAGGAGCGGGAGGCCAAGAAACCTCATAGTTCAAGTGGTTTCAGCAGTGCCTCATCTGGAGGCCAGTCCCATTATAGCTGAGGGCATCCTTCTAGATCCGTTCAGGCTTCTCGCCATGTTCCTCATAATTCTTCAGTTAGCCACAGTTCCTACAATGCACACCAGCTCAGTCATCATTCAGTGCATTGCCGGCACAGAGTTCTTATTATGCCTCATCTGCATAGGGTTCCACGAGCAGTTATTCAGATTATCAAGGTTAGGAGCTCCGTCAAAGGAGAGGTTGTTTTGAGTGCGGAGACTTGTGTCATCTTAAGAGAGATTGTCCCAAACTGTTGAGTAGAGTCCCACAACAAAGATCTTAGCCTATGATGTTAGCACTAGTAACTACACACCCCACACAGCTAGCTAGGGGTTGGACTCAGGCAGTTTGAGGCTATCCCAAAGGGGGAGGTCGATCATGTGGTAGTCAGGCCCGTTACTACGCATTTCCAGCCAGGCCAGAGGTAGTTGCTTCTGATGTCGTGATCACAGGTATTGTTTTAGTGTGCCACATGAAGGCTTTGGTATTATTTGACCCTAGTTCCACTTATTCATATGTGTCACCATACTTTGCTCGATATTTGGATATGGCCGTGATTCTTTAGTTATTCCTGTTCATGTATCTATATCGGTGAGTGATTTTATGGTTGTGTACAGTCCGTATCAATCATGTGCGGTGACTATTAGGGAATTAGAGATGAGAGTTGATCTTTTACTGCTGAGCATGATTGATTTTGACTTAATTTTAGGCATAGATTGGTTGTCACTATGTCACACTATTCTGGATTATCACACTTGGACCATGATGTTAGCAATGCCGATATTGCCTAGGGTTGAGTGGAGAGATTACCTGGATTATGTTCCCAATAGAAGGATTTTATATTTGAAGGCTCAAAGGATGGTTGATAAGGGATGTATGGCGAATTTGACTTTCGTGAGGTATGTTAGTGGTGATGCTTTTACCGTTAAGTCAGTTCTGGTAGTGAGAGACTTCCCAGATGTATTTCTTGTAGACCTGTCGGGCATGCCACCCTACAGGGACATTAAATTTGGTATTGATCTTGTGCCGGGCACTCAGTCCATCTCTATTCCACCGTATCGCATAATTGCTTGATAAGGGCTTCATCAGGCCCAGTGTGTCAACTTGGAGTGCACGAGTTGTATTTATAAAGAAGAAATGTCACACCCCAACCTCGAGGACCGCACCGGCGCTCAACCAAGTGAACCCGGTCGAGCAAGCCCTGTTAGATACTTTCTACCCAACTCACCCTTGATCAAGAGAAGACATGATTTCATTAATTAGACAGTAGGAAGATCATATATACAATACTAAATCATCTCATTGGTTACATCATTTTTAAATTTCAAGATACACACATTCTTATGATTCGAGTGGAACAAGAGACCAAAACACAACATAATCTGTTTGACTTTTCTAGCACCCATGTATAGCCCACATGGTGTCTACGGAGCCTCTAAAAAATACAAAAGAGTGTTATGATATTGCCAGCAACAAGGCCCCCGCTATATCTCAGAACGTGATAATAATATGAACAAAAGATACAATACGTAACCCTGAGATGAAGTGGGGCTCACCAAGTCTGTTGGGAATAGGATGTACCACTATCACTGATCAACAATGCCTGTAATGTAACCATCTGCATTCATTTAAAGATGCAGTGCCCCCGGCAAAAGGGACGTTAGTACTGTCGAATAGTACTAGTATATAAAACTAAACACCATCTCAATAGAATGAATAATAATACAAGGGGGAAACAGTCATGAGTTCAATAAGAGCTTCAAACAATACTAAAACATCAAGTAAGGATCACATAAGTTCTCAAGTCAATTCCCATGTTATTAGGTTGGGTGATCTTTAAAGCCGATATACCATAATTCACAATACCTTTGTATTCTTACACGGAGTCCGATCTCGACCCGATCGGCTAGGTCGTCTCATTTGAGACATCAACTATAACCACAATTTTATTATAATTTCCAGTACAATTACCACTATGTGTGCGGCATGACATCCGATCACGGCCCGATCGGCTAGGCCATCTCACACGAGACATTACCTTTTCAATCAATCATCTCACTTCATACTTCTTTCATATCTTTTCAATTCATTGGCACGAGTGGCCTCAATTAGAAAGTCATTCTTGGCACTTGGTCGTATTTCATAATTCCAATTTCCCCTTTCTACATTCAAACATCAATATCATTATCAACAACAATAAGGTTTCCCATTCAAGACATTAAATTCACATATGAGCAATTTGGGAATCTTAGGCACATAGAGGCTTTTTATACAATTTGGCATAACAACCTTTATTCGATCTTGACATGAAGTCTTAACATTTATAACACATATTCCACATTTCGAACACATCCTCAAATGACAAGATGACATGATGAAGCATTTAGAATAAATATTGAACATACATCCTTCAACAAAAACACATTAGGAATAGCCAATTCTATAATGATCAATTTGGGACTTACACCACCTACATGAACACCTTGGCATTCGATGCTAAGAAGAAGGGGGTTTAGCCAACATACCTCAATTGAGCTTCCTTAAACTTTTAAAACATTCCGGATTCTTAGGAACTTCAATCTATTTTACAAATATAACAAATTGAACCAAAATTAGGAAGATGATCATGATACTAGCTCATTTGAGCATATTATCAAGCACTAGGTGTGTATTAAGGTTTTTAAGGCCCTTTATGTGAAAGATTCCATCATTCCCCAACCCGTTCTCTACCACCTTTAGCTCACAACCTTCTTACACCCTTTGGTAACACATGCATGCAAGATGAACAACTCCCATGCCCAAAAATTATCTTACTAATTACCCAATTCTAGGCAAAATTTAAAATTGAGGGTTAGGGTGTAGAATCTTACCTTTAGGATGAAGACCTAGTGAGTTTTTCTTGTTAATCTTCAAAGATTCGAGCAAGAATTGAAGGATAATTTGTTGAGGATCACTCTCTCACTCTAGGGCACTCTCTCACTCTCAAAATGTCAGAAATGTACTCAAAATGGGCTATGGCATATGCTTTAACGAAGAAGGTTCGGGTTTAAAACCCCCCAAAATGAAGCCCCGGGACAGGATATGCGGTCGCATATGCTACCGTAGAATGGATATGCGGTCCGCATATCGGCCGCACAAATTGGGTGCCAAAATTGGAAAGACACTGACTGTGTCTGTGGTCACTATGTGGCCTGCAGACATGTTCTGCACTTGCATAATGTGCCACAGAACCTCCCTCCGCAAAACTCCAAGGCTGATTGTGCGACAAGAGTGCGGCCCGCGAAATGGTTATGCGGTTGCATAATGGGCCGCGAAAATGACATAAAAATGACCCAAAAAAATTGTCTCACTCTGCGGCCATTCTCCGGCCCGTAGAGTGATTATGCGGCCGCATAATGGGCCGCAAAAATGCCTATTTCTGCCAAATATTTTCCTTCAACTCCCCAGTACATTTTTTAACCCAAATGTCTGAACCGCGGCGAGCAAGCTTGCCGCAAAGAATTTCTACTATTATTAACCTCTACGCCTACCCCGATATCATTTCCTTTAGGAATGTAGCACACATTGTGCTGGACCTTACCTTACAATTCCTATTGAGGCATAAAACACCTCGTCAACTAGCACACATGAAGAAAATACGAACTAGAAAAAACTAAATACTCTATGATCATCACAAAGTTTATAACATACTCTGTGATGATATTACAAGTGATGATACTTTGAAAATGATGAAATAAAATAATGTAGAAATTAGAATCTTGACCCTCATTCATCATACGTGTGAGTTCTTCAATTTGAAATTCCTTAAATTCCTCTTCAACTATCTTCAATAAATCTTCAAAATTCTTCATTTCTTCTCCGATTGATTGGACCTTGTAGATGTGGTGGGGGCAGCCCCTTTTTGCTTTGCAACTCTAATTGGGAGTTTCTAGAGTGCTACTCCTTCATTAACCTTCTTTTTTCCTCTATGCATAGGAGATAACTCTCCACTTCTAACCTCCCCTTCCCGACAATATGCAAGTAATTCATCTTCCTCACCTTCATCATAACTGGCTACACGTAAGTTGGCCTCGAGTTGTTGATTAGCTAATTCTTGTGCAACCATCCATAATGGTTCATGCCTCTTATTGGCATTATGCTTCGTTGCAGAAGCTCTAAATTCAGCTTTTTTGGTGAGGTTCTTACCTGATTGTACACTACCTGGTTCATGTCTAAATTTTAGCACTTGTGCAGTTGTTTTTGAGCCAGCTGAATATGCACCTTTATGAGGTTTTGGACTGTCCAAAGCATCCAAAAGTGCCTGGTCATGGTCTGAAAAAATCTCACCTGAATAACTCTTCAAGCTTATTGCTGCGATTGTCTGACGTTGTTGCTCTCCATACTGAACAAACACTTCACCCTCTTTATCCTCTTCTGCCTGTTCTGCCCATGTCTTGCGTGTAAAATTTAAAGCAGCTAGAGTTGTGGAACTATTATGCTTAAGGTGCAGGTTTTCCCCAGCATTGTTCCAATTGAACTTCACACTGACAAGAGCATTAAATGGATTTGAACTACCTGGCGCGTCACTGTCTCTTGAAATCTTTTCAATCTGCTTCATCTTCAAATTGTTTGGAGTTCCTTTTTTGCTGGACACCATTGTACAATCTTCAGCCTTCTTCACATCAGTGTTATCACTCTTTAAACCTCCATGCAAAGCAACAGTATATTCAGCCTGCAACAAAGCTATTTTTGCACTAGCGATTGCACGCTCAACTATAGGTTTTTGGTGATGGTTACCATGTTTCCCTACTATCTTCACACCTTTAGCTGTTGCACTATCCAAAGCCTCAACACCTTCAAAATCTTGCCCCTCATCATGCACATCAGAAGCTTTAAAACCTGCTAGTTTTTCAACTACTTTAATTGCAGTAGTAGGTCGATCACTTGATTCATCACCCCCAGTGCCTTTGGATTTCGGATTAAAAACACCATGTATGATAGCAGTAGTAATTGATTCAAATTCCTTAGGCTGCAACTGCACCAGCTGTTGTTGATCACTCCCTGTTACTACCTCTGCACCAGCTCCTTTCTCATTTCCATCTGATAATTTTTGTAAGGTTGTTTGCCCCTGACAATGCCTCGCTTCAAAAGATTTTTGGCCAGCAGCTCGACCCTTAGTAATAGTAGACAAAACTCGATCGATAATTGCACCTGGCGCATTCTTCGAATCCTTAGTAATCCCGGTAATATCTGCTGCAAATAGAACAGTTACTGCAGCAGTAACAACTGTTATTTGTTTTGCATTACCTTCAATAGCAATTCCATTTTGTTTAGTCATATCAGTTTTGTTTGAGGTATTAGCTCGATCAGTAGCAGCCTTCAATGCACCAACAGTAGCTGTGTACATCCTCGAAAAAAAACGTAGCAGTAGGGATATCCTTCAATCTTGTATCAACAATAGTTGTCTTTTTCTGACTCTTTTCCAGTAGCAAAACTTGTATTAGTCGTACTGTGATCAACACCAACATCTGCAACTGGAATTATTACAACACCAGTAACAACTGGTATATGTTGGTCTTTACTAGCCGCTGATCCTCGATCTTCACCGGGTGTTTTTTCTACTGATTCGACTCCTTTTCCATCAGCTAACGACTGTAAATATTTGGTTGTGACCAACTGATCATTAACATTGGGTACACCAGCTCTTTGATCACCATTAACCAAGCCTCTTTTTTCATTAAATAGTTTCCTTAAGTCTCCTTGAAATTTATCTCCCACATATTCAAATTCATGTGCCTGAATCTATTTTTCCTTTGGAGAGTTTTTCATAACTAAATGACAAACCTCCTCTTCATGACCTTGGTGTTTGCAAATAGTGCAATATGCAGGTAAGTTATCATATATAATCTCCTGGAAAACCTCCAAAACCTTACCAGTTAAATTATCAACATGCTGTAAACGTACCCTTTTCGGCAACTTATCAGAGAGGTCAAGAATTACCTTAACTCTAGCAGCGCTAGGTCTTGATCTTGTTTGAGTAGCTTTATCAATTGCAATAGGGATGCCAACTGTTAAAGCTGTAGATAATAGATCCCTTTTCGCAAACAGGTCTGGCGCAAGGTTTGGCATTGATATCCATACAACTACCTTTGTTGTTTCTTCCTTGGGATCAAAACTAATAGACCATGGGAAGATTCTACATTGATGCTCCTCTCCCTTGTGTGCGAAATAAGTAACTGATCTCGTCGGTGACATTACAAAATCATCAAACTGATCAAACCTTAGTAACACTTGTCTTGGCGCTAATAATCCAATCAAATAATGTCCCTTAACTCCTAGTTGTTTGGGCAGTAGAGTTCGAATCTCCTTCAAATCTGGTGCTCGCGCAGATACTTTAACCACAATTGCCTAGTGCAAACCTTCTTCTCTTGCAAATTGCTGCCTTTCCTCCATGTCAAAAACTAGAGTTGGTTCTCTATTGACAAAGTATACTGCTTTAAGTTGTGTTTGATTCAACATACCTGTTGGTTTGGATTGAACAAGACGTCCAGCATATGTATTTGTAGTTGCAATATTTGGCCTAGAATCGAGCTGGGAGATTTCAAAATTTCCATGGCAATTTTTTGCTACAGTAATCGCGTCACCAAAATTTAGATGTGCAGCATCTTGATTGGAATTTATAGGAGCGCCCAACTGTGGTTTGTACGCCATTGGATTGCGCATCTTTTAGGACGACGACATAATGGCCATTGTTGCACTGCTGGTTACTGTTCTAGGTTAGTGGACGATGGCATAGTGGTCGTTGTTTGCCTCAAGAGTTGACTCAACAACACCCCGGCATCATAGAACCCCCCCCCCCCCTTTTTTTTTTAGGAAATATTTCACGGGGCCTTAAAAGAAAGATGGCACTCTGAGGGTGTGTATTGACTATAGGCAAATTAATAAAGTTACAATTAAGACTAGTACCCACTACCATGCATTAATGACTTATTTGACCAGCTTCAGGGTGTTAGAGTGTTTTTGAAGATTGATATGAGGTCCGGGTACCATAAGTTGAAGATTTGGGATTTTGATATTCTAAAGAAGGCATTCAGGACCTGTTATGGTCGCTACGACTTTCAAGTGATGTTTTTTGGGCTGACCAATGCCCCATCAGCCTTTATTCACCTGATGAACAGTGTGCTCCAGTCGTATCTTGATTCTTTCATCATAGTATTCATTGATCATATGTTGGTGTACTCACGTAGCCCAGAGGATCATGAGAAGCATCTGAGGATTGTGCTTCAAACTTTAAGGAAGAAGAAGCTATACGCTAAATTCTCCAAGTGTGAGTTTTGGCTTGATTCGGTGGCATTCTTGGGCCACGTGGTGTCTAGGGAGGGGATCAAGGTAGATCTGAAGAAGATTGAGGCAGTTTACAATTGGCCCAGACCATCTTCAGCTATATGGATTCAGAGCTTCTAGGGTTTGGTAGGTTATTATCACTTTTTGTAGAGGGTTTCTCATCCATTGATGCACCTTTAACTAGATTGACCTAGAAAGGTGCCCCATTTAGGTGGTCTAATGAGTGTGAGGAGAGATTTCAAAAGCTTAATATTGCATTGACTATAGCCCAAGTATTGGTATTGCCTACAAGTTCGGGATCTTACACCGTGTATTGTGATGTACGTGTATTGGGCTTGGTGTGGTGTCGATGCTGGATGGTACGATGATTGCCTACGCATCTCGGTAGTTGAATGTTCATGATAAGAATTACCATGTTCATGATTTAGAGTTGGCATCTATTTTTTACGCATTAAAGATTTGGAGGCACTATCTGTACAGTGTTCCTTGTGAGGTCTATACCGACCATCAGGGTCTCCAACAACTATGCAAACAGGAGGATATTAATTTGCGGCAGCAGAGATGGTTAGAGTTTCTAAAAGATTATGATATCACCATATTATACTATCTGGGGAAGGCCTATGTGGTGGCCGATGCATTGATTAGGAAGGCAAAGAGTATGGGCAATTTGACATATTTACCGGTAGCAGAGAGGCCACTAGCCATGGATGTTCAAGCTTTGGACAATCAATATGTGAGATTAGATAATTCGCAGCCTAGTCGGGTTCTTGCTTGTGTTGTGGCTCAATCATCGTTGTTGGAGTGAATCAAGGCTCGCCAGTTTGTTGATACTCACTTGTTGGTGTTAAAGGACACGGTGTAGCGAGGTGGTGCCAAAGGGGTTGTGATTGGCGATGATGGTGTTATACGACTTCAAGGACGGATTTGTGTTCCAAATGTGGATGTGTTGAGAGATTTGATACTTAAGGAGGCTCACAGCTAGCACTATTCCATTTACCCTGGTGTCATGAAGATGTACTGTGACTTGAAACAGCACTATTGGTGGCGGAGATGAAGACAAATATTGTTGCCTATGTCATTGTGTGTTTGAATTGTCAAAAGGTGAAGTATGAGCATCAGAAACTGGGAGGGTTGATTCAGAGATTAGAGATATCAGAGTTGAAGTGAGAGCGCATCACTATGGATTTTATGGTAGGATTGCCACAGACCTTCAAGAAATATGATGCAGTTTGGGTTATTGTGGACCGGTTGAATAAGTTTACACACTTTATTCCGGTGGTGACTTCCTATTCTTCAGATCAGTTGGCTTAGATCTACATCTATGAGATTATCCGCTTTCATGGCATGCCTATTTCCATTATTTCTGATCGAGGATTCACATCACAATTTTGTAGAGTAGTGCAATGGGAGTTGGGCCACAGGTTGAGTTGGGTACAACATATGTTACAGATACAACTATGGATTCATAGTTATTCCGCCCTCATACGGATGGGCAGTCCAAGCGTACTATTTAGATATTGGAGGTTATGTTACGTGCCTAAGTTATAGATTTCAGAGGTTCATGGGATCCGTTTCTTCTGTTAGCAGAGTTCGCCTACAACAACAACTTTCAGTCGAGTAGCTAGATGGCTCCGTATGAGGCCTTATATGGGAGGAGATTTTGTTCCCAAGTTGGTTGATTTGAGCATGGGGAGGCTAGGTTGTTGGACACTGATTTGGTCCGTGATGACTTGGAGAAGGTGAAGGTGATCTAGGAGCGGCTTTGTACAACACAGTCCAGATAGAAGAGTTATGCTGATAAGAAGGTTCGTGTTGTTGCATATATGGTGGGTGAGAAGTTTTTGCTCAGAGTGTCACCCATGAAGGGTGTGATAAGGTTTGGGAAGAAGGGAAAGTTGAGCCCTCGATATATTGGTCCTTTTTAGGTGATTGAGAGAGTGGGAGAGGGGGCTTACAGACTTGCATTGACACCTAGTCTATCAGGTGTTTACTCAGTACTTAATGTTTCTATGCTCTGAAAGTATTATGGTAACCCTTCACATATTTTGGACTTCAGCACGATACAGTTGGACGGGGATTTAACTTATGATGTGGTGTTTGTGGCCATTTTTGACTGGCAGCATCAGTGCAAGTTCATTGGAGAGGTTAGTCGGTCAAGGAGGCTACTTGGGAGGATGAGAGAGAATTGTGTAGTAGTTATCCACACTTATTTGAGACTCCAGGTATGATTCTAAACCCGTTCGATGATGAATATTTGTATAAGAGGGGGAGAATGTAACGGTCTGATTGGTCATGTTGTGTATTGTAGCCCTGTTCCCCTATTTATTGCCTCTTTTATGTTCATTTTTGGTTTTATGACTTGCCGGGGTGGTTGGTTTGGTTTCGGGGATGTTGCAGATTGAATTGGGACACTTAATCTCAAGGTTGGGAGCTTAAGTTGGAAGAGTTGACCAAAGTTTGACTTTTGTTTAAACGACTCCAGAATGGGATTTTGTTGGTTATGATAGCTTCGTATGATGATTTTGGACTTAGGCATATATTCAGATATTTATTTTGAGGTTCGTAGGTTGGTTTGAGACTTTTTGTCGAAAGTTGAAAACTTAAAAGTTTCGAAGGTCAAGAGGTTTGGCCGAGAGTTGACTTTGTTAATATCAGGTTAGAAATTTGGTTCCAGAAGTTGGAATAGGTATGCTATGTCATTATAGACTTGTGTGTACAATTTGAGGTCATTGAGTGTTGATTTATTATGGTTCAACATTAGTTTTAGAAGTTGGAAGATCATTAGTTTGATTAGGCTTGACTTGGGGTGCGATTCATGATTTAGATGTTGTTTGATGTGATTTGAGGCTTCGAGTAAGTCCGTATTGTGTTTTAGGACTTGTTGGTATGTTCAGATGGGGTCTCGGGGTCCCCGGGTATGGTTCGGATGGAGTTCGGGTCATCTTCGGACCTACTAAAATTTCTGATGTTTGGATCATTCGCACCTGTGATGGATTGGTCGTAGGAGCGAGCCCGCAGAAGCAGCTTCATGGTCGCAAAAGAAGAGAGGGAAGATGTTGTGGTTTTCCGCATATGCGGATAGCTAGGCGTAGATGCGCAAGGAGTCCGCAAGTGTGGAGCCGCAGAAGTGACTAGTAGCCTGAAGAAGCGGACGAGCAGTGAGTTTAGTGATTTCTGCATCTGTGAAGGAATTTCTGCAGATACGATGCTGCAGGTGCAAGTTTTTCCCCACAAAATAGAAAGGCCGGATTTTGGTAGGAGACGCAGATGCGGCGTACTTTCCGCAGCTGCGGTTTAGTGACTGCGGCTGCGGATTTACTGGAAGGTTCTTATATTCGAAGGGTTTGAGTATTTTCTCATTTTGAGAGATTTGGAACTCTACTAAGGGTGATTTTTGAGAGGGTTTTTGCTACAATTGAATGGGTAAGTGAAGTTTAATCACTTTTGTTGATAAATATTGATTACCTATTGATTATTACACCTAGGTTATGTGAATTTGAAGTGAAATTTGGGGATGTTAGACCATGGTATCGGAGAGCGATATTTGGTGATTTGAGGGTCGATTTGTGGATGGTTTTGTATGAAATTAGTATGGGGTGACTCGTAATTTAATGGGTGTTCGAAATTTGTGAATATCCTCGGGTTCCGGGGTGCGACCCCGGGATTGACTTTTTGGGTTGACATTGCATATTTGATTCAAGACTTTAGATTTATCATCTGGAATTATTTCCTATGGCTATTATTGATGGCATTAAGTTATTTTGGCTAGATTCGAGCCGTACAGAGATCGACACGCGCGGGAAGAGCTTGTTAGAGGAGTGATTTGGATTCATTGAGGTAAGTATCTTACCTAATCATGGTTTAGGTACTAGTTGCCTGAATTATTTGTGATAGCTACGTACTATGGGTGCGCATATGTGTGGGGTTGAAGCCCATGTGTGAGCACTTGGTATTTATCCATATTCTGGGTAGTGCTTACGTTATGATATGCCTAGAATTGACTGTTAAGCTTTCAGCTATGATGTTTCTCATATTTATAACCTTGTTGTGAACTGTTTGAGCCATGTTTGAGGTTACATAGAGACTAATTCCCTTAATGAACTTGATAGTTGCTACCTCTGTGATGAAATTACCAATTTGAGCTATGATAACACACTTTCCACATGCCTACACTTTAGCATGTCATTATACCAGTTCGAGAGTATGAAAGTTGATAATCATTGTTCATGTACATGTATTCTCGTATATTTGCTTCTGTGTGTTGCGATTTGGACTGGAAGCCTGTGACCACGCTAGGCGGATTGTTATTATTGGCACGTGAGTTGTACGTACATCACGTGAGTTGTCCGTGCAATACGTGAGTTGTCTGTGTGGATCTAGATATTGATATTATTAGCACATGAGTTATTCGTGCAACACGTGAGCAACCCGGGTGGTTGATATTATTAGTAGGTGAGTTGTCCGTGCAACACATGAGCAGTCCATGTGGTTGATATTATTAGCACGTGAGTGTTCCGTGCAACATTTGGATATGATCCATCCTCCTAGGGTCACCCTCTCATGTTTCTCTCTTGGCGGTGCACATGCGAATTTGAGAAAATTCTTGCCAGTGTTTGTTTTGGGTTTGCATTTCATCTTTACCTGTAATTTCCATGGTTAATTACCTTATTTAATTGCACATAATCTTTATATGCTGTAACATTGACTGAGCAGAACACTTGAGTAATTGTGCACACACGCAGGTGGTTCTTTATGTGCTTTATGACTTGATCACATTATTGTTCTGTACTTGTTAAATTGATGAAACTGTACATGTTATAGCAAGTATCATTTATAGTTCTTGCTTCTTTTACCTCATCGAGGTTAGTATTAATACTTGCTGAGTACATTGGATTGGTTGTACTCATGCTACACTCTTCACTTAATTGTGCAGATCCAAGTGTTGGGACCAGTCATAAGTAGAGGAATTGCTTGTTGAACTATGTATTGAGAGACGAGGTAGAGCTGCATTCTCGCCCGCAGTCATGGCGTCTCTTTTCTTATGTACTGTTGTCTTTTGTTCATACAATATTGTTATTTATCTTTCAGACTTGTATTCCGTTGTAGAGACCATGACTCTGTATTTACTAGTTTGTGGGGGAATTTCTCATGTATTAGCTGTATTGTGCTATATTAAGGTTTCAGACTCATGTTATTTCCGTCTTTCTGCTGTTATGGTTTATTATTTTTATGCACGACTTGCCTATCAAGTGTGTTAGGTGTCATCACGACTGGTTGGATTTTGGGTCGCGACATCAACAAAGTTTGGATCTCACCATAAGTTTTTAACATGCACATACCTCTTCATGTTAAGTCTAGATACATCTTGGAAGCTTCATCTAACCCATCTACAAAAGTGTTTCCTAATACTTCATCTGTTTGACGGTGATGTGGACGATCCCGGAGCAACTTCATGTAGCCTTCCCAAGGTTGACAGAGAGACTCACCTTTACTATGCTGAAATTCGAGAATTTGGCTCCTTAGCAATTTTATCTTCTGAGATAAGAAGAAGTTGATCAAAAACTTCATGTCTAGTCATTCCAATTCCTAATTGAGTTCGACTCTTTCTGTGCCACGCCTCTGCTTTTCCTAGTAGTGAGAAAGGAAACAAAGTCAACCTGAGAAAGTTATGAATATGTGCCTCTACAAATCCTCATGCGGTAAATCCACACACTGCCCTTGAGATTGCACTAGATGTATCATGTTCTGCTTTAGCTCAAAATTTCCCGTAGTGGCAGGCTTGACAACTGCCTGTGTCATATTTGCGAGGCTAGGCTTTACAATCTTAATAATTATTCGATCTGTGTTTTCTGCCATTGCTACAGGTTGTGGGAGATTAAAGATTGTTTTAGTGTTCTCAACCTCCTCAACCTATTCTGCTACTTTGGTTGCTTTATCTGCCTCTAAAGCTACTTTTGTTGCTTCTTCAGCTTCCTTAGCTGTTTTTGGTTCTTTGTTAGTCTAGTGGAAATTTCTCTCAAGTTCATTATCAAAGGGTTCAAGATTGTATTTATCCCCACCCTTCTTCTCTGGCATTCACTACACAACTACCTAAGATGAATAAAATAAAACACAAAAATTTAAAACTTCAAGCGAAAAGAATAAATGCTTAACTCGGATAAATAATCAATAACTAAGTCCTTGGCAATGACGTTAAAAACATGTTGGTTCCCAAAGCACACGCGATCAACAAGTAGTAAAGCGTCTCGAAATTTGAATGTCGAACCCACAGATACTTGAATTAATCGCTACCTAAGCAAATCAGAATTTAATATTTGTTCAAGGGTACCAAATATTGGTGGTTGTGACTAAACTAATATAGCAGAAATTTAACAACTACTTAGCTAAGCTGTCAAGAACACAAGTCTTTATGATGTTGTCTTAAATCAATTGAGATGAAGATTCCAGGGTTGTGGTTGCTTTATCAATTCTATTGAGTTTGTAATTATACTCATTAATCAAATTATTTATGGTTGTTCATTGATCGAATCATTTATAATACTAGCATGCTCCTGGAATACTATCTACCTATTCACAATATATCTCTATGGTATTGAAACTATCATGAATGAATATAATGTTGCGTTCAACTGAGCGAGGCTGTTAGATATATTCTTATTACAACCACAAAATATTTTTTGCGAGACACACGTTAAGATATAAGCCATCTTTAATTCCACTCTAATCTAAGCACAACTTTCCTAAGCATACAAAGATAATAGGTAAATTGGTCGCCACACAGCTCATAAGTTATATCTTGAATTAAAGAAACAACCAATAATGATAATTAATTATAACAAAGTAGTAATCAATAAATATCAATAACCATGTCAACCGCAACCTCAAAACTAGAGTACTTAGCCACTCATAATATGGTATTCATAACAATAGTTAAAATTCATAAACAAATAAGAAAGAATGAAGTAAATATAAACTCATTGCCGATATCATGTTCTTCTCCTCCACGTACGTTCCTTGCCTTCAAAGATGTGTAATCCCCTTCAAAAGACATTTTCATGAGGTATTTATATGACCTAGGGAGGGTAGGAAGTCGTCCAAGCCAATCTAATTTCAGCTAGAAATCACTAGCACTACATATGGGGTCCGCGCATCGCGCGACATGCAAACGAGCTCTCAGTTATTATTCTTTTTTATTTTCTTATTTGCACACGGGCAAGGGATTCACTATTTTTGGCGAAGATCATCCATTCAGGGACGTTCGCCTCTCCCCTGATGCACGACCTTTGGATGAGCTGCCTTCAATCATTTTCCTTTTTTTCTCATCTCGTTTCGCACCAATTCATCAACTTTTAATCAACTTTCCTTTAAACTCATATCTACACATAAGAAAAATATAATGAGCATAAATTTACCAAATTAACCATGCAATCCTTACCAAAGCATACAATACAAAATAAACATACCCAAAACATGTACTTTTTACCAATTATAAAATAACTTAAATACTTTGGAGATTGATAATTATAATATGTTCTATTTTGGTGTGATCAGTAGAGTTAAAGGTGAGTGTTGATCATGGATCATGCAGATTTGGGTGATAAGCACTTGCAATAGTAAAATTGCGCAGGAAGGAGGAAAATTGAGCGTCTCTATTTAAGTAGCGACGTAGTCGTCCTTAGAAATATTTTTATTGAACCATGATTTAAAATTCTCATCTGAAATACCATAGAAGTTTGTTAGGGGGTGGGAGTTGTAGCATTAAATTAGGGTTGCATCCTTAATAGTAGTATCAAAAAGACAAAAAAACTATTTACCAATAGCATCTACTATTTTGTGCTTCACATATCTTTATTATAACGATCCGACGGGTTGTTTTGAGTTATAGAACCTCATTCCCTAATTGATTCTTCTCATATTTTGGTTTGATTATTTATGACTTGTGGTTATAGGTGGTTTGATTTCCTAGAGGTTGGGTGTGATCCGAAATACTTATTTCCTAAATTGAGGCTCAAAGTTAGAAGAGTTGACCAAAGTCAACATTATAGGTAAACGACCCCGGATTAGTATTTTAAACGTTTCAATAGGTTTATGTGATGGTTTTGGACTTGTACGTATGTTTGGTACAGGTCTCAGATGGCGCGAGTTTGATTCGACGCTTTTAGATAAAAGTTGGAATTTTGAACATAAGAAGTTTGAGATTTTCGGATTGATGGTTGATTGTTGGTTTTGATGTTACTTTTGATGTTTAGGGCCTTTGGACAAGTTTGTATAGGGTATAATGACTTGTTAGGATAATTGGAAGAAGTATCCGGGGCTCGAGTAAGTTTCGGGGTGGTTCTGGAGTATTTCAGATTAGGTCTGGATTATTGGTTTTATGATACACAACACTGCATCACAATCGCGGAGCTATATCTCGTGATTATGTAAATGAACTGGGAGGATATGTACCTGTGCTTCGCGATAATGTGGAAGGGTGAGCAATTGTACAAGAGGGGAAGGCAATGCTTTGTGACCATGTGAGGTTCAAGAACGATCGTGTGAAGTTCAGGCTCGCGTAGAAGATTTGGCTGGGGGAGGTAATTCTGTTATTCGCAATCGCATAGAGAGGGGTTGCGGTCACATAAGGTTGGTAGGTGGTGCATCATGACTGTGTGAGAGGATACACGATCGCATAAAAGGGAAGTCAGCAACACATTTATACTTCATGATCGCGAGGTAGGGGTAAGGTCTGCGTACACACTACCCTCTTTAGAACGTAGTATGTGGGATTATGCTTGGTATGTTGTTATTGTTGTTGTTGTTAATCGCGAGGGTGATGGTCCAATCGCGTAGAGTAAATTGCTGGCAGGGGTATTTAATGTTCAGAATTTAGGATTTAGCTAATTTTCACCATTTTTGAGTATTAAAGAACGAGAGAATGGGATTTTGAAGAGGGATTTCATTCCAATCTTTAGGGTAAGTAATTTTTACTTGGATTTGATCATATATCTTGATTCCCCATGGATGTTTATACCCAAAATATAAAATCTAAGAGTGAAGTTTGGGGTATTTATCTACAACTTAAAATAGTGTATTTTGAGATTTTGAACATCGATTTTGATTCATATTTGGAAGCTAACCACATATTTTAAAAATAGGGTTATGGGACAATGAGATTTGGGCCTATACTCAGATTTTAACCATGGGGGCCCGGGTTAACTTTTGTTGACTTTTTTAGATTTGATTAAAGATTTATGCTTTATTATTTTAAATTGGTTTTTAAACTCTAATTAACATCGTTAAGCATTGTTTGACTAGATTCAGAGCGTTTGGAGGTCACAGATAGAAAAGGGCTTAGACGGTTGAGGCTTGTTCCGGAAGAGGTAAATATCTTGCCTAATCTTGATTTGAGAAAATATAACTTAGTACATTACCTTGTTTGCTAAGTATATATGGTGGGGGTAACATGTATGTGAGGTGACGAGCGTATATACGGGTGTCATGGTTTATTCATGCTCAAGGTAGACTTTAGGCTTCTTTATGCCTTGTTTGGTTGTGCGTTTTTCTTGACTTATGCTCTATTTGATTGTATGACTACATGAGCCTATTTATTCATGCTAGAAGTCATGTTTATACTTATGATATCTTTATTTGGCATGATGGGCTATTCTTGAGATGTTGATATACTTTTGGCCGTAGTCAAGCTTTACATCTTGAATACACATCCATACCTCTATTTAATATGTCCTTGTACATTTGTACATACTATTTGTTATTTCTTGAGCATATGCTTACATCCTTGGAGGTGATGATCTTGATACAAATTGATATGATTTTGGAATATTAGGACATTCTGAGTGGATTGATATTTGATATGGCACGTGGTTTACGCCGTGTGATGATTTTTATGGCACGGGGTTTCTATCCCGCAATGTGTAAATACAGATGCATCCTCTTATTTCACACTCCCATGTTTCTCTCTCGGTGGCATATATGAAGAGTTTGTGAGACGCTGATGAGTTTCAATTTTGATGGTATTGGTTGATGAATTGAACGTAAAGATGAAATCTTTGATCTCCTAAGTTAATCCTTTATGTCATACTATGTATTTTATATGCCTTTTGTGTGTATTCTTATATGCTACTTTATGCCTCTATTATATGTATTGATTTTGATAGGCAAGATAGTACTATTCATTATTTTATCTCTAATTCGTAGTATATCTCTTTCCATTGCCTTGATATATATATATATATATATATATATATATATATATATATATGTATGTATGTATGTATGAATGAACTGTATGGGTATATTTGTTAGTGAGTATCATATGACTTGAACCTCACCACTACTTTACCCATGTTAGTCTTGATACTTACTAAGTACATATTGTCACTCATATTACACTTCTACATAGTTTATGCAGACTCTAGCATTGGCATTATTGGATCTCAGAGAGTGCCAGTAGCTGACTCAGGAGACTGGAGGTAGTGCTTCTTGATCGACCGCAGACCCTTGAAGCCACCCTTTTCTCATTATCAAATTATTAATCTTATTCAGACAGTACATTTGTATTATGACTCAGTTGTATCTTTATCTTGGAAGCTCATGACTTTGTACTATCGGGTTTTGGAAGTTGATGTAGTATTTCTTGCTTTTGGATGATGTTGTGAGATTTATTACACTTTACTTATGTCATGACATATTATTATATCTCGCTATGCTTAGTTTTGGTTGATTATGAATTTTGGCTTACCTAGCAGGCTGGTTTAGGTTCCATCACGACTATGGTGAGATTTTGGGTAGTGAAAATATTGGTATCAGAGCTCTAGGTTCAAAAGTTCTATGAGTCATGAGCATTTCTAGTAGAGTCTTTTGGATCGGTATGGAGACATCTATACTTATCTTCGAGAGGCAATGGGACATTTTGGAAACTTCACTTTTTTATCCTGAATTTTGAAACTTTACTCTTCTATTCTCTCAGAGATGTGAGGACATGTTCATCCGCAACTAGTTAGTAGGAACAATTGCCCCAGATTGCAAATGCTACTAGAGGTAGAGGCCAGGGTAGAGATAGGGCTAGTTTCACGCCTCAACCTCGGGGAGCGCGACCGACGCTCAACAAAGATACCCCGATCAAGCAAGCCTATTAGATGCTTCCTACTCGGCCTTACCCATAAATAAAGTGAAGATGTATTGCATTAATTAGAATATGAGAAGATTACATGAACAATATATTTCATTACCATTAGAACTTCATTCAAGATTTCCCATAATATTTCATTACACATTCATAGTTTAGGGGTGGAAACATGTGATACAAATTATAACATTTCTAGTTTGACTTTTCCAACACCAATATACTACCCACACTATGTATACGGAGCCTCTAACAGATACAAAAGAGTACTATGATGGTGCCAGCAACAAGTCCCACACTATACCTTAAAACATTATACATAAGGCACAATAGATACAAGACCCCAAAATGAAGTGGGGCTCACCAAGTCAGCTGGGAAGAGGGTGTACCGCTATCACTGATCCATGCCGCCTGTTGTGGAACTACCTGCATCCATTAAAGATGTAATGCCTCCGGCAAAAGGGATGTTAGTATATGTGGAATAGTACTAATATGTAAGACTAAACACCATCTCAATAGAACGATTAACCGTACAATGAGAAATAATATGGAAACAAAGAGAGCCTCAAACAATATAACAATGTCAAGTTAAGAGAAGGATAAATTTCAAGTAAATAACAATGTTTTAGGTTGGGAGATCCTTAGTACTGATACACCACCATGTTTTTAGCGCGGAGTCCGATCTCGGCCCGATCGACTAAGTCGTCTCCCTTCGAGACATAGAATCACAACACCACTATGTGCACGACATGGCCTGATCGGCTAAGCCGTCTCACCATAGTGTTGTGTGGGTCGACATCACATTCCACTAGCAATCATCTCATCCCATTTAAGGGGAATAATCTCATCATATCAATCTCATCCCAATTAA
The DNA here is from genome assembly GCF_000390325.3 of Nicotiana tomentosiformis. Taxonomy (NCBI): domain Eukaryota; kingdom Viridiplantae; phylum Streptophyta; class Magnoliopsida; order Solanales; family Solanaceae; genus Nicotiana; species Nicotiana tomentosiformis. Next base: position 40,137,852 of record NC_090823.1, read on the forward strand.
GGGGAATAATCTCATCATATCAATACGGTGATTTACCCCTCAATCACTCCTACATCGGCACATGTAATTTTGGGGTTAGGTTAATTCAGCCTACCCTTCCTTGGTGACTAAACGATACTCCCAAAACAATTATTATAAAAATTAAGTAAATCTCATTTCATAATATTCCACGCATCTTTTCATTTCGTTGGCACTAGTGTCCACAAGTGTAATTTTGTTCTTGGCACGTCGGTCGTATTTCATATTTCATACTCCCTCCTTTCACTTTCAAACATCATTATGGATTATCGACAATAAAGGCATTTATAATCACGACTTTAAGTTCATATATGGGAAATAAGAGTCTTAAGAACATTGAGTTTTCCTCCACAATTTGGCATAATAACTTGTAATTGATACATGATTGAAATCATAATATTTTGACACATTGGTCACATTTGAATACATTCCCGAAGGAGAACATAGTATAATAGAAGCATTTGGGACAGTTTTAGTATATATTTTTCAACACAAGCTTATTCGGAATACTCAAATTTATAAGGTATAACTCGGAACATGAGAAATAAGAGCTTGGCCCGTCATACTTGAATCATACGAGAACACCGAGGGATTCGATTCTAGGAGAGAAGTTTAGCCAAAATACCTCGCTTTGGGCTTTCCTTAAATTACTACAGTGTTCTGAAAATCCTAGAAACTTCAATCTATTTAGAGACATAACAAAATTGAATCATAATTAGGAAGATATTCATGGGTTCAACTCATTTAAGCATTTCATCAAACACTAGGTGAACATCATCGACTATAGGGTCCTATGGTGATGTTCCTTCACCCTGCAAGCAATCCTCACTTAAATAGGTCACCAATATACAATTCACAACCTCCCTACCACCTTCATTGGAACATGCATGCACCATTAACCAACTCTTATTCTCAAAACCATTTTTCCCATTACATATTCCCAACCCAAATTTCGAAATTGAAGGTTAGGGTTAGAACCTTACCTCTTTAGTAGACAATCTTGCAAGATTTCTTAGTGAATTCTCCTAGGCTTAAGTAAGGAATTGAAGTGGGAGGTGTTGGAGCTCCTCCTTCTCTCTCTAGTTTCTCCCCTCTTTCTTAAAATATCATAATTCCCCCTTAAATATGGTCTCCTTAGTCTATTTATCGAAATAGGGTCGAGTTATAAAATAGAAAATGGACCCTCTGAACTCAACTATTGTGGTCGTAGAGTGGACCGCAGAACAGGTATGCGGCCCGCACAATGGACTGCAAAATCAACCTCCAAAAATAGGGCTACCCTGAACAAGTCTGCGACTAGGTCTGCGGTCCACAGACCAGTTATTCGGCCACAGAATGGACCGCACAATCACCTAACGAAATTCTCCGTGCTAAATCTACGATGGAAATGCGGCCCGCAAAATGATTATGCGGTCACATAATGGACCGCATAATGATCTTCAAAAAATATCTTAGACCTTGTTGCATTCTGCGGTCCGCGAAGTGATTCTGCCATCGCATAGTTGACCGCATAAATGCCATGCTCTGCAAATTTTATTTTTTCAAATCCCCAATGCATTATACAACCCAAAAAGTCCATACCTACAATCTTCAACACATTAGCCTACCTTGGTGCTACGAAACCCTGGGTTCTAGGTGAAAGTTTACGGAGCCTTACAACTGGAGCAAAAAGTAAGGCACATGCAGCAACACCTAGAGGTGGAGCACCTATAACTACTCATGCGAGAGCCATTTCTGAGGGGCCACCTATGGCTCCAAGGTGGACCAGGTTCCAAATAAGGTTATTCCACCAGGACCAGCTTAGGTTCCCAAATATTTTATTTCTCCTCTAGTGCTTCAAGATATGGTCCAAATTTTAATTTACTTCGATCGTTTGGCACAGGCTAGGATGATTCCTATGGTCCCAGCTACCTTTTAGGCTGGAGGGGGAGTAGAATACCCATATACTCACACTTTTGGCCTGCCACTACTATGTCAGACTCCGACAGTTTCGGTTCTTCCACCAGTTGGGATAGTTTAGCCGATTGATGCAGCTAGGCCGAAGCTTAAGCCTGCTATGTATGTTGATGAGAAGAAGAAGATGGATCTGTTCCAGAAGTTAGATCCTCCATGTTTTGATAGTGATCTCACAGCTGATGCTTAAGATTTCTTAGGTAGGTGTCATGATATTTTGCACAATTTGGGGCCATGTGGATTCCAATGGAGTTGATTTCACTACTTTTCAGTTGAGAGGGCCAGCTAAGAGGTAGTGGCAAACTTATGAGAAGGGCAGGACAGTAGGATCACTTCTTCTCACTTGGACTTAGTTTTATACTCTCTTCCAAGAGAAGTTAACTCCACTCACCAGGAGAGACGAGTTGTGTAGCCAGTTTGAGCACCTGTAGCAGGATAGCATGACAATTACTCAGTATGAGGTAAGGTTCATAGGTTGTCATGTTATGCATCTTTTTTATTCCTTTTCGAGAAGTAGAGAGAGTGCAAAGGTTTATTGAGGGTCTTAGTTACAATATTTGGTACATGATAACATGAGAGTTTGAGACTCATACTACTTTCCACCAGGCTGTGGAAATTGCTAAGAGGTTGGAGTGTATCCACATAAAAGAGATAGGCCAAGAAGACTCATGCTACTGGAGGATTTAATGGTTCCTACTTGGAAGGCAAGAGTCATTATTGGAGAGGCCATCCCAGCAGGCCATTTTAGTTAGCACTCTAGAATTCTCACAACGTTCTAGTTAGTAATTGGTTTAAGAGTGCTCGGTTAGGATAGTCGTCATACAACACACCTCCGGCTCGTGGTTCTTATAGTGCATCTCTAGGGCGAGGTTCTTTTAGTTATTATTCCGATTGTTAGGGGTAGACTTAGTCCTAGCATCCACACTTGTAGATGATTTAATTTGAGTGTGGAGACCAACGCATAAGAGGAGGGATTGACTTATGCTTCAGAATGGTGTATCTCAGCAGGTTACTCTGGATGTCGTTCTAGTCCCAATTGCTACACCATTTTCTAGTTAGCTAGACATGGAGGTGATACAGTTAGAGGTTGTCCTAGAGGTAGAGGATAGGTGCATAGAGTCCAAGCTCGACGTTATGCTTTTTTTGGTAGGCCAGAAGCTATTGTAACTGATGTTGTCATTACAAGTATTATTCCAGAATGTCATAGGGGTGCTTCGAAATTATTTGCTTTGGGTTCTACTTAATAATATGTGACATATTACTTTGCATCATATTTGGGTAAGCCCCATCTTTACTTGGATATTCTTATTTATTTGTCTATGCCTGTATGAGATTCTATTGTGGTAGATTATTTTTTATCAGTCTTGTATAGTTACTATTAATAAGTATGATATGATGGTTGATCTCTTGTTGTTGGACATGATATTTTTGAGGTGATTCTCGGCATGGATTAGTTATCTTTGTATCATGCTATGTTTGATTGTCATGCAAAGACTATGACTTTAGCTATGCTAGGGTTTCCTAGATTAGAGCGGAGAGGATCATTTGGTTATTCTACATGTAAGGTGATTTCATTGTTGAAGGCTCAACATATGGCTGAGAAGGGATGTTTAGCATATTTTGCTTTTATTTGTGATTCTAGTGGGTGTGTTCCTCCTATGGATTAGGTACTAGTTGTGAGAGAGTTTCCAAAAGTGTTCCTTATGGACTTGTTGGGTATGACACAAGATAGAGATATTGATTTTTATATTGACTTAGTTCCACGAACTCAACCCATATTTATTACACCGGATCCTATGGCTCTAGCTGAGCTGAAAGAGTTAAAGGAGTAGTTGCAAATTCTATGTAATGACCTGACTGGTCATTTTAAACTTTAGCACTCTTTTTGGTGATCTGAGGCCTCGAGTAACTTCACGTGATGCATTGTGATTTATGTATATAGTTGGATTTTATTTTTGAGTGGTTCGAAATTGATTTGGAAGAGTGATTCTCAAATTGGGAGCTTTAAGTTACAAAAGTCGACCAAAGTTTGACCTTTGGGTAAATGACTTTGGAATTAGGATTATATGTTTTTAATAGGTTCGTATGGTGATTTTGTAGTTGGTCAAACATTCGGAGTTGTATTTGAATGTTCTTATGAGGTTTTACTTTATTTGTCCAAAGTTGGCAATTTGAAGAATTGGAGAGTTCATAGTTTTGATTGGGAGTTGACTTTGATGATATTGGACTCCGATTATTGTTCTAGAACCTAGAATATGTTCATTTAGTTGGTTGAAACTTGTGTACAAAGCTTGGTTGTAATCCGGAATGTCAAAGTGTGATTTAATTGCATTCGGCAAAGCTTAAATGTTTGAAAGTTAAGAGAATGATTTGATCTTCGAATCTTGATTTTGATATTATTTGTGGTGTAACGAGCCTTTAGATAAGTTTGGATAGTGGATTTGGACTTGCGGGTAAGATTTGACGGGGTCCCGAGGGGCTCGGGTGTGATTCGGGATAGTTTTTGACCATTTTGGTGGTGTTGGTCATTGATGGGCAATGCTTTCGTGGTTGTGGGTAGGTAGATGCGACCGCATAGGCTTGGGAGTCTGGTCAGCGCATTCGCATGAGGAGCGATGCATTCGCAAAGGTGGTTAGCATGTTGGCTTCTGCGATAACGTGGGGAGTTTCGAATCGCGATGGTGTATTTGAAGGTTGAATTATTTTTGTGTTATGCGGTCGCGAAGTAGTGGGTCATGATTGCATCGGGTATTACTGGGCAGTATATTTTAAATGGAGTTTTGGAAATTTTGCTTATTCTCTCATATTTTGTACTCTAGACTTGGAGATGGGCAATATTTTAAGGAGATTTTCATACAAGACTTTAAGGTAAGTTATTTCTACTTATTTCTGATTATATTTCAAGAATCTACATGGTTATTTAGCACCCCAAAACATGTAATTTTTGGATGAAATTTGGGGATTTTGTCTACATTTTAAGAGAGTGTATTTTGAGGATTTGAGTACTGATTTGGATTCAGTTTTGGAAATTAATTAAATATTTGGACTCGCTAGGTTATGGGTAATCGGATTTTCGTATTGGTTCCGAATTTTGGGTAAATAAGCCTGGGTTGATGTTTGTTGACTTTTTCCAAATTCTTCAAGGATCGAAGCTTTATGTATTGAGATCGGTTCTTATGGCATTATTTGACTTTGTTGGATAATATTTGGCTTGGAATTGCGTGATTAGATGGCTAGAGCGAGGTTTTGACGCGATTTGGTTTGAAGACCAGTCTAGATGAGATAAGTGTCTTGCTTAGATTTGGTTTAAGGGAGTTTTTCCTAATAAACAATATTGTTTGATACATGAGGGGTGATTCATATGCGAGGTGAAGAGCATATATGCATGTTCCAGGGTTATCCATGTTCAGGGTAGATTAGATGTTTCTTTGTGTTTTGTTGAATTTTGTGATCTTCTTGACTTATGTCTTGTTTGCTTCTAAGACTAAATGTGTACAATATTCCATGCTAGAAATTATGTTTAGACATATGACATCTTAAATGAGCATGATGGTCTAATCTTGTAACTCTTTATATACTTGAATTGATCATAGTCATGTATTATACTACGGAAACATACCTATATATATTATTCTTGTTCTACTTGAGCTTCTTTATTCATAATAAGAGATTATGATTGGGGCTTTAGGGCGATGTTTGACACGATGGATATTTTCGTGTAGTTGATATGAGTTTCCATGCTAAGCGGATGGGAGTTGGAATTTACGTTATGGTTTTCACATACATGCACTCTACCTTGAGTTACGTCTATCTTTTCTATCTTGTATGTTACTTTCACGTGTATGTTTCCTACTTAGTTTACTTCTATGTTTCTTATTTGGTATGTTACTATCGCATTTATGTCCCTACCGTGTTTTGTACCGTTACCTCTAAGCTTTCTACTTGATCTACTACTGATACATGCTTTTACTTGTCTTTACTTGCTACATGCCTTTACTTGCTACATGCTTTTGCTTGTCACATGTCTTTACATTCTACATGCCTTTACTTGTTACCTGCCTTTACTTGCTACATGTCTTTGCTTGTTTCATGCATTATTCTTCTATTTTGTGTCGGATTGTGTGACTATTAAATTGTACACGTGTTTATGATTTGTTGGAGCCTTGTCAACGATATCTGGGTGAGACTAGAACTTGGAATTGAGTTGCCTATCATTACTTGTTCGTATGCATTTTTCCTTGGTAGATATTGTGAATTTGTTTCCTTTTTTTGTCATGTGATGAAAGTTTCCGTGCTTGGTTGTTGTTGGGTGATTTAATATGAACTAGTATTTTGGGATTGGGTTGCGCGCCACAAAGGTATTTATTATTAATATTGGGATCGGGTTGCACGCTACAACGATATTTATTATTAATATTAGGATTGAGTTGCACACTACAATGGTATTTATTATTGATATTGGGATCGGGTGCGATAGTATTTATTATTGATTGATATTGAAATCGGGTTGTACGTTGCAATAATATATTATATTGATATTGGGATCGAGTTGCATGCTGCAATGGTATTTGTTATTGATATTGGGATCAGATTACAAATGACACTTACTATTGATATTTGGATATGATTCCTTGTGCGTATTTCATGTATATTGTTTTCCTTTATGAAAATGGTTCATAAAGTTATGTCCTTTTTTGCTATGTCTGTTAACTTGCCCTTTAGTTCTCTAGCTGATGCTCTTACTATTATTCGTCATATCTCCTGTCCTGTTTCCTACTTATTATCTCCACGTGTAATTTTAAGTGAGTATTTTTTTTGACTTAAAAATTTCGTTACTACTTCACTGTGGTTAGTCAATATACATACAAAGTACATTATGTTGGTTGTACTCATACTACACTTCTGCACCTTGCGTGCAGATCTTAGAGCTGGGATGTTGTTGATGACAAGGCAAGTATTAGGGATTGACACGACCCGAAATACTAACCGCAGGGCCGTGATGACGCCTAACGTCTGCTTGCTAGGAAAGCCAATATTAGTACACATCCAATCATTTTTAAATCAATTTGAAAGCAACATAATAAGAAATGAAGGTGTAGAATTTCGAAATAGGTATAATAACCCAAACGCTGACTAGCCAATTCCCAGAATCTAGTATCACAAGTACATGAGCATAATAAAAGTGCTATAACCAATGTCTGAAAAAAATACAATTGTTCGAAATAAAATAAACAATAAGACTATAAAATGAAGGGGAGTTCAGGGTCTGCGATAGCTGCGCAAGTCTACCTCAAGTCTCCAGATGCAGATATGATCCGTGCAGAAACTCCGCTAAATGCCCCTGGGACCAACACTAGAATTTGCATAAGAAGCGAAAGTGTAGTATGAGTACAATCGGCCCAATGTACTCTTTAAGTGTCGACCCTAACCCCGATGAGGCTAAGAAAAGACACCTACTAAAAACCTGTGTAGATATATACATAAAGCAATTTAATTACAAGTAAAGTATTTAAAGTAATAACGGGAGGGGTCATATAAAAAAGGGCGCAACATTAAGAACAGTAAGTACAAAGTCACCAAGTAGTCTCTTTCTGAAATAAGCAACGAGGCAGCCAAGTTAAATTCACAATTCGAGGTTTAAGTAAGTCAATTATCAAATTGCACGACATCACCCTTTATACTTTTGATCTCATCTTTATCATATGATATGATAAATGAAATAGAACAGTATCACCCTTCTTACTTTTACTGTCATCCTCATCATATGATATGATAAATGAAATGAAATGGCACGGCATAATCTTTCGGGCTTTTACTCTCATCCTCACATGATTTGATAAATGATAACAAAGCAATCAAGTGCACAACATCATCCTTCATGTTTTAATCTTCACATCCACTCAAGTAATGATATCAATATGCAAATATAGCACGATAGCACCCTTCGTGCTACTCTTCCTCACCAAGCAATAATAACAACCCAAAGTATCAAGCAAAGTGGGAAGCAAATTTCAACTTCATCCATAGTGCTATGATAAGCAATTTCGACTTTCAATATCCCAACAACTTCCAAATTAACAATGAAAACAAAAATGAACAATTAAAGGTATAGCAATCTAACTAAGGCATAGAAGTATAATAAATGAAACAAAATGGTACAATAAGACAATTTCCACCCGGATGCTTTAACTCAATGACAACACATATATACTCGCCACCTTACATATACGTCATCCCCACACATAATTCACATAGCAGATAGACTAACAAGTCCTAATTCCCTCAAGCCAAAGTTAACCACGGTACATACCTCACTCTACAACCAAATCAACAATCAATCACGACCTTGACTTTCGAACAAGCCTCCAAACCAACCGAATCTAGGCAATTATCAAATCAAACAATTAAAAATAAGCTTTAGAAACTAACCATGAATGAAAAAGGCTCAATTTTGATCATTTTTGAAAAAAGTCAATAAAAGTCAACCCTGGGGGCGCTTGGTCAAAATCCACAATTCGGACCAAAACATAATTACCTATTCGCCCCCGAACTCGGATATGTGATTTATTTCGAAATCCACCCTCAATTTGGGTTGTAAATCCTAATTTAATAAAAATTTTAAATTCTACCCAAAACTCCTAATTTCTACCATGAAATTATAATATTTGATGTTAAAAACTCATGAAAAGTAATAAAATTGATTGAAAAGTAATTAGAGGTGCTTACCAATGAATTTGGGAAGAAAAGATTCTTCAAAAATTGCCTCCGGAGTATTTGGGGTTAAACAGTGGTGTAAAATGAGCTAAGTCTCGTTTCCCCCCTCTTTTACTCAGTTGTAGATGTCGCATTTGCTAACACTTGTTCGCAAATGCGATGTCCGCAAATGCGAAACACTGATCGCAAATGCGAAACACTGATCGCAAATGCGATAAGTGCATCAGACCCATTGTACTCGCAAATGTTACATATTTATTGCGAATGCAAAACATTGCTTCGCATATGCTAAGCTGTCCTTAATGCTCATTGGTCGCAAATGCGACCATACTGTTTGCAAGAGCGACTGCCCAGCCTTCACAAAAGTGAACTTTCCATCGCAAATACGAGGACACCCAACCCAACTCCTTTATCGCAAATGTGGTCCATTGACCACAAAATCGAGGCTCCTAAATGTGAGCCAGACCTCACAAATGCGTGCTAGACCTCACAAATGCGATATCTGCAGGCTTGCGCCAATAAAGCCTTACACCAGTAGTTTTAAACCATCCAAACTCATTTGATACTCACCCGAACTCCTCGGGCTCCAAACCAAAAATGCACACGTGTGTAATAACATCCTAAAAATTTGCTCACTACCTCAAATCATCAAAATAACATCAAATAACAAGGATCGATCATCAAAATTCAACAAATTCAACTTTAAAACTCATTTTCATAATTTTTCACATAACGCGCCAAAATGCACTCGGGTAACCCCTGACCCCAACCAAACATGAGAACAAGTCTAAGAACATTATACGAACCTACTGAAATCATCAAAACACTGATATGAGACCGTTTACAAAAAATGTTGACCGTGGTAAACTCTAGCCTCATTTAAGTCAAAAATCACTTTTTCTTCAAAACGTTTAGGTAAAAACTTTTTGAAAAGCGACATGAACTAAGCACGTAAATCAAGAAATATCAAATGAAGCCATGGGAGGTCTTAGAACACTCAAATTAAGGCTAGTACTAAAAATGACCTATTAGGTTGTCACAGTCTCCACCTCTAAAAGAAACGATGTCCTCAAACAAACATAGAAAAGTACCTGGACTGGTAAAATGGTAGGGGTATCTACTTCGCATATCATACTCAGACTACCACGTAACCTCCTCAATCAGCTGACCTCTCCATTGAACTTTCATAGAAGGAAAACCCTTGGATCTCAACTTACGAACCTGTCGGTCTAGAATAGCCACCAGCTCCTCCTCATAGGTCAGATTTTCATCAAGTTGCACCGTGCTAAGGTCCAAAACATGTCATCTGTCCTCATGTCACTTATGAAGTATGAAAATATGAAATACCGGATATAACCCTGCTAGGCTAGGAGTCAATGCAAGCCAATAAGCAACCTCTCCAACTCTCTCCAAGAACTTGAATGGGCTAACAAACATCGGGCTCAACTTTCCCTTCTTCCCAAACTGCATCACGTCATTCATAGGCGAATTCAGAGAAGAACCTTCTCACCCACCATACAAGCCACAGCTCAAATATTTAGGTCCGCAAAACACTTTTGCGTGGACTGAGCTATACGAAGTCGCTCCTGAATCAACTTAACCTTCTCAATAGCCTCACAAACCAAATCAATGCCTAATAATCTAGCCTTTCTGGGCTCAAACCAACTAATCGGCGAACGACATTACCTCCCATAAAAGGCCTCATACGACGTCATCTAAATACTTGACTGATAACTATTATTGTAGGTAAACTCTACAAGCAGTAGAAAATGATCCCATAAACCTCCAAAATCAATAACACAGGCATATAACATTTTCTCCAAGATTTGAATAGTGCGCTCATGTAACGACCCGACCGGTTGTTTTGAGCTTTAAGGTTTCATTTAGTAGTTCGAGGGCTTGAGTAGCTTCCTATTGTGTGTTATGACTTGCAAAGTGAGAATCACAAATGCGAGGAGTTTTACGATGGTCTGGGTTCAACAGTGATTGCATTTGTGATAATTTGATCACTTTTGCGATGGTCCAATATTCTTATTTGCGAACCAGTTGTCGCATTTGCCATGACAATAGGTATGCGAGGAGTTCGCTTTTGCGATGATTTATTCGCATTTGCGGGGCTCGCATTTGCGAAATCCATGTTGCATTTGCCACACCTGCGACTGGACAAAAAGCTAAGGGACATGAAGTTTACTCTCATTTTCATATTTTGGAACACTAGACTCGGTAGGAGGCGATTTGGAAGAGGGATGTTTATCTACAAACTTCGGGTAAGTTATTCTAATCTATTTCTAATCATATTCCATCAATATATCTTAGATTATAACATCAAAATCACGTGAATCAAAGTAAAAATTTATGAAACTTTGTTAAGTTTTCGAAAAATAAGAATTTGTGTTTTGAGAGTCGATTTAGACTCACATTTTGAAACTTATCACCTAAATGAACTCGTGGGGTCATGGATAGTCGGAATCTACCATTTGACCCGGGTTTTGATTGGACGAGCCCGGGGTTGACTTTTGTTGACTTTTGGGCAATTGCGTAAAAATCTTAGCTTTAATTATTGGAATTGATTTCTCTTGCACTATTTGATGTCATTGAGTCAATTTTGGTTAGATTTGAGCCGAGCGGAGGTGAATTGTAAAGAAAAAGTTATTTTAGAGTGGATTGAGGGATTTTGAGGTAAGTATCTTGCCTAACATTTTGTGGGGGAACTACCCTATAGGGATTGGTTTGCTTGTACTATTTGAACTACATGAAAGACGTGTACACGAGATGACGAGTGAGTACACGGCTTATATGTGGAAATTTTACCGGCTTAGTCTCTTAGGTTCTTATGTACATTAAAAAAATAAAGTTTTGTTATCATGTTAAATCCTCTATTGCTAAATTTACCCTTACGTGTCTTATTTGAGGTTGATTGATTCATGTTCTACCCTTGTTGCCAAATATACTCTTATATGCCTTAATTGAAGTTGTTGCCTCTTTTATTGCCATGTTATCTCTTCCGTAATTTCTTAACCTTAGTTGAAGTTATTGCTATTCCTTCCATTGTTGACTTATCCTTGTTTAGAATCATTGTTACATGTTATCTCTCTTATCATCGAGTTGTACTTATTTGGAATCATTATTACGTATTATCCCTTCCATTGTTGAGTTACTCTTATTTATCATTGTTACACATTATCTCTCATGTTGTTGAGTTCTTCTTGTTTGAAACCATTATTACTTGTTATGTCTTTCATTGTGAGCTCGTTCTTTCATTTTTTGTGCTTACAGATTCTTGTGTTGATTTGCTTGTCGTACTCCCGTGTTATTGTTGTTGTTGTTGTTGTTGTTGTACTTAGTGTCGTTGAGCCGAGGGCTATGTATGGCTATGGTATTGTAATCGTTTTGAGGAAAAGTTGTGGCATATGTGTGCGAGTTGTTATATTTTTGGCACACGTGATATTGTTGAAAGAATTATCGGGGTGTTTGCATGTCAGTTGTCCTCGCTATTGTTATTATTGATATTTGCACATGCGGCGTAACAAGGTGGGATATATATATATATATATATATATATATATATATATTTGGGTGTGTTTGTGTGGGTGTGTATGAGAGAGAGAGAGAGAGAGAGAGAGTGAGTGAGTTTGTGCATGAGGCGAGACAAGGTAGAAATATTATTATACGCATGTGACAATACAAGGCGGACATTTACTTTATTTTTTCGCACGTGGCAAGACAAGGGGGGCTATGTTAAGGATGATTTGTGATGACCTGTGATAGCCTGGGGGCATTGTTATTGATGATATTTGTGTAGTGGTGTGCCTACCTTGTGTGAGTTATGCATTTTATGTTTTGTTATGTTGTTTCCTATGTACCATTCGTTGTCTCTACTCTTACTTGTTGACTTAAGTTATGATAGCACACTTGCACAAGCATACACGTAATTAATCACTCATAACGGTTTAAGAAGATAAAATCTAATGTTTATTGATCATTTACATATATTATCGTTTACTTGCCTTATGTGTAAGAGTTGTACTATTTGCACGTGAGTTGTTCGTTCGGTTATGAGTTATTGTTATTGTTGGCACGTGAGTTGTCCGTGTGGATATGAGATATTGTCACTTCCTTAGCACGTGAATTGTCCGTGCAGATATGAGGTATTAATGATATTGTCACGTGAGTTGTCTGCGCGATTGTGATTTATAATGTGGGCACAAGATGCCAAGTGAGTGGGGTTCGTGAATTGGGACCCGTGATTTGTGATTATGAGGTGTGGTACCTCGGGAAAATTTTTGAATCAGTTCTATTATTATTTTTATTATTGATATTTGCACATCCGGCGAGACAAAGCAGGCTATATATATATATATATATATATATATATATATATATATATATATATATATATATATGTTGGGTGGGGGGAGGGGGTTGCACATATGGCGAGATAATGTGGGAATATTATTATGCGCGTGCGGCTAGATAAGGTGGGCATTTACTTTATTGTTGCGCACATGGCAAGACAAGGTGGGCTATGTCGGGGATGATTTGTGACGACTTGTGATGACCTGGGGGCATTGTTATTGATAATATTTGTGTAGTGGTGTGCTTACCTCGTGTGAGTTATGCATTCTACTTCTTATTGTGTAGTTTCCTTTTTGCCATTCGTTGTCTCTACTCTTACATGTTGACTCAAATTGTGATAGAACACTTGCACAAGCATACATGTAATTAATCACCCATATCGGTTGAGAAGATGAATCTTGACGTTATTGACTATTTACATGTACTCTCGTTTACGCGCCTCTGTGTGAGAGTTGTTCTATTGGCTCGTGAGTTGTCCGTGTGATCATGAGTCCTTGTTATTGTTAGAACGTGAGTTGTCCGTGCAGATATCAGATATTGTCACTTTCTTGGCACGTGAGTCATCCGTGCGGTTATGAATTAGGGTTCACGAATTGGAACCCATGAAATGTGACTATGAGGTGAAGTACCTCGGGAAAATCCTTGAGCAAACCTTGTGTGAAAGCGGTTTCCCTTGTTTAGTTGTTACTTGTTTTCCCTCAATTGGTTTCACCGGACTTAAACTGTATTCAACTTACTCTACGGCATTATTACATGTGCCTTGTTGCTATTTGTTGTTTCTAGTTTTCTATTCCAAGTATTGTTTTGTTATTTTTACGATGCTTAGCTTTATATTGATATTGTTCCCTGTTAGTTTCACATTCATACTTGTACAGGTTATTAAAACTAGTAGGTGTCTTGACTGTCACTCGTCACTAATCCATCGAGGTTAAAATTGATACATGCTAGGTACCACCGTGGTGTACTCATTCTATGCTTTCTGCCCATTTTTATACAGATCCAGGTACTTCAGAGTTTGTTGATCATTAGCTAGCTGATCAGGAATTGTTATGCAAACTTAAGGTATACTTGTCATCGCGTTCGTAGGCCTCGGAGTCACCTTCTGAAGTTATTTTGTACAGTTTATTTCTATTCCAGAATAGTTGTACTTAGAAATTTCCTAGTGAATTTAGTAGAGCTTATGACTTGTACTACCGATTTTGGGATGTTATATATCTACCTTGGATTGTTGACTTATTATAAAAATTTTTGTTTCATGCTTAATAGTTATTTGGTTAAAATATGTTATTAAGTCAGTAATTGTTAGGCTTACCTAGTCTTAGAGACTAGGTGCCATCACGACATCCTACAGAGGTAAATTGGGGTCATGACTGCTCAGACTGTCCGTTCGTCTGAGGATGAAACACGATTCTCAACTCGACTCGCATGCCCAACTCGTGATGCACGACTCTCCAAAAATAGGATGTGAACTACATGCCTCGGTAGAAATGATGTGGATAGGAACATCGTGCAACCGGATAATCTCTCGGATGTAAATCTAAGCCAATCGCTTTGAAGAATAGGAAGTCATCACCGGAATAAAGTGTGCGAACTTAGTCTACAGGTCCAGAATAACCCAGACTGTGTCATATTTTCTGAAGGTCTGTGGTAAGCCTGCCACAAAATCCAAAGTGATGCGCTCTCACTTCCACTCCAATATCTCCAATCTGTGAGTCAATCTACCCAGTTTTTGATGGACGTACTTTACCTGTTGACAATTCAAACACAGAGATACATATGCAACAATATCGTTCTTGATTCTCTGCCATAAATAATGTTATTTCTAGTCACGATACACCTTCGTGACACAAGGGTGAATGGAATAACGCGGACTGTGAGCCTCCTCAAGGATCAACTCTCTCAAACCATCAACATCTGGAAAACAAATCCGAACTTGAATCCACATAACACCATCATCACCAATCACCACCTCCTTGGCACCACTATGTTGCACCGTGTATTTCAACACCAACAACTGAGGATCATCAAACTGGTGAGCCTTGATTCGCTCCAACAACGATTACTGTGTCATAACACAAGCAAAAACCTGGCTAGGCTCCGAAACGTCCAGCCTTAGAAATTGATTGGCCAAAGCCTGAACATCCATAGCTAGTGGCCTCTCTACTACAGGTAAATATGCCAAACCGCCCATGCTCTCAGCCTTCCTCTTCAATGCATCGATCACTAAATTGGCCTTCCATGGATGATATAATATGGTGATATAATAGTCTTTCAACAACTCCAACCATCTCCGTTGCTGCAAATTAAGGTCCTTCTATTTGAATAGCTGCTGGATACTCCGATGGTCGGTATAGACCTCACATGGAACGCCATACAAATAGTTCCTCTAAATCTACATCGCGTAAATGATGGATGCCAACTCTAAATCATGCACAATGTAATTCTTCTCATGAAACTTTAATTGACAAGATGCGTCGGCAATCACCCTACCGACCTGCATCAATATCGCACCAAGCCCAATACGCGACGCATCACAATACACGATGTTGCATCGTATTTTGCACAGGTAAAAATAAATACAATTGTTGGTTCTTCTGATGTTGATAAAGGAGAGTCGCCATATAATATTTAAGGTATATTAGGGTACCTATGTGTTTGCAAAATGATTATCCTAATGATCTGCTAACCAGTGAGATTTAAGTAAGGGTTCTAGTTATTTCAAGGGCAAGGTGTTAGGCATCCCTTAAAATTTAACTAGGGTAGCTCCTAAGGCTTAGGATAGGCTTGAGGAAGTAAAGGTCTATACTCCGCTTGGTCAGGTATTTAAAATCCGTAAAATATCCTAATTCTTGTTTAAAATCCTTTATTTTGAAAGAGGGGGAGGTGTATGTACTTTGAAAAGAAGTTATAGGTTTTTAAGGTTTTATGATCTATGAAAAACCTCTTTTGAAATGTATGCTTTTACAAAACTGAAAACTAGGTATGTTTATTTTTAGAATCGTTTCTTGCAGAGGACTCTATGTTTGAAGGAACATTGACCGTATTTTTGAAAATATGGTTACTCGTATATGACTTGGCAAAATAAGAGACCATTTAAAAATATACCTTGATATGGGATGGGTATACCTCTTTTGAGAATCAACTCCACCTGGAATTTTGTGTTTCGAAACTCATTGAAGTCTGTTTACTTAGTAATGATCCATTGTGTTTGATTTTGTTTCTTGAAATTAGCTTTGTAATTATTCTCGAGATTTTGATCTTTCTAAAGAGAATTTGTTTTTCTTTTGAATCTGTCTGAATCCAAACTTACTCAAAATGGTTAGTGATAACAAGACAAGATCTTTCATTTACTAAGAAATCTGTGATCAAATAGTGAAGGTGTTAAAACGAGCAGAATTTCAGATTTTGATTCTTTTACCTATGAGCTTTTGGTTTACCTACGTTTCCTACACAATCAAGGTATTTGACTAATAGCGACATATCAAACATTAGTAAAATAAGTTCAAGATAAATAAGGGTAAGAAACTGGACTAATGGTGATTTGGGATCAGTGCTTAAACATGCCCAATATTATGTCTACGAATAACAGACATGACAGGAATGCGACGGCCTAGATCTGACAGTGGACTTGAGCTCTAAATGAACTCAACAGGCCCAGATTGAATTCATGCATACAAAGAAAAATAGAATAATTAATACATATCAATTGTAAAAAAATAAGCAAGATAAAATTATAAATGGTAATAAAGAGTTGTGGAACATAGTGAAGTAAATTTTATTCATGCTAATCCTATGAATATTAATAGGAGTTAGTGGTTAAGGTCTTGGTATAGATCCTTATTTATGGATATGTCACCACTTTAAATCTTTGGTACTTCAGAGTTCACGAGGGTCTCACGGACCCCGAGCAGTGCTTGTGTCAAGGAGAGGGATCACAACCACAAAAAATTCACATCCAAATACCATTAAACAGCTACTTCTAGTAAGTTAAGATCATGAGGACTGTTCTCAGGTATTTTCCAAAGCCTTAGCATAGTTACAGTAGGCATTCATCACTTATAACAGTTAAACTAATGATGTTCAGTTAGAACTTTCTAAGAGGGCATGCACATAAGTCAGGGCATTAAAGTCTTTCAACAGTAAAGGATCAATCTTACTGAACACTAATGGATTGATCATGCAACATATAGCTCATCAAGATTTCTGACTGCAAGACTTAAACAAATTTCAGATTGAGTCCCTTCAGGAGATGATATGATTAGGTATAAGGCAATGGTTGATAACATTTATCTTAATATGGCAAGCAAGTCATGATGGTATGGCATTTGAACATATAGGCAAGTTTATCAACATAGCATATTAACAGGGTTTAATACCTGATTTATATATAAGTTAACATGCCAAAAATGTAAGAATCAGGACAGAGCCAAGTTACAGTACAATCTAACAATTAGAGTCATAAAGAATAATTCATCACAAGCAAATAGGAACAAACCTCTTAACGTGGAAATAATTATAAATTCAAACCAAATACACCACCATAGTAGAGTCAAAACCAAGGTAAGAAAAAGAGTCAACACATGGGGGTGAACATACAGTCTTTCAAACAAAGATTATAGGACGGTCAATGAACATAGAAGGGATTAACATGGCAGATGTAAACTTAGGTACAAAAGATCCTTAATATAGTAGCAAAAATCTCACAGAAAACTCAAGTAGTCAAGTATCAAGTTCATTACAGGAATCAACAAAGAACAATTTTCCTAATATACATAGAAAGGTTCATTACATGGTTTCTTCTATAATGAGATACTTACATGAATAGAATAGACATGATTTCGACAAAAACTGTCAACTAAGGTCTTTAGACTAGACAGATCAAATACAAGACATAAATGGTAATGAGGATCATTTTTACTTTGAACTAAAACAATGTGGCATAATATCACACACACATATGGATCAATATAGCACAGTGTAACAAATGTGAAGTCTTAACAGGACATCATGAGAAGCTTAAGATTATAACTAGATTGATTTAGCTAATATGGTAGTATAATTATCATCTAACTAACAGGGATGGAACACGCACATGATCAACATAAGATTTTAGCTCAAGTCATGGTAAAATGTTCAGCAATATTTATCCACAAGAGTATCAACATCAGAGAAAACATTTTATCTAACTAAGTTATGGGAGATGGAATTCATTAACAACATAGATTGGCTAGCCGTACCAAAATAACATAACTCATCAGGAAATAATTAACTCAGTTAGTGAAAATGGCATGTGAAAGAAGAACATAACCAGTACAGTCACACACCACTGATGTATATCATAAACAAAGGGTGATCAACAGAGAAAATATCATAAACAAAAAATTGCACAGTCAATTAAAGATAAAGAGATGGTCAGTGTACACTGACCTTTTATAGAGAAACAAACCAAGTAGGAATCGATTATTAGCAGTGTAGGAGCCCAAAAGCAACAACGAGAAACTCACAGAGGGAAAACTCGAACACAAATGAAAAGAAGAAGAGAGAAATTAGAGAGGAACTACTAGATCGTAAACTTAGCGGAAAAACCTTGAACTTTTAATTCTTTCAGTGTATATGCCGGTGATGTTAAGTGTGTATTGGTGTATGTAAAGTGAAGACATTGAATGCCTATTTATAGTGGCATTCAAGACACTTGGGGTTTCGATTGAGTTCAAAAATTAGTGGGGTGTAACAATGGAGTGGATGACGATAGTAAGCAGGTGAAATCAGAAGGACAAGAGGGGAAAACAATATAAGATTTACCTGGGCACGAGGAGGTCGACCATTGAAGCCTTTGGTCCATCGGTCAAACCCTAATGTACAGAGGTCACTGCAATTGACCTTTGGACAGCGAATAATGATGATGATGATAATGGTCATGCATGCCTTGAATTGAAGGAAGGAAGGACAGATGAAATCTCAGGTTTCAACTTTAGGTTTAGGGCTTATGTGTTTACGATTTGAATTGAGGTAACGAAACGGGAAAGTTTTAGGCGGGATTCTCAGTTAAGAAAGGACAGAAAGGATGATTTGAGGTCGGATTTGTGACCTTGCACAAATTTGTGCAAGGTTTTGGACTGATTCGGATGATGGGGGATAAGAGAAAAGAGAGGGAATTGGGAAATGAGGGCAGCCGGGTAGGTTGAAAGTGATTAGGGTTTAGGGTGTCTCTTAGGAAACACGCAAGACTGATTCTGAGCCAGTGGATCTCTTGGTCAATGGCTCCGATTTTTAGGAGGTGAGATTTGATAAAAAATGGTTATTATAGACAAAAATGAGGGCCGTTGGATCTGTGTGAACGGTTGAGATAAAGTTTTGAAAAGGGTTTAAAATAAAGGAAAAACGGAAATTAATGTGGTCCGTTGATGATTTGGATCAACCGTCCAGATCAGTTATGTTTGTTTTATGAGTAGGAAAGATAAGCGACGTGGCACAATGTTATTAGCTGAGAGAAAGTGGCATGGGTTGCCAACATGGGATAGAAGAGATGGGTCTGGACCAAGTCAGGGGTTTGGGCTCGTGTGTTTTGGGCCAAGAATAGTGAAAATAGGATTTAAACCATAGCCACTTTGAGTTTAGTTAATTAATTGCAATTGTAGCCTTTTGAGCTTTTAACTCCTTAAATATTAACTTAATTAAACTTAATTAATTCTCATTAAGTATGATAAAATATATCATTAAATATATTATAAATTATTTTAACTAATTATTTATTAAAATACTTCATTTATTAAATTATTAAACTAATTTCGGATTAGTTAAAGTAATAAAAGATATATAATTATAAATCAAAGGTTAATTCATTAAATCAATTGTAAAACTTGTTTATTAAAAAAAAAGGTTATTTTAATAATTTCAAAATAGTAGGAGTAATATAATTCATAAATATTTAATACCAAGTTATTAATTCAACATTGTTAATTATTTGTTTTAATGAAAACTAGGTATTATTGATTTGAAAATATTTTACCACATTTATTGCAAATTACTTGGCATAAATAATTTTATTTAATAAAGGATGGTCAAAATTGGTCGTACGGTATAAGATCCCGAACCTGTAGGCAATGCCAATACCGGGGCTGTAGTCAATATAGTCTTGAGCTTCTGAAAGCTCGCCTCACACTCGTCAGACCATCTGAAAAGAGCACCCTCTTGGGTCAATCTAGTCAAAGGAGTTGCGATGGATGAAAAACTCCCCACGAAACAACGATAATAGCATGCCAAACCCAAGAAGTTCGGAATCTATGTAGTTGAGGCAGGTCTAGGCTAGTTTTGAACTGCCTCAAATTTCTTCGGGTCTACCTTAATCCCCTCACTAGACACCACGTGGCCCTAAAATGCCACCGAATCAAGCCAAAACTCGCACTTGGAGAATTTAAGGGGTCATTTGGTAGGGTGTATAAGAATAATGCTGAATAGGATGTTAGTAATGGTGATACTAGTGAGGCTTGAATTATTTATGCTCACATTAGTTAAGCTGACATATTTCTTATCCATTGTTTGGTTTGATGTACCAAAGCATTGCACAATTTCTAAAAGAATTATTTGTTTACAAAAATAACCTCAAAACCAATCCATCACTTTATCTTTTTAAAAGAAATATACGTCGAGGAATATTTTTATATGAAAAAGGTTTTAAAAATTTATTTAATTTTTCTACCTATATTGTAGTATAGAACTTAATATTTATTTATAAAAAAGAAAATATACTATGTATTTATATATTTGCTCGGGATATAATTTTATTTTCCACTTTATTGGATTATTTCAAACTTGCATTAATATAATATTATATTTTAATCAAGCATAAATTTTGAAGGATAATTTTATCTTTAACTAAGCTAATGCATGCACTAAAACCCATTGCATTGTTAATACCATGATTTCTTATGCATTAATTATGCATAGGATAATACCAAATAGGGTGTATAACTAATGTTTGCATAACTAATGCATAGGCTCAAAAAGTGTACCGAACAAGGTATCATGAATACACAAAGCTAATGCATGCATTATTTTACCTAATGCATCCTACCAAATGACCCCTAACATATAGCTTATTCTCCCTCAAAGTCTGGAGCATGATCCTCAAGTGCTGCTTAAAATCCCCTCGACTGTGAGAATACACCAATATGTCATCAATGAATACGATGCTGAAGGAATCAAGGTACGGTTGGAACACGTTGTTCATCAAGTGCATAAAGGCTGCTGGGACATTGGTCAGCCCAAAAGACATAGTGGTCATAGCTAGCCCTGAAAGCCATCTTAAGAATATCTGAATCCCCCATTTTCAACTAATGGTAACTCTATCTTAGGTCAATCTTCGAGAACACCTTAGCACCCTGAAGCTAATTAAGCAAATCATCAATACGCGATAGTGGGTACATGTTCTTGACTATAACCTTGTTCAGCTGCTTGTAGTTAATACACATCATCATAATAATATCTTTCCTCTTCACAAATAGAATTGGAGTACCCCAAGGCGAAACACTCTGTCTGATGAATCCTTTTTCATGAAATGCCTAAAGTTGTTCCTTTAATTCCTTTAACTCCACCAGTGCCATGCGATATGGTGGAATAGAGATGGACTGAATACCCGTCACCAAGTCAATACCAAAATCAATATCCCTATCGGGGCGCATGCCCGGTAGGTGTGCTGGTAATACATCTGGAAAGTCTCTCACTACCGAAACTGACCCAATAGTAGGAGTATCAGCACCAACATCCCTCACGAAGGCTAAATATGCCAAGCAACCCTTCTCAACCATCCGCCATGCCTTCAGAAAGGACACCACCCTACTAGGGACATAACCTAATGAACCTCTCCACTCAAGTTTTAGAAATCCCGGCATCGCCAATTTCACAGTTTTAGTGTGATAATCCAGAATAACGCGATATGGTGACAACCAGTCCGTACCCAAAATAACATCAAAGTCCACCATGCTGAGTAAAAGAAGATCTACCCTAGTCTCATAACCCCTGATAGAGACCACACACAAATGATAGACACGGTCTACCATAATAGAATCTCCCAATTGCGTAGACACATAAATACGAGCGCTCAAAGAATCACGAGATACATCCATATATGAAGAAAAATAAGATGACACATAGGAATAAGTGGAACTCGGATCAAATAAAATTGATGCATCTCTATAGAAAACTGGAACAATACCTGTGAGGACCGCATCGGATGACTTTGCCTCAGGTCTAGCTGGCAATGCATAATGAGAATCAGCCCCACCAATCTAACCTCTGCCTCTTGGGCAGACTCTCCCTGTCTAACCTCCACCTATAATGGACTGACCACCACCTTTTGCTGCCTGACCCTCGTTTCTAGTTGGTTGAGCGACTGGTGGAGCAGCTACTGCACGAATCATGACATGAGTACCCTGTTGTGCCATGCTGCTCTGTGACCTGGGGTAACACCTCACAACATTCCTTGGATCTCCAGAAGTATAACAAGTCTTCGGTTGCTGAGACTGTTAACCCTGGAACTGACCTTGTCGACCTGAATACCCACCATGATAACTTTGAATCAGAGGTGCACTAACCAGAGCTAAAGGTGCATTGTATGCTAGCTGCTCGGGATGAGACCCATAAGAACCACGATTGCCCAAAGTATCATGTGATACCTGAAGTGAAGACTAAATTAGGTTTGTTGGGATGGCCCCAACCAGATAAGCCCATGCCTCCAAACGAGGCCCCACTAAAACCACCAAAATGATGGGGCCTCTTCTCATATCTCGTATCTCTACCTTGATCATGAATCCTCTCGATCTGCCCGGCGATCTCTACAACTCGTTTAAAAGAAATATCATCCTGAGTCTCTCTAGCCATCTAGAGCCGGATACCACAAGTAAGGCCATCAATAAATCTCCGCACCCTCTCCCTCTTAGTAGGGATAAAAATAACCTCATGACATGATAGATCTATAAATCTGGTCTTGTAATGGGTAACAGTCAGGCTAACCTGTTAGAGGCGCTCAAATAGACTGCGATAGTCCTCTCTCAAAGTAAAAAAGATTGAACTTCTCCAATAATAGCTGTGAGATTTGATCCCAAGTGAGTGGAGGTGAACCTGTTGGTCTGCCTCGAACATACTCCTGCCATCACCTCTTGGCGGAGCCATGCATCCAAAATACTGCAAAGTAGACTCCATTGGACTCAACTATGCCCATGTTGCACAATACCTCATGGCATCGTTCTAAGAAATCATGTGGGTCCGTAAAAGGTGTACCACCAAAACAAATAGGAAATAGCTTGGTGAACTTATCCAACCTCTTCCGCCCCTCTGATGACATAGTAGGTCCCTCCCTGTGTTGTGTAGCAATGACAGGCTCAACTTCCAACTAGTAGAACTGTCAGAATTTGATATCCGTGAGCCATCTGCTCTAGTGTGGGTAATGGGATTCTAGTCTACTCCCCAGTATGAGAAACGGCTGGTGCTACAAGAAGTACACTGGCTTGGGCCACGCTCTCCATAAACCCTACTAGGTGGACTAGAGCATCCTGAAGTACCGGGGTAGCAATAAACCCCTCTGGGACTCGAGCTGGTCCAACCGACACAATATGAGTAGGGATCTCCTCCTCCTGCTCGATTTGAGGCTCTACAATAGGTGTTGTTGCTCGAGCGTTGGGTTGAGCTTTGCCTATTCCTTTGGATATCCCTCGGCTCCAGCCTCTACCCCTGGTAGTGGCTGTAACCTGGGGCTCCGCCTCCTGATTGGTTGTAGATGTAGTACGTGTACTCACCATCTGTGAGAACAAGAAAAAATGTTTCAAATTTCAGCGATACAATAAAGTCACACGACAGATTAAGAAAGAAATGAAATTTCCTAAAGCTCTATAGCCTCTAGAAGATAAGTGAAAACATCTCTGTAATGATCCTCCGGACTATACTAAACTTGCTCATTATTCGTGAGATCTAGGCAACCAAGCGCTCTGATATGTCATGACCCGATAGTCCAACTGGGGGGCCGTGATGGCACCTAATGTCCACTTGCTAGGCAAGACAACATTAGTGTACATCCAACTAGGTTTAAACCAATTTGAAAGAAATATAATAAGAAATTAAGTTGTAGAATTTTGAAATAGATATAATAATCCAAATGCTGACTAGCCAAATCCCGGAATCTTGTGTCACAAGTATATAAGCATACTAAAAGTGCTACAACCAATGTCTGATGAAAATATAACTGTTCAAAACAAAATAAACAGTAAAACTAGATAAAGAAGGGGACTGCAATCGCCGTGCAGGTCTACCTCAAGTCTCCAGATGCAGACATGATCCGACCAGAAATTCTGCTAGACACTGCTAGGACCAATACCAGAATCTACATAAGAAGTGTAGTATGAGTACAACTGACTCAATATATTCCATAAGTATCGAGCCTAACCCCAAAAAGGTAGTGACGAGGCTAAGACTAGATACCTACAAAAAAGCTGTGCAGGTATATACTTAAAGCAACAGAAATAACAAGTAAAGCATTTAAAGTAATAACAGGGAAGGGTCATATAAAATAGGGAGCCACATTCAGAATAGTAAGTACAGAGTCACCAAGTAGTCTCTTTCCGAAATAAGCAACGAGGTGGCCAAGTAAAATTCAGAGTCCGAGAATCAAGTAAAGCAATGAAATCATCAAATTGTATGAAATCACCCTTCATGCTTTTAGTCTCATCCTCACCATATGATATGATAAATAAAATGGCACGACATTACCATTTGTACTTTTACTCTCACCCTCACATGATACGATAAATGATAATAATGCAATAAAATGCATGGTATCACCCTTTTTTCTTCAATCCTCATTCACTCAAGCAATGATATCAATATGCAAATATGGAACGACAACACCGTTCATGCTTTTCACTCTTCCTCACCAAGAAACAATAACAACCCAAAGTATCAAGCAAGGTGGGAAGTAAATTTCTACTTCATCCATAGTGCTATGATAAGCAATTTCGACTTTCAATATCCCAACAACTTTCAAAATTATCAATGAACACAAAAATGAACAATTAAAGGAATAACAATCTAACTAAGGCATGGAAGCATAGTAAATGAAACAAAATGGTACAATAAGACAATTGCCACCCGCATGCTTTAACCCAATACAATGCATATATACTCGTCACCTTGCATATATGTTGTCCCCACACATAATTCACATAACATATAGACCAACAACTCTTAATTGCCTAAAGTCAAAGTTAACCACGATACTTACCTCACTCCGCAACCAAATAAACAATCAATCATGGCCTTGCCTGTCTGTAACGACCCGACCGGTTATTTCGAGAGTTATAGTCCTATTTTCCCCATTTTTACTTCTTTTGTGTTATTCAGCTATATTGTGTTATACCGGATTAGTTGGTTTGGTTTCGGAGTGGTTTAGGAGTGAATTGAGACACTTAGTCTCTTTAAGATAAGCTTAAGTTGGAAAAGTTAACTAGATGTTGACTTATGTGTAAACGATCTCGGATTTGAATTTTGATGGTTTCGT
This sequence comes from Nicotiana tomentosiformis, assembly GCF_000390325.3. Lineage (NCBI taxonomy): Eukaryota > Viridiplantae > Streptophyta > Magnoliopsida > Solanales > Solanaceae > Nicotiana > Nicotiana tomentosiformis. Next base: position 40,163,440 of record NC_090823.1, read on the forward strand.
TAGCTCCGTTAGGTGATTTTGGACTTAGGAGCGCATTCAGAATGTGATTTGAAGGTCCGTGATAGAATTAGGCTCGAATTGGCGAAAGTTAAATTTTTGCCAATTTTGAACGGTAGTGAAAATTTTGATATCGGGGTCGGATTGGATTTTTGGAAGTTGGAGTAGGTTCGTTGTGTCATTTCAGACTTGTTTGCAAAATTTGAGGTCATTCGGACGTGGTTTGGTAGGTTTCGGCGTAGTTTGTGGAATTCAGAAATTTCTAAGTTAATTAGGCTTGAATTCGTGTGTAATTTGTGTTTTTGGTGTTGTTGAAGGTGATTTGAAGGTTCGAATAAGTTTGTATGATGTTATGGGATGCGTTGGTATGTTTGGTTGAGGTCTCGAGGGCCTCGGGTGAGTTTCGGGTGGTTAACGGATCATTTTTGGCCTTGGTGAGATTGATGATATCTACTGCTGCATTCTTCTGGTTTCCTTTTTTGCAATCGCGAGTGGGCTCTCGCATTCGCGAAGATTGTTTTCTGAGTGGTGAATTTTTGTTCTATACATTCGCGAAGGGGAGGACGTGAATGCGAAGGTATGGTCTGTGTGTGCATCGCGAACGCGTGAGAAGGGTCGTGTTCGCGAGGTGGTGGTCGTGTTCGCGCAGGTTTGAGATAGTAAAGCATCGCGTTCGTAAGGCATATGTCGCGTTCGCAAAGAGTAAAGTGGTGAGGCAGTCAAGTTGGTCTACCGAACGTGAGAGGGCGGTCGCGTTCGCGAAGAGGAAAATCTGGGCAGTCAGTGTTAAATTCAAATCGAGGGTTTGAGCTCATTTTTCATATTTTGAGCTAGAGATCACGGATTTGGGTGATTCTTGAAGGGATTTTCACGGAGTTGATTGGGGTAAGTTTTTCTCACTTGGTTTTGGTTAAATTTCATGATTATATCTTGATTTGTATCATCTAAATTGTGATTTAGGGTGAAAATTGGGGAAAAAGTGGAAGAGTTCTTGAGATGGAATTTTGAGGTTTTGAAGGAGAATTGTTTGTCGGATTTGAGTAAATTTGGTATGGTTAGACTTGTGAGTGAATGGGCTTTCGGATTTTGTGACTTTTATCGGATTTTGAGATGTGGGCCCGGGGACCGGGTTTGAGCCGATTCTGGATTTTAGCAATACTTTGGTATTTTTCTTGTAGAATTGATTCCTTTAGCCTTTATTGATTGTGTTGTATTACTTATGGCTAGATTCGGGATGTTTGGAGGCTGATTTGAGAGGCAAAGGCATCGCGGAGTAGGATTTTGCTCGGATTGAGGTAAGTAATAGTCCTAAATCTGGTTTTGAGGGTATGAAACCCCGAGAATTGGTATAATGTGATATTTGGAGGTGACGCACATGCTAGGTGACGGGCGTGCGAGCGAGCACCGTGAGGGATTGTGACTTGGTCCATCCCGTGAGACTGTAAAGTCGAATGGCCATTGTTATTACTTGTTTTTCCTTGTCTTTGAATAATTGACCGCCTTTCATGTTAGAAACCATGCTTAGGCCATATGATATCACTATTGGGACCCGCAACGGTCGTACACTTATTGAACTGATTGTACTCAGTCACAGTCTTATTGTGTGTTATATCTCTGTTTCCTCTCATTTCTTGTTGATACTTGTTGTATTCCCTGTTTGGGCTGGTTATTATGATATTCTGTGCGCCCGAGGGGCTGGAGAGTTAAGTGACTGAGATAGGGCCTGAGTACCGGGTTGAGAGCTATGTGAGATGTATTGGATCGGGTTGCCCGCCGCAGTAGTACTTGGATCTGGCTGAACACCGCAGCAATATTGGATCGGGTTGCACGCCGCAACAAGCCTTCGGGCCATATATCGGATTGGGTTGTATGCCGCAACAATATATGGATCGGGCTGCACATCGCAGAAATATATAGCGCTTGGGCTGTAGGAGCCCCTCCAGAGTTTGTACACCCCCAGTGAGCGCAGTTACCTTTGATTGTGAGTATTGAGGCTGAGAGTCGAGTGATTGAGCTGTTGAGATAGAGGAGTGACAGTAGCTCTGTGAGGTTGTACTTGTTCTTATTTTTCTGTCGCACTTCGTTGCTAATTGTTGTTGTTGTGAAATTTTCTTGAGGGCTTATATTGTTGTACCTAAGCTCGAAATGTTTTGATTTAAAACACCGAATTGAAAGCATGCCTACTTTTCTTGTTGAAATTACTTAAATGAACTTCATTTGTGTAGCTCGTCACTGCTTCTCAGTTCCTTATTTAATTTTGTTACTTACTGAGTTGGAAGTACTAACGTTACTCCATGCACCTTGTGTGCATATTCAGGTGAGACCGTTCGCAGAGATCGTTGAGTCCGTGCACTTGTGATTGTCGTAGACATACGAGGTAGCTGCCGGCGTCCGCAACCCTTTATTCTCCTTTATGATTATCTTTTCTATCTGTTTGGGTATTATTCGAACATTGTAAACTCTGATTCTAGTCTGGTTTAGATGCTCATGACTTAGTGACACCCCGATGTCGGGCTATTTTCCGCACTTATGTGTAATTGGGTTTTACCCCGTGTTTTTGAGGAATTCTGATTATTTTAAATGTCTTAATTCATTTTTATTAAATTTTGAAAGTGTTTTGGAAAGGTCGGCTTGCCTAGTACCACGATAGGCACCATCACGACGGGTTAAGTGTTGGGTCGTGACAAGTTGATATCAAAGCCAAGGTTACATAGGTCTCACGAGTCATGAGCGGGTTTAGTAGAGTCTTGCAGATCGGTACATAGACGTCTGTACTTATCTTCGAGAGGCTGCAAAACCCTTAGGAAACACCACATTCTTAAATTCTTGTCGTGCAAATCTGTTGGTTCTAGTAACTAAACATCTGTTGTTTCATTCTCTCACAGATGGTGAGGACTCGTGCTACCGGTCAAGAGGGCCAGCCACTAGTACCACCAGCCAAGGCCGCGAGAGGCCGAGGCCGCGGTAGAGGCCATGGTAGGGGCAGAGGTGCAGCCCGTATAGTAGCTGGGGCAGTACATGCAGATCCACTAGTTGCCCCAGATCAGGACCAGATTCCAGTTGCTGATGCACCAGCTTAGGCACCACTTGTGCCTATTGTGATTCCAAGACTTCAGGAGGCCTTAGCTCATATTCTGACCACGTGCACCAGCCTTGCTCAGGCGGTCTCTGTTCCGGCCCCAGCAGCCATTCTCAGGCCGAGGGAGGTGCTCAGACTCCCACTACTCGCACACCAGAGCTGGTGGTATAGGGATTCTAGACACCGGGGGCACCACTAGCACAACCGATTGTAGCTGCTCAGGACTATGTGGTTCCTACTATGCTTGAGGATGAGCAGCATAGATTGGAGAGGTTTGGGAGACTCCGGCCTCCATTTTTCAGTGGTGCAGAGGGAGAGGATGCACAAGGTTTCTAGGCTAGGTATCAGAGGATACTCCGTACAGCAGGTATTCTGGAGACCAGTGGGGTCTCGTTACTTACCTTTCTGTTCTCTAGGGCTGCATTCAGTTGGTGGGAGGCTTACAAGAAGCATAGGCCATTCGGTGCAGCGCCCCTTACTTGGCAGTAGTTCTCCGTTGTCTTTCTAGAGAAGTTCGTGCCTCAGTCCTGTAAAGAGGAGCTGCGTAGACAGTTTGAGAAGCTTCGTCAGGGTGATATGTCTATGATGCAGTATGAGATGCGATTCTCGGAGTTGGCTCATCATGCTATCTGGTTGGTTCCCACAGATAGGGAGAGGATTAGGAGGTTTATAGATGGCCTCACTTATCAGCTACGATTGCTTATGACCAGAGAAAGAGTGTCTGGTGCTACTTTTGATGAGGTTGTCGACATTGCTCGGCAGATTGAGATGGTTCGTGGTTAGGAGAGGGTTGAGAGGGAGGCCAAGAGGCCTTATGGACAGGGTGGATTTAGTGGTACTCCTTCTAGGGGTCAGTTCCAACATGGTAGAGGCCGTCCATTCAGACATGCTCATATGGATCACCCCGTTCACCGTGGTGCATCATCTGGCCATGATTCTCATAGTTATCAGCATGGTTGTTCATCTCTTGGTGCCCTTCCTGCGCAGAGTTCTTCTCGTGCTCCATCGGGTCAAGGTTCATCTATGCTCGGACCTTCTGCTAGCTATCTTGGTGCTCGGGGCTCCCTTCAGTCCCCAGCACCTGCACCGGGGTGTTGCTATGAGTGTGGGGAGTTTGGTCACATGAGGAGAGAGTGTCCCCGTCTAGTGGGAGGTCCCGCTCCGCAGAGGAGTCAGTCTATGTCATCAACATCAGTTCCTCCACCAACCGCCCAGTCAGCTAGGGGTGGAGCCCAGTTAGCTAGGGGTCACCCAAGAGGGGGAGACAGATCAGGGGGCAGGCCCGTTTCTATGCCCTCCCTGCCAAGCCAGATGCTATTGCTTATGAAGCTGTGATTACAAGTATTGTCTTAGTTTGTCACAGAGATGCCTCTGTATTAATTGACCCTGGTTCCACTTATTCATATATTTCCTCGTATTTTGCTTATTTTCTGGATTTTCCCCATGAGTCTTTAGTTTCATCTGTTCATGTATCTACTCCTATGGGCGATACTATTGTTGTGGACCACGTATATCGGTCATGTGTGGTGACTATTGGGGGTCTGGAGACCCGAGTAGACCTTTTGCTGCTCAGTATGGTTGACTTTGATATGATATTGGGTATGGATTGGTTATCTCCATACCATGCCGTTCTAGATTGTCACGCTAAGACGGTGACGTTGGTTATGCCAAGGGTTGAGTGGAGCGGTTCTATAGACTATGTTCCCAGTAGAGTGATTTCATACTTGAAGGCTCAGCCGATGGTTGAGAAGGGTTGCCTATCTTATTTGGCTTTTGTGAGGGATGTTAGTGCAGAGGTCCCTACTATTGTTTTTTCTTTTTAGTGGTACGTGACTTTCCGGATGTGTTTCCTGCAGACCTACTGGGCATGCCGCCTGACAGGGATATTGTCTTCGGTATTGATTTGGTGGCGTACACTCAGCCCATTTCTATCCCACTGTATCGTATGACACAAGCAGAGTTGAAGAAGTTGAAAGAACAGCATCAGGAACTCCTTGGTAAGGGGTTTATTTGGCCTAATGTGTCACCTTGGGGTGTGGCAGTTCTATTTGTAAAGAAGAAAGATGGTTCTATGAGGATGTGCATTGACTACAGGCAGTTGAACAAGGTCACAATCAAGAACAAGTATCCTTTTCCTCGCAATGATGATTTGTTTGACCAGCTTTAGGGAGCGAGGGTGTTCTCCAAGATTGATTTAAGGCCAGGGTATCACCAGATGAAGATTCAGGATTCGGATAATCTTAAGACAGCTTTCAGGACCCGATATGGCCATTATGAGTTCTTAGTGATGTCTTTTGGGCTGACTAATGCCCCGGCATCATTCATGCATTTGATGAACATTGTATTCCAGCACTATTTGGACTCATTCATTATTGTATTCATTGATGACATCCTGGTGTACTCTCGTAGCCAGGAGGAGCATGCTCAACACTTGAGGATTGTACTACAGAGATTGAGGGAGGAGAAGCTTTATGCAAAGTTCTCCAAGTGTGAGTTTTAGCTCGGTTCAGTAGCATTCTTGGGGCACGTGGTGTCCAGTAAGGGTATTCAGGTGGATCCGAAGAAGATAGAGGCAGTGCAGAGTTGGCCTAGACCGTCCTCAACCACAAAGATTGGGAGCTTTCTTGTTTTGGCAGGCTATTACAGTCGCTTTGTGGAGGGATTTTCATCTATTGCATCGCTCTTGACCAAGTTGACCCAAAATGGTGCTCCATTCAGGTGGTCGGGTGAGTGTGAGGAGAGCTTTCAGAAGCTCAAGACTGCCTCGACCACATCTCTAGTGTTAATTCTGCCATTAGCTTTAGGTTCTTACACCGTGTATTATGATGCCTGGAGGATAGGTATTGGATGTGTTCTGATGCAGGAGGGTAGGGTGATTGCCTATGCCTCGTGCCATTTGAAGACTCATGAGAAGAAATATCCTGTCCATGATCTTGAGTTAGCAGCTATTGTTCACGCTTTACAGATTTGACGGCATTATTTGTTTGGGGTTCATTGTGAGATCTATATTGATCACCGGAGTTTGCAGCATCTGTTAAAGCAGAAGGATCTTCATTTGCGCCACCGAATATGGTTGGAGCTTCTCAAGGACTATGATATCACTATTTTGTACCATCCGGATAAAGGCCAATGTGGTGGCCGATGCTTTCAGTCACTGGGCGGAGAGTTTGGGGAGTTTAGCATATCTTCCAACAGCAGAGAGACCTTTGGCATTGGATGTCCAGGTCTTAGCTGGCCAGTTTGTCATATTGGATATTTCGAACCCGAGTCGGGTATTGGCTTGTGTGGTCTCCAGGCCTTCTCTTTATGATAGTATCAGGGAGCGTCAGTATGATGACCCCCATCTGCTCGTTCTTCGGGATAGGGTTCGGCGAGGTGATGCTAGGGATGTGACTATTGGTGATGATGGCGTGTTGAGGATACAAGACCGAATATGTGTGCCAAATGTAGATGGGCTCCGAGAATTGATTCTTGAGGAGGGCCATAACTCGCGGTATTCCATCCATCCAGGTGCCGCGAAGATGTACCAGGATTTGATACAACATTATTGGTGGAGGCGGATGAAGAAAGATATAGTTGGGTTTGTGGCTCAATTTCTGAACTGTCAGCAGGTTAAGTATGAACATCATAGATCGGGTGGCTTACTTCATAGGTTAGAGATCCCAGAGTGGAAGTGGGAGAGGATCACCATGGACATCGTAGTTGCGCTCCCACGGACTTCGAGGAAGTTCGATGCTATTTGGGTTATTGTGGATCGGCTGACCAAGTCCGCGCACTTCGTTCCAGTTGGTACTACTTACACTTCGGAGCGGTTGGCTGAGATTTATATTCGAGAGATTGTTCTCCTGCATGGTGTCCCAGTTTCCATCATTTCAGATAGAGGTACTCAGTTTACATCGAAGTTTTGGAGGGCGGTGCAACGAGAGTTGGGTACTAAGGTTGAGTTGAGCATAACTTTTCACCCTCAAACGGACGGACAGTCCGAGCGCACTATTCAGATATTGGAGGACATGTTATGCGCCTGTGTCATTGACTTTGGGGGTTCATGGGACCAATTTCTGCCGCTCGCGAAGTTTGCATATAACAACAATTATCAATCGAGTATTCTGATGGCTCCATACGAGGCTTTATATGGGAGGAGGTGTATATCTGTAGTAGGATTGTTTGAGCCGGGTGAGGTTAGTCTCTTGGGTACAGACTTGGTACAGGATGCATTAGACAAGGTGAAATTGATTCAGGAGCGGCTTTTCACGGCGCAGTCTAGGCAGAAGAGCTATGCGGACAGGAAGGTCCGTGTTGTGTCTTTTATGGTTGGGGAGAAGGTTTTGCTGAAGGTATCACCCATGAAGGGTGTTATGATATTTGGGAAGAGGGGCAAGTTGAGCCCTCGGTTCATTGGGCCTTTTGAGGTACTTCAGAGGATAGGGGAGGTGACTTACATGCTTGCCTTGCCACCCAGCTTGTCGAGTGTGCATCTAGTGTTTCACGTTTCTATGCTCCGGAAGTATATTGAAGATCCGTCCCATGTTTTGGATTTCAACATGGTTCAGTTAGATGGTGATATGACTTATGATGTGGAGCCGGTGGCCATTTTGGATCGGTAGGTTTGGAAGATGAGGTCAAAGGATATAACTTTAGTGAAGGTGCAGTGAAGAGGTTAGTTTGTTGAGGAGGCCACCTGGGAGACCGAGCGGGAGATGCGGAGCAGATATCCACACCTATTTAAGACTCCAGGTATGTTTCTAGACTCGTTCGAGGATGAACGTTTATTTAAGAGAGGGAGGATGTAACAACCCGACCGGGCATTTCGAGAGTTATAGCCCTGTTTTCCCCATTTCTGATTCTTTTTGTGTTATTCATCCATATTGTGTTATACCGGGTTAGTCGGTTCGGGTCCGGAGTGATTTCAGAGTAAATTGAGACACTTAGTTTCTTTGAGATAAGCTTAAGTTGGAAACGTCAACTACATATTGATTTATGTATAAACGATATCGGATTTGAATTTTGAAGGTTCCTTTAGCTCCGTTAGGTGATTTTGGACTTAGGAGCGCGTTCGGAATGTGATTTGGAGGTCCGTGGTAGAATTAGGCTCGAATTGGGGAAAGTTAGAAATTTGTCAATTTTGGACGGCAGTAGAAATTTTGGTATCGAGGTCGGATTGGATTTCTGGAAGTTGGAGTAGGTTCTTGGTGTCATTTCATACTTGTGTGCAAAAGTTGTGGTCATTCGAACGCGGTTTGGTAGGTTTCGGCGTCATTTGTGGAATTCAGAAAATTTTAAGTTAATTAGGCTTGAATCCATGTGTAATTCATGTTTTTGGTGTTGTTGAAGGTGATTTGAAGGTTCGACTAAGTTCGTATGATGTTATGGGACGCGTTGGTATGTTTGGTTGAGGTCCCGAGGGTTTCTGGTGATTTTCGGGTGGTTAACAGATCATTCTAGGCCTTGGTGAGAATGGTGATATCTGCTGATGCATTCTTCTAGTTTCTTCTTTCGCGATCGCGAGTAGGCTCTCGCGTTCGCGAAGAGTGTTTTATGACTGGTGAATTTTTGTTCTACGCATTCACGAAGGGGAGGAGGTGAACGCGAAGGTATGGTCTGTGTGTGCATCGCGAACGCGGGAGAAGGGTCGCGTTCACGAAGAGGAGTGAGGCAGTTGGGGACCCGAGGTCCTTGTTCTACGCGTTCGCGAAGGTCTGAGCTAGTAAAGCATCGCGTTCGCAAGGCATATGTCGTGTTCACGAAGAGTAAAGTGGTGAGGCAATCAAGTTGGTCTACACAAACGCGAGAGGGCGTTCGTGTTCGTGAAGAGGAAAACCTGGGTAGACAATGTTAAATTCAGATCGAGCATTTAAGCTTATTTTTCATATTTTGAGCTAGAGATCACGGATTTGGGCGATTCTTGAAGGGATTTTTGTGGAGTTGATTGGGTTAAGTATTTCTCACTTGGTTTTGGTTAAATTCTATGATTATATCTTGATTTTTATCATCTAAATTATGATTTGGGGTGAAACATTGGGGAAAAAGTGTAAGTGTTCTTGAGATGGAGATTTGAGGTTTTGAAGGGGATTTTGTTATCGGATTTGAGTAAATTTGTTATGGTTAGACTCGTGAGTGAATGGGCTTTCGGATTTTGTGACTTTTGTCGGATTTCAAAATGTGGGCTCGAGGGCCGGGTTTGAGATGATTCTAGATTTTAGCTATAATTTGGTATTTTTCTTGTAGAATTGATTCCTTTAGCCTTTATTGATTGTGTTATATTACTTGTGGTTAGATTCGGTACGTTTGGAGGCCGATTTGAGAGGTAAAGGCATTACGGAGTAGGATTTTGCTCGGATTGAGGTAAGTAACAGTCTTAAATCTAGTTTTGAGGGTATGAAACCCCGAGAATTGGTATAATGTGATATTTAAAGGTGACGCACATGCTAGGTGACGGGCGAGCGAGTGAGCACCATGAGGGATTGTGACTTGGTCCGTCCCGTGAGACTGTAAAGTCGAATAGCCATTGTTATTACTTGTTTTTTCTTGTCTTTGAACAATTGGCCGCCTTTCATGTTAGAAACCATGATTAGCCATATGATATCACTATTGGGACCCGCAACGGTCGTATACCTGTTGAATTGACTGCTAATTGCTGTCTTGTACTCGATCATAATCTTATTGTGTGTTATAACTCTATTTCCTCTCATTTCTTGTTGATACTTGTTGTATTCCCTGTTTGGGCTGGTTATTATGATATTATGTGAGTCCGAGGAGCTAGAGAGGTTAGTGACTGAGATAGGGCCTGAGTGTCGGGTTGAGATCTATGTGAGATATATTGGATCGGGTTGCACGCCGCAGTAGTACTTGGATTGGTCTGCACTCCACAACAATATTGGATCGGGTTGCACGCCGCAACAAGCCTTCGGGTCATATTGGATCGGGTTACACGCCGTAATAATATATGGATCGGGCTGCACGCCGCAGCAGTATTGGGTCGGGCTGCACACCGCAGCAATATATAGCGCTTGGGATGTAAGAGCCCCACCAGAGTCTGTACACCCCCAGTGAGTGCATGTACCTTTGATTGTAAGTATTGAGGCTGAGAGCCGAGTGATTGAGCTGTTGAGATAGATGAGTGACATTAGCCCTGTGAGACTGTACTTTATCTTATTTTGCTGTCTCACTTAGTTGCTAATTGTTGTTGTTGTGAAATTTTCTGGAGGGCTTATATTGTTGTATCTTAGCTCCAAATGTTTTGATTTAAAACACCGAATTGAAAGCATGCCTACTTTTCTTGCTGAAATTACTAAAATGAACTTTATTTGTGTAGCTCGTCACTGCTTTTCAGTTCCTTATTTAATTTTATTACTTACTGAGTTGGAAGTACTCACGTTACTCCCTACACCTTGTGTGCATATTCAGGTGGGACCGTTCACAGAGATCGTTGAGTCCGTGCACTTATGGCTGTCGGAGACATACGAGGTAGCTGCCGGGGTCTGCAACCCTTGATTCTCCTCTCTTAATATCTTTTCTTTCTATTTGGGTATTATTGGAACATTGTAAACTTTGATTCTACTCTGGTTTAGATGCTCATGACTTAGTGACACCCCGATGTCGGGCTATTTTCCGTACTTATGTTTAATTGGGTTTTACCCCGTATTTATGAGGAATTCCGGTTATTTTAAATGTCTTAATTCATTTCTGTTAAATTTTGAAAGTGTTTTGGAAAGGCCGGCTTGACTAGTAGCACGATAGGCACCATCACGACGAGTTAGGTGTTGGGTCGTGGCACTTTCGAACAAGACTCCAAACCAACCGAATCCAGCAAATTACCGATCAAATAATTCAAAATAAGTTTTAGAAATTATCCACGAATGAAAAAGGTTCAATTATGATCATTTTTGAAAAAGTCAACATCGGGCTCACTTGGTCGAAATCCGAGATTCAGACCAAAATCTGATTACCCATTCTCCCCCGAGACCGGATATGTAATTTATTTCGAAATCCGACCTTAATTTGAGGTCTAAATCTCAATTTTACAAAATTCCTAAATTCTACCTAAAGCCCCTAATTTCTACCATGAAATTAAAATTTTTGATGTTAAAAATTCATGAAAAATAATTGAAATTGATTGAAAAGTAATTAGAGATGCTTACCAATGAATTTGGGAAGAAAGGGTTCTTCAAAAATCGTCTCTAGAGTGTTTGGGGTTGAGAAAATGTGTAAAATGAGCTAAGTAGTGTTTTGTCCCTCTTTTACCCACCGATCTCAACTCGAAACACTCGATGTCCTCAAATGCGACACACAGATCTCAAATGCAATCAGTGCATCAGACATAAATGCGGAAAATTTCTTCACATATGCGAAGCTGTCCTAAATGCTCAATGGTCGCAAATGCGACTAAACTGTTTGTAAGAGTGACTGCCCAACCTTCGCAAAAGCGAACTTTCCTTCACAAATGCGAGGACATCCAGCCCAGCCCCTTTATCGCAAATGTGATCCATCAACTGCAAAAGCAAGGCTCGCAATTGCTAGCTGGACCTCACAAATGCGAGATCTGCAGGCTTGCACTAGCAGTTCTAAACCATCTAAACTCATTTGACACTCACCCGAAACTCGCCCGAGCCCCTCGGGCTCCAAATCGAACATAGACACATGTGTAATAACTTTCTACAAACTTAATCGCTAACTCAAATCATCAAAATAACATGAATTAGCAAGAATCGATCATCAAAACTCAAGATTTTCAACTTTAAAACTCAATTTCACAATTTTTCACATAACGCGCTGAAATGCGATCGGGTCACACCCAGACCCCAACCAAATGTGCGTACAAGTCCAAAATTATTATACGAACCTACCAGAATTATCAAAACATCGATCTGAGGTCGCTTACCAAAAATGTTGACTGTGGTCAACTCTATCATCATTTTACGTCAAAGATCATTTTTTCTTCAAACTTTTACGTAAAAGCTTTCCAAAAAGCTACACTGACCATGCACGCAAATCAAGAAACATAAAATGAAGCTATGAGAGGTCTCGAAACACTGAAATTATGGTTAGTACTCAAAATGACCTATTGGTTCGTCACATGGGTGTACCAGCATTCCAGATTCAACCTACCACTTGTTCACGATGGTTTAGGACTTAACACTCTGTTTACGTAAACTCTAGGCAGATGTTGTATTTATAATCTTTGTAAATCAAAATCATAGTGGCTCATGACTTATACAACAAATCTTTGGGATAGTTGTATGGATTTTTCTGCCATATTATTTATTGTTCATAAATGATCTTTCATTCGAGTTATGTTATTTATTTCTTTGCTTATCTAGCATGTTGGGGTTAGGTTCCATTACGGCTAGGTTGAATTTTGAATCGTGACAAGTTGCTATCAAAGCTCTAGATTTATAGGTTCTACGAGTTATGAGTAAGTGTCTAGTAGAGTCTCGCTAATCGGTATGATGACATCCATACCTATCTTTGAGAGGCTATAGGTGATGAGCGCAAACAGTACACTAAATTAATGCTCGCTAGCCAAAGATATTATAGTTATGATTATCGTCTCCACAAGATTGGATTTAAATAATATTCCAGTAATTCCTAGCTTAACGCTATTCAGGATGATTAACACTTTGGTTGGGATGATTAATAACAAAAATTAACTATGAAACTAAGACAATTAACAATTGATCACATAAAGACAAGAGTTGAGGAACTCCGAAATATCAATGGGAGAAATAAGGGTCTTGACAGGATAGGTGCAAGATAGCTATTTAGGATCTAACTCTAGTTCAATTCACTCTAATGTTCTAATGATTCTCACGAATTCACTCGATGATTAGTTCAAACATGTAGTTAAGATTCCTCTCTCGATTAAATCTTAACTCTACGAGGTGAATTAATATAAGCACTGTGAACATATGCAAGCATGCGTTAATGGATTAGTCATTAGGAAAGCATCTCTCGAATATTCTCCTAACTTGATTTAATCAACAATTCAACAACCTCAGTCGATTACTTAAAAGAATCACTGAATTAATCCAAACAAGATAGTGCAAAGATAATCACCACAATATTCCTCTTTCTATTAAATAAACTGATGAATAAAGTTACAACAATTCAAAACTCCATAAACGAATTCAAGCAAAGAACTAGAGTTAAAATATACAAATATCAATCAAAACACCATATCCGTCAAACCTAAAGGGAAACTACTCCATAATCATGGATAAATTCATCACAAATACAGTTGAATAATAAGAAAATATGAATTCAATCCAAACTCGGGTGTTGAGTTGAGGAAAGAATGATGAATCCTTGTGCTTTGAGTCTCCAATGCTCTTCTAATCTTCCATAGGTCAAAAGTCCTCTAAAATTAGTGTTTTTGATGTTTTTATACCATGTAGGAATGGGCCCGGACGAAACTATCCTTTCCAAGCCGAAGTGGGAAACGTTGGGCAAGAAATACACTACTGCAACGCACCTAGCGGTGCACCATGCGCTGCATTAGTGGGAAAGTTCAGAGGCCTATTTTTCCACTCTACTAGAAATTTGCACTAGCGGCCTGCGCCCCGCTATGCATGCCGCGGTGCGATAGTGCATTTTTCTCAAAGTAATTTGTTTTCTCACTTTTTGACATCCAAACTTGGTCGTCGACTCCCGAACGTGATCCCAACTTAATTTCTTGGGCTTTTACTCAGACTTCAAAGCTCCAACTTGTTCAAATTATCTCCCAATTACCTTAATAGCTCGGATTCATTTCCTGCAAGGCATAAAATACGTAATAAGTGCAAATCACCATTAATTAAGTTCAACCACAAGTAAAATATAGTGATTAGAGTGCAAACTATGACTAAAACATTGGTTACTAGCCTACCATCAACAAGCCACACTTAAGTCATTGCTCGTCCCCGAGCAATCAAATTACACTTCACATAGAGATGACCTTTTCATCAAACAACTTCCCTAAACCATCATGCCAAGAATATTTAAAGAATACTAAGCACCCTATCATAACATCCTAGCCTCAAGACACGACTCAAAAGAACTACACACTTTTTACAACTTTCTCGCTTACTCTAACACAAAGGTCCAAGAATTTACCTTACCTTCGCAAATCATTTGCCCTCACACAAATAATAGAGAGTAGTTGCACATATAATAAAGTTCAAGAACAATTAGGAACTCAAGATAAAAAGAATTCACTCACTCTCAGAACTAAAATTCTTATGCCACAGAAGACGTACCATAAACTTGCCCGTAGTGTAATACTATACTAATTGAGCTAATTCAGTCAAAGATCAAGTAGAAATTTATTTGGGTTGTAATGTAGGCTGCATGACGAGTAGGATACATTTGGATATAGTGACTACACCTCCCTAAGCACTTTAATACATACAATTTCACAGTTTAAACCCTACACTTGTGTTGAACCACATCATAACCTTTATAATATAACACTTTTGAGCTCCCAAATTCTTGAAGCACAAACAAGATGAGAATCTACCACTAGCAAGGAATCAATTGTTTTTCTTCTCTAAGTTCTGATTTTTGTTTTTTTTCTTCAATTCCTTACAAATGGCTATCACAAATTTTCAAACAGTGCACCTTCTTCGATTATTCTTAGTTCCACCCAAAATCTCACTGACGAGGGGAAAATACACACTTAAATTATACTCGCTAATTAAATATAGTGTAGTTTAATATTGTATCCACAAGGATTGAATTTAAACACTATTCTCGTAGTGTCTAGCTTGATTTCTATCCAAGATGATCAACACTTGAGATTTTATTTCTAACTAAAATTAACTAAGAGTCTAAAGCTATTGACTAATGACGATCGAAACAAAGATAAGCAAGGAAGTTATCAGTGGGAGAAAATAGGGGTTGATAGGATAGGTGCAAGATAATTAGTTGGGATCTAACTCTAGATAATTCACTTCTAATGTTCAAGTGAGTCTCTCGAATTCACTCAATTATTAATTCAAACGTTCAGCAAAAAGTCCTCTCTCAATTTTTCTTCCTTCTTCTTTTTCTCCACTTTCATTGGGCCTTTCTTCTTTTTATCAACATCACTCTTCAGCTGCTCCCCACTTTCTTTTTCAAGTATCATATTATTTTAGATGGAGGTGGGATATTTCAACACTTGCTAGCTTCTCAAGGTTACAACATTCACCATTTCTTTGGGATTCTTTTCAGTATCAGCTGGGAGAGTACCTAGAGCCCTCTCAGATAATATTGTTGCAATCTATCCCACTTGTTTCTCCAAATTTCGAATTGCTGCCCCTTGTATTTCAAACCTTTCATCAGTTTTCACAATGAAGGCCTTCATAAGATCTTCTAAACCAGGTTGATTAGGTTGTTGAGGCTGAAACTGCTGCCTCTGCTGATTCATAAAACCAGGAGCTCCTTGTCCCTTAAATCTGGGTTGTTTTGTTTCCATTCATTTGCGGTACCCCTAGATGAACTCCATGAAAAATCGAGGTGCTTCTGACACATTGCATTAAAATTATAATTTACCACAGCATTCACTTCCTCAATTGAGGCTTGACACTCATGAGTGGGGTGTCCTCTTCCACATATATCACAAGCTGCGTGCGGCTCATTTTGTACCGAGGCTAAGGTCAGCTTTTGTATATCTTTGTCCATAGCATCAAGTTGTACCTGCACAGATGTATTAGTATCAACCTGGTGAACACCAGTTAATCTTCTTCTTTCAGCACTCTCAGAGGGCCACTGATTTGCATCTTCAGATAACTCATTAAGAATTGTAACTATCTCATCTAGAGTCTTCTTAATAAATGGGCCTCCAGCTCCATTGCTCAATGTTCTACGCGAGGCCGGTGTCAATCCATCCGAAAAGTCCTGGAGTTGTATCCAGAGTTCAATTCCTCTATGTTGACACTTTCTAACAATCTCCTTAAACCTCTCCCATGCTTCAAAAATAGTTTCAGTATCTTTCTGGCAGAAGTTATGGATTTCTCTTCTAAACTTGCCTATCTTAGCTGAGGAGAAATATTTATCAAGAAATTTTCTGGTCATCTCCTCCCAAGTTCTAATTGATCTCGTGGGCAAGCTTCGAAGCCACTGCTTTGTATAATCTTTAAGAGAAAAGGGGAATGCCCTTAAATACACTGCATCTTGTGACACACCATTGTATTGAAAGGTGTTCATAATCTCCTTGAAGTCCTTTAGATGTGTGTTTAGATCTTCGTTTGGCTTCCCTCTGAAGACATAATAATTCTAAAGAGTTTGAAGCAACCCTTGCTTCAATTCAAAATTGTTTGTTGCAATTGGGGGTGGTCTAACACTTGATAAACTTTAATTGTAGACCGGTCTAGCATACTCACTAAGTGGTATCCCAGGCCTAGGAGCTATATTTCCGATTTGGTCTGCAACCAATGGTTGATTTTGAGAAATTCTCCGACCCCTCTCTTCTTCGTAGATAATTTGTGCATCTCTAATAGTTGCTTCCTCAGCATCCCGTGCAGCTTGTTCTATTCATTGGGCTACTTCTCTCGCAGCCAAATATACATTATCTTCATCGTTTCCAGCCATGAGTTCTTTGGTTGAGGATTGCCCAACCTTTTCTAGCCTCTCAGTGACATTTCTTTCCTTCCTTAGTTGTCGCAGTTGTTTTTCAATTTCTTGCTCATATGGTAGCACTTCCTTTGCATAAGTTCTAGTCATGCACCACTTTGAACCTGTAACCTACGCACAGTCAAAGAACACCAAACGTAAAAAGAAAAACTAAAAGTAAAACGAACAAAAATCCTGAATTAGCACTACAAACTATTTCAAACATTGTTGATTTCCAATCCCCGACAACGGCGCCAAAATTTGACGAGCTCAGAACACACACTTAAATTATGATCGCCAATCAAATATAGTATAGTATAATATCGTATCCACAAGGATTGGATTTAAACGGTATTCGCATAGTTTCTAGCTTGATTGCTATCCAAGATGATCAGCAATTGAGATTTATATGATTTCTAACTAAAATTAACTAAGATCTAAAGATATTGACTAATGATAATTGAAACAAGGATAAACAAGGAAGTTATCAGTGGGAGAAAATAGGGATTGATAGGATAGGTGCAAGATAATTATTATGGATCTAACTCTAGATAATTCACTTCTAATGTTCAAGTGAGTTTTTCGAATTCACTCAATTATTAGTTCAAACGTTCAGCTAAAACTCCTCTCTCGATTAAGTCTTAACCTCACGAGATGAACCAATTTAAGCATATGAAGATATGCATGAATGCGTAGTGGATTGGTCTTTAGGAAAATCTCTTTCAATTATTCTCCTAACTAGGTTTAATCAATGATTCAACTAGCCTCTTTCGATTACTTAGAAGAATTAATGAACTTAGCCAACAATATAATGCAAAGATATCACCAGTTATGCCTCTCTCGATTAAATGAAAAAGTGAATATAGATGTAACAGTTAAATCATACAAAAATGCTTCAATACATAAAACTAGAGTTATAATCCACAAACAATCATCAATACAATGAATTCATCAAATCCAAAAGAGAACTAATCCATAGATATGGAGCAATTCATAACAAATAAAGTTAAAGTATAGGAAAACATAAATTCAATCCAAACTCGTGTCTTGAGTGAGGAAGGAATGATGAAAGCCTTGTGCTTGTGTTCTTTCAACTCATCCTTAGCCTCCTTAGGTCGAATATTTACTCTGTAAAGAATACACAGGCGCGGCGCATGGGGCGATGCGCCATGCGGGGCACTAGTGGGGAAATCAAAAGAGCAGACTTTCACTTTGCAGGAATTTTGACTAGGTTCAATTTTCTTAGAGTAATTTTGTTTTCTCATTTTTTGACATCCAGACTTGGTCCTCGACCCCCAAACGTGATCCCGACTTAATTTCTTGGGCTTTGACTCAGACTTCAAAGCTCTAACTTATTCAAATTAGCTCCAACATCTACATCACTTAGAATCACTCCTACAAGACATAAAATACACAATAAGTGCAAAATACTACCAATTAAAGCTCAAACACAAGTAAAGTACAGTAAATTAGAGTGCAATAAGCGACTAAAATGCGAGATTATAGCCTATCATCACCTACCATACCTCCACTTAGCTTTTACAATCTCATAACAAAATCAAGTGCTCAAGAGAGGTAGAAGGTTCAAGCAGATAGTCAATTCAAACGAGGATCATGCTTGCAGTGTGGTTTCTAAAGAAGTAGAATTACAGGAGCAAGTTCTAGACATCCTAGACTGAACAAAACTACCATTTATCTTGGAAAATACACAGGGCAAGTTCTAGACATCAACTGACATGCACAAAATAACAACAACAACAACCTCTCACACACATTGGCACATAACTCACTCAGGATCAGATCTATTCCGACTCTCTAGTCAAACCAGTTATGCAAAGTTACAATGAACCAATTTAAGGCACTAATCTATGAGTCAAGAACTGAGCCAACTAAGACATTTACTACTCTCAAGGAACAACAAAGTCAAGAGCAGTTATCTCAATTTAACACCAGAGCACAAGACTTCCCTATTCCTAATAAAAGAAAAACTAATTACACCCGGTTCAAACAAAACCCTTGAAAAATAATTGCGCATAAAGAAAAATCAAGGGGGAATTGTTACACTACCTAAAACAATAGATTTGTTTTGTCATCGACTTTAATCCCTCAAGAAGGCAGTCGAGGAAATCCATCGTTAAGAAAAGTTAATTGTTTTCTTTCAATCAAAAGAAATGCAAACAAACACACATGTACATATTTACATCCCCCATCCCACGCTTTGAATTTTGGCATGTCCCCATGACATACAAATAAAAAGAAAGAGGTAAGGGAAACTCTCCTTTTTAATCTAGTCAGGGTCTGAATCGAAGTCGGGATCTCCATTGCACGCCCGACCCAGTGGACATATCCATGCTGAGAGCTTTTTTTCGGCCTTCTTTGGGTAACCCCACACTTAGCAATTTTACTCTCTCCAGTTTGCTCCTTTAGGGCCCCCATAGCTCCTTCCATCTTGAAGATCACTCTTTCTTCCCCCACTCTGAGCATGAGCTGCCTTTCCTGAATATCCAGAATTGCTCTGCCCATAGCTAAGAAGGGTCTTCCTAAATTCAGTGGGACCTCCATGTTCTCCTTTATGTTCACCACAATGAAGTCCACAGGGAATACAAATTTGTCCACCCGAACTAGCACATCTTCCACTATTCCTTCAGGTATGATTATGGTCTGATCCGCCCGCTGCAAGGACACAGGTACCGACCTGATTTCTCCAATATCTCCCTCTAATTTTATAAAAATAGATAAAGACATAAGGTTAATGGAAGCACCTGAATCACATAACGATGTTTCAAACATAGTACTTCATAAAGAGCAAGGTATAGTAAAACTCCCTGGATCTCCATACTTTTGAGGGAGCTTATTTTGCAAAATGGCACTACAATCCTCTGTGAGCTTGACAACAGATGTCTCTTCCACTTTTCACTTTTTGGACAATATTTCCTTCAAAAGTTTAGCATAGGATGGCATCTGTGAAAGTACCTCTATGAAAGGTATATTCACATGCACCTGTTTGAGAACTTCTAGAAAGCACCCGAATTGTTTGTCCAGCTTTTCTCTTCTTTGCTTCTTGAGGAAAGGTAGAGCATGCACGTGTTTTCTCTCCTCAGTCTCCTCATTCATTAAAATTCCATCTTCCTTCTTCTTCTGAGCTTTAGTCTTCCCCTTCTTCTTCAAACCATCATCCACCATCATAGCACCTTCTTGAATGTTGTCAATTTTCTGCTCCTCCATAATCTCCACCTGTCTTTGAATCATCTCATACTTTTGGTTTGCTTTGGGATCCTCAAATATGTGGCCACTCCTCAAAGACACTGCAATTATTGTCTCTTTTGGATTTCTTTCAGTATAAGCAGGGAGAGTTCTCGGAACCCTCTCAGACAATAGATTAGTGATTTGCCCACGTGTCTTTCCAAGCATCGAATGGCCGTGCTCTATTCTATGATAGTTGTGCCATGGGTTTCAAGCCTCTAGTTTGTCTTAATCATAGAGGCCTTCATCAGATCTTCCATGCTATACTAATTAAACTGTAAAGGATGATATTGCTGCCTCTACTGATTTTGAAAACCTAGAGCTCCCTATCCCTGGGGTTTGGAGTTATTTTGCTGTCATGTATTTGCACTACCACCTGGTGAACTCCAAGAAAACCTTGGGTGCCTCTGCCCCATGGAGTTAAAATTGTTACCACTTTAGTAGTTGCCTCTGTCAAAGCTCCCCACAGCATTTACTACTTTAACTAAAGCTTGACACTCATGTGTAGGGTGTCTCATTCCACAAAAGTCACATGCTACTTGCGGCTCACTTTGTACCTTGACCAATGTTAACTTTCTTATTTCTCTAAACATGGTGTCTAGCTGGGCTTGCACTGATGTGTTAGAGTCTACCTGGTGCATCCTAGCTGATTTTCTTCTATGGTTATCATCTACAGGCCATTGATTTGCATCTTCAGATAATTCATTCTGAATTGCAACAATCTTGTCGGGAGTTCTCTTCATAAGAGGTCCTCCAACTGCATTGTTTAGCGTCCTTCTGCCAGAGGGTGTCCCAAAATCCTAAAAATCCTGGAGTTGCATCCACAAGTCTATTCCATGATTCTGACATCTTCTCACAATATTCTTAAATCTTTCCCATGCTTCAAACACCATTTTTGTCTCTTTCTGCTCAAAGTTGTGGATCTCTTTTCGAATTTTTCGTGTTTTTGCAGCTGAAAAATATTTTTCAAGTAACTTCTTTGTCATGTCTTCCCAAGTTTGAATTGACCCAGTCGGCAAACTCTGCAACCAGTGCCTAGCGTCTTCCCTCAGGGAAAAAGGAAACGTCCTTTAGTAGATAGCATCTTTCGATACTCTATTGTGATGGAGGGTATTCATAATCTCATCAAAATCCATCAAATAAGTATTTGGGTATTTATTGGGTTTACCACAGAAGACACAATTGTTCTAAATAGTATGAAGTAGTCCTTGCTTGATCTCAAGATTTTTGGTTGTGTCGCACACTAGATGTTGCTTGATTGTAGACTAGCCTAGTAGTCTCACAGTGATCGTTCAGGCCGGCGCATATTATTTTCAAATTTGTCTTCAACTAGAGGTCATTTCAGGTTGAATCTTTGTCCTCCATTTTCGTCAACTGTTTCATCGGCTATGAGAGTTACTTCAGTAGATGTATGTGCGGCTACTTCCAATTGGGCTGCTTCTCTGCACCAAAATCAACTATCTCCTCGCCGTTCTTAGCCATGTTCTCTTGTGTTGAAGATTGTCCCAATAATTTCCTGAAGGGTTCTTTCTCTTTTCTTAGTTGTCGCAAATATTTTTCCAACTCCAGTTTGTAGGGAATTACTTATTTTAAAGAAGATCGAGCTATACACCAACGAGTTTAACCTGTTGCCTGCACTCGGAAGAGAAAACCATAAAGAAACAAAAAGAATTATTTCCTAAATTAGCACTAAAAACTATTTTGAATACTATTGATTGCCAGTCCCCAGCAACATCGCCAAAATTTGACGAGCACAGACATAACATGAAATTAATGCTCGCTAGCCAAAGATAGTATATTTATGATTATCGTCTCCACATGGATTAGATTTAAAAAAATATTCATGTAATTCCTAGCTTAACGCTATCCAGGATCATTAACACTTTGGTTGTGATGATTAATAACTAAAATTAACTATGAAACTATAACAATTAACAATTGATCAGAGAAAGACAAGAGTTGAGCAACACCGAAATATCAATCAGAGAAATAAGTGTCTTGACAGGATAGGTGCAAGATAGTTATTTGGATTTAACTCCACTTCAATTCACTCAAAAGTTCTAATGATTCTCACGAATTAACTCGATGATTAGTTCAAATGTGTAGTTAAGACTCCTCTCTCGATTAGATCTTAACTCTACGAGGTGAACTAATATAAGCATTGTGAACATATGCGAGTATGCGTTAATGGATTAGTCATCAGGAAAACGTCTCTCGAATATTCTCCTAACTCGATTTAATCAACGATTCAACAAGCTCTGTCAATTACTTAAAAGAATCACTGAATTAAACCAAACAAGATAATGCAAAGATAATCACCAAAATATTCCTCTTTCGATTAAATAAACCGGTGAATAAAGTTGCAATATTTCAAAACTCCATAAACGAATTCAAGCGAAGAACTAGAGTTAAAATCCACAAATATCAATCAAAACACCATATCCATCAAACCCTAAGGGAAACTACTCCATAATAATGGAGAAATTCATCACAAATAGAGTTAAATAATAAGAAAACATGAATTCAATCCAAACTCGGGTGTTGAGTTGAGGAAAGAATGATGAATCCTTGTGCTTTGAGTCTCCAATGCTCTTCCAATCTTCCGTAAGTCAAACGTCCTCTAAAATTCGTGTTTTTGATGTATTTAACCCATGTAGGAACGGGCCCGGACAAAACTATCCTTTCCAAGCCGAAGTGGGAAACTTTGGGCGAGAAACTACACTACCGCGACGCACTGGGTGGAATCAAAGCTCAAATTTTTAAGCTCCAACTTTTTCAAACTAGCTCCAAATTACCTTAATAGCTTGGAATCATTTCCTTAAAGGCATAAAACACGTAATAAGCACAAATCACCATTAGTTAAGCTCAACCACAAGTAAAATGCAGTGATTAGAGTGCAAACTATGTCTAAAACATGGGTTTCTAACCTACCATCAATAGGGAGTCTAGGAAACTTCCCTTCTTTCTTTCCTTATCGTGCAATTTTGTTTTAGCTGGAATCCTAAATCATCAGTTTCACTCTATTCGATTTGTATGCGATGTTGGGTACTGTGTACCGGCTATGCACCGTCGGCTGTGATGTTGTGGATGAGCTGTAAGATATTTTCTTAAGTTGCAAGTCAGGCCAGTCTAGAGGACTGATGGCTCAGTGAGTGGTAAGAGAACTATATGATGAGTATTATGTGACTGAGAACTATGCATAAATGGTTTGAATGTGACGAGAAGGATTTTACCCGTCCTGATGGTGCCAAACACACATACTAGGCAAGCCGAATATAACAATAATAAACCATAACAATAGAAAAGACATAAATAACATGAGTCAAAAACCTTAATATAGCACAATACCGCTAATACATGATGAATCCCCAAGGAATTGGTAAATACAGAGTCATGAGCTCTACAACGGAATACAATTCTGAAAGATAAATGACAATACTATCTGAACTAAAAACAACAGTACATAAGAAAAGAGACGCCAAGACTACGGGTGAGAATACAGCTCCACCTCGTCTCTTAATACTCGGTTCAACAAGCAACTCCGGTACTGATGACTTTTAACGACCCGACCAGTCGTTTTGTGCATTTGCATCCCGTTCAGCTATTTAAAGTCTTGAGCAAAATCGTATTATGTATTATGACTGGTGAGAATCGTCGGTTTGGGTTTTAAGGTTATTCGGAATCGATTTGAAAGAATGAATTTCATTGTTAAATCTTTAAGTTGGAAGACCTAACCAAGTTTTACTAATTTGTATTTGACCTCGGATTAGAGTTTTCACGGTTTCATTAGGTCCGGATGGTGATTTTGGACTCGGGCGTATGTCCAGATTTGCATTTAGATGTTCCTAGAAGGATTCGACACTAATTGGAGAATGTTGGAAATTTGAATGTTTGGAAAGTGTATAAGTTTTACTGGGAGTTGAATCTTTGGATATCGGATTTGGTTTGTGTTTCCATGAATTGGAATATCTTCGTTATATCATTTGGGACTTGAGTGCAAAATTTAGTTCATTCCGAGTTGATTTGATATATTTCGGCGCGAGTTTTGGAAGTTGAAAGTTCTAAAGTTCATTAAGGTCGATTTGAGGTATGATTCATCATTTCGATATTTTTATGTGTGATTTGAGATCTCGAGTAGGTCCGTGTTATGTTATAGGATTTGATGTTATATTCGGACGGGGTCCCGGGTGTGTTTCGGACGAGGTTCGGATCATTTTCGTTTCATGTTTCATTGCTTTAGGTATGCTGGTTCTGGTGCTTTCACATCTGCGGAAGAATGGACGCAGATGCAGATAGTTGGTGGCAGAAGCTCAAACAGGCTTGGCTAGAAAAGGGGCGCATCTGCGGCCCCGCAGAAGCGATGGTCTTGGGCGCAGGAGCGAGCTTGAGCATAGAAGAGCGTTTGTCTTCGCACCTGCGGTTGTGCAGAAGCGGATGTAGATTCGCAGGTGTGAGGGGTTAGCTGGCTAGTGGAGTCCGCAGAAGCGGAGCTCATATCATAGAAGCGATGCCGCAGAAGCGGCGAATGTGTCCACAAAAGCGTAAATAACTGGGCAGAAGCCTTTAAATCAAATGTTTGGTCGTTTTGTTCATATTTGGAGATGTAGGACTTGGATTAAGGCAATTTTGGAGGCAAATTTCATTACAAGTATTGGAGTAAGTGTTCTACAATCTGTTTTGATTAGATTTTGAGATTCAATCTTTATTTTTGGTAATTGGATTATGAGTTTTAAGGAGAAAATTAGGGATTTTTGTCTAAAACTCATAAAGTAAATTTTTGAGTTTGAATGTTGATTCGGAGTCGGATTTGAGTGAAACTGGTATGGTTGGACTCATAATTGAATGGGTTATCGGATTTTATAAGTTTTGTCAAGTTTCGAGGTGCGGGCCCAGGTTGTACTTTTGGGTTGATTTTGTGCTTTTGATTAAGGATTCGACCTTTATCGATTGGGTTTGTTTCCTTTGGCATTATTTGATGTATTTGAGTTGCTTTTGGCTAGTTTTGAGTCGTTCGAAGATTAGTACACGCGAGATGGAATTTTTGGAGCATCGCTTGGCTTTCTTAGTATTGGAATTGGCTTGTTTGAGGTATGTAACACTTCTAAACTTGGTGTTGAGGGTATGAAACCCCGAACTACGTGTTATGTGTTTGATGTTAAGGTGACACACATGCTAGGTGATGGGCGTGTGGGCGTGCACTGTGTGAATTGTGACTCCTCTATTTCTTTGGTACTGTGTAGTTACCTAACCTTACTTGTAACCATGAAATTTCTAAGTACCTGAGCTATTGAGCTGTGATCCATATTAGAAACCATGTCTAGGCTACATGCTTATTCTGGTGAGACCCACCGAGGTCATTTCCATTATTGAGTTATCTGCCTACATTGCATTTACATACTCAGTAATACGCATTCATATGCATATCATGTCTCAGTCTCTGTTACCATTTATTAATATATCACATCATTATTTTTGGGCAGATTTTTCGTGACATTGAGAGCCCGAGAGACTAGAGAGATTGATGACTGAGTGAGGCCGACGTTCTAATGGTGAGGATGTTTATGGGATCGGGCTGCACACTGCAACATGTTTTATTGATTTATGATGGGAGCGGGTTGCACACCGCAACATGTTTTACTGATTTATGCCATGATTGGCTTGTTATAGCACTTGGGCTGAAGGAGCCCCTCCGGAGTCTGTACAAACCCGCAGTGAGCACAGGTACCTACTGAGTGCGAGTGCCGAGCGATTGGGAGGACTGAGTAACTGAGTGACTAAGTGACTGGGAGTACTGAGTGAATTGATACTCTAAGAGTATGCATATGGTTTTATCACAGTGTTGTATCGCATTGACATGCACACTTGACATTCAGGCATAGATATGCATTTTTCTCATACTGTACGACATTGCATCATTCATGACTTCACATACTCATTGACATGTAGGCATAGAGATGTATTTTCCTCATGCCATTTGAAAATAAAACATCTTGTCTCTTGTTGAAAAGTTTTTTCTTGGAAAAACACAATTTTACAAAACATACTCATATTTTGGTTATTTCGGTAAAATATTTGGGTTTTCACTAATATACTTGAAAATCAGGCCTATTTTGCTGGAACTGTGAATGAGCTGAGCATTTTATCTTTGAGCTACTTCTTTTATTACTTTTATTACGTTGTTATGGACTGTTGTTGGCTATTGGTATTGGACCCCCGGCCTATGTTCCAGATCGTCACTACTTTCAACCTAAGGTTAGGTTTGTTACTTATTGAGTACATAAGGTTGGTTGTACTCATACTACACTTTTGCACCTTGCGTGCAGATATTGGATGTTGATGTTTCTTTGATCGACGAGAGCTGGATTTGAAGTCGCACCTGCATTCCGGTTGTAGCTGCCTCTTATTCACGGTAGCCTTAGATTTATAAAAGAACCTATTTATGTATATTTTGAACAGATGATGTATTTGTTTCATACCAGCTTTGTAAATTCTAATCTTAGATAGCTCATGATTTGTACTACCAGTCTTTGGAAAATTCTTGTATAAAAGCAGTTTTATTATCATTTCTTTTCTTAATAAATATCATTTAAATTGGATAGTTGTTAATTGTCTTACCTTACGGGTTGGGTTAGGTGTCATCATGACTAGGTGAAATTTGGGTCATGACAAGGTGGTATCAGAGCTCTAGGTTCATAGGTTCTATAAGTCATGAGTAAGTATCTAGTAGAGTCTTGAGGATTGGTATGATGACGTACATATCTATCTTCGAGAGGCTACAGGACATTTAGGATAAACTTATCATCTTTCTTTCCTTATTGTGTGACATTGATTCAGCTTGAAGCGTAGCTCTTTGAATTCCTTCCACGCATTCGTGTGCGTGTGTGAGCGCTCGGTATTAGTTGTGCATCGCCTGCTTGTGATTCCATGGATGAGGTGTGAGAAGTGATTTTGGTGTGTTTTTTGGGCCAGTCTGTAGGACATGAGGTTGGGGTCTCACTGTAGCTTGATCACGGGGAATTCAGTTGTGTGAGTACATTATTTTGGACTTATATGTCTGGTAGTGTCCCTATGAGTGGAATTGCGGCTCGATGGGTGGCTAGGTGACTATATGATGAGTAGGATATGACTGCGGGATGTTTTCAGATGGTTTGATTGTGACGAGAATAGTTTGCTTGAGATTTAAATGGGACTATTGGGTGCTAGATTGCTGTCTTGATGTGACGTATAGTCTCAAGTTATGATTGTGTTGGAAGATTTTTCATGTTGTTTAATTGTTGAACGAAGTAGATTTTTCATGTCTTGTTGTGAGTTCAGACTCAGGAAGATTAAGTGATGGCGTAGTAATCGTGGCTGCGAGAGGGTATAGCAAGATGCCAATTAAGGCAAAGCAGGTGGGTTATCTCTTGCTGAGTAATCTATGAAGGTGTGATCCTTATAATGTTTTGTGGAGAGTTTCATTTCTACCAACGGGGTATATGTGTTGAGCTTTGAATTTGAATTTGGTTGAGAAAGTTGACCTGGTCGTCATGTGGATGTATGCGGGATTAGTAGATGATTTGAAGTACTATATGGTTTGTGTTATTTTAGCTTATGACGGATTTAGTTAAATCTCCCTGCGGTATTATGGCAGTAATAGAGTATGGATATGGTGAGTTATCAGATGTTCTATTCTATGGCATTGATCCAAGTAAGGGAGTATGCTATCGACAATTTGATTGCATAGTTCTGTGTTGTATTGTTTCGGTCTGAGGCTTACTTGTGGATCGGTTATGACTTGCAGAGGTTGAGGTCGAGGATGAATCGAGTATAGGAATTTCTGGATACGGGTTATATTACACTTTATGGGTATATGGGAATCATGGAATGTTTTGAGTTTATAATTCATGACGGATGTAGCGTGCATGGAGTAGGGGTCGACTCAGTTATTTAGAGGTATGGGTTACTTCTTTGGGTGTTATTGTGCTAATGGGGCACGGTTCGTTCGGCCCATTTGGTCGGTGCAGTTGAGATTTGAGCAGAGTGGATGACTCTCGAGAAAGTTCTAATGGATTAAAGATTTATGTGTAACAATTGAGAATATTTCGGATTTGTATATGGCTAGAATTTGAGATTTAAGTTGGATGGTGTCGAGACTTATGGCATTTCTATATCATTGTGGATTATAAACTTCAGTATCAAAGAGGTGAAGGAAAACAATTTTAGGTTCACATAAGGTTTCTTCAGAGTGGGTGTATCTGTTGCGGTGCTTTAGGGTGCTTAAGAGAGAATTCAGCGGCTTATGGGCTTTAGGGCGATGTGATTTTATTCTAGGATCTCGTGGGGTGAGTTTTGGTTAAGGATTGTGGTGTTCTGGCAAGGGAAGTGTCACCTTGGGGGTAATTCGGAAGGAACTCAAGGAAATAGGACAGTTTGGTAATAGGTTGGATCAGCACTGTAATGGGTATGCTCGGTTCTTTGGGTACTTGTGATGTGGTGAGTCTCTACAACTATTTTGTGGCAATGCTCTTGGGTATTGGTGGGCCACGTATCTTGGTGGAGTTAGAGAGATTCCGTTCTGATGGTTTGGTTATGTGCAATTGGATTTCCAAATAGTTCTCGATGATTTCTATTACGGTTCGAGGTGGATATTTCCTACTGGCATGAGGAGCATGTTGTGTATTATGATTTTCTCCTGGATGAGATCAAATGGAAAGTTCCTAGCTAATTGAGAATGTAGTTTGCTTGTGACTCAGAGTTGATTATGGGATTCACCTGCTTTTCTTGTGATGACTTGATAGATGTTGTGTTGTGTGGGATTGAGATTTGCATGTGGAAGGCCGCGGTTCAGTTTTGAAAAGAAGGTCATGAATTCTTAGACAAAATGGACGGTTTCAGATTACAAGATAAATGCTATTACGTCCTGGTATTTCTTGAGAAGGGTACGCATTTCAGAGGGTGTACTGTGTTTTGACTTGCGGATGCGTTATTTGTATTCCGGTACTCACCCGGTTGGTTGACTATTGATATTCAGATTTTTCTATGTGGCACGAAAGAATTATAGAAGTATTTTTCATGGGATGATTGTGTAAGTGAGATATGCTAGTCATTCGAGTGGTGGAGTTGGGATCAGATAAGGTGATTCGTGCGTTTATGGATTTGGAGACTGGGAGTTCTCAGAAGCAAATTGTTTCATGGTTGTGGACTGTGAAGTTGTGTCCAAAGCTAGCCAGATGATAGTATGTGTTATGATTTAGTCATTGTGGACTTTCAGAGGATTATGCATCTATTTGTGGGTGACTAGATTTGATTTGGGGTCCATTAGTAGGCCCAATGAGGATGTGTATTCTACATCGGGTCGGATTGGTTGACTCCATACTGCTATTGTTGAGGGATGTACCATTCGGTTAGAGTTAAGCTTATTCATTTTCTGATATGTTCTATGAGTTACTCCTCTATGCTACGAGGGGTTGTGATTCGTTGGTTGTATGTACACATGGTGCGTTGCTATTTGGGCCCTACAACGGAATTTGAGCGATATGGGTATTAGGGTGTTGAATGAGTGATTGCGCATTGGTTATGTTCTTTCTGAACTGTGGTATATCGTGCTAGTTGCTTCTCCATGATTATAGTCATGCACCTTGGGTACTTGATGTCGAATTGTACGTGGTTACTGATTTTGAGCATGGTGACGGAGGTATTTCATATGGACCAGTGTCGGGATTGGGTCACGCATTGCAGCGGGGCTATGTTAAGATATGATCCTTTGTGTCAGATTCGTGTGTCTTGGTTCTACTAGGTAAGATCGATTCATAGCATTTTGGTTATGGTGGTACCTGTTGAACTTGCGAGATGATTCCCTCGTTTGAGTCATTTTCCATGATTGAATACATTTAGATTGTTGCTTATTGGTGAACGGATTGCACGGATTGTGGCTTTAGATTGTATTGATGTGGCATGTCACTAGAGTGGTTGTATTGGATGAGATGAGGTCATTGGACCTAGAATGGATACTATCGAATTTGATTACAGCATGTATGGAGGATAATATCGGAAGTTGACTTAGAAATTGGCTATAGTTCTTGTCGAAGGAGGGAGAGTTCCATGACTTGTTGGTCTGATAAGTGGTTATGTGTTTTTATGTGCTTCTTTCATCGTCGACAGTGTACTAATGTTTTGAATGAGGTTTTATTTGATATGAGGCTTATTACCGGTACCGAGCTTGTTTGGGTAGTTATTGTGGTCAGAAGTTATTGCTACAAATACGTGAGTTATACGGTGTATCATATGATTACATCTTGGGTTATGGTTATGGCTTGATACAACTTGTTCACGCTTATACAGTGTGTAGATGCAAGATTCGGGTCTTATAGGAAATTCCGGATGTTGAAAATTGAATTCTGTGATTTACGGGCTAAGGTTGAAGTGATGATCTTCAGTATGTTGTGTTGTCAGGACAATATTGAATAGGGTGACGTGGGATCACCCCCGGGTATGTGCATGGTAAAGTTACACGGCGGTTTGGCGGATTTAGATAAATTCTTGGCACGTTCGAGGACGAACGTATGTTAAAGTGGGGGAGGATGTAACGACCCGACTGGTCATTTTAAGCATTTGCATCTCGTTCATCTATTTGAAGCCTTGAGCAACATCGTATTATGTATTATGACTGGTGTGAATTGTCGGTATTGGTTTTCAGGTTATTCGAAATCGATTTGGAAGAATGAATTTCATTGTTGAAGCTTTAAGTTGGAAGAGTTGACCAAGTTTGATTATTTTGTATTTGACCTCGAATTGAAGTTTTGATGGTTTCGTTAGGTCCGGATGGTGATTTTGGACTCGGGCGTATGCCCGGATTTGAATTTGGATGTTCCTAGAAGGATTCGACAATAATTGGCGGAAGGTTGAAATTTGAAGGTTTGAAAAGTTCACAAGTTTGACCGGGAGTTGACTCTTTGGATATCGGATTCGGATTGTGGTTCTGGGAATTGGAATAGCTTTGTTATGTTATTTGGGGCTTGTGTGTAAACTTTGAGTTCATTCCGGGTTAATTTGATATGTTTCGGCGCAAGTTTTGGAAGTTGAAAGTTCTAGAGTTCATTAAGTTTGATTTGAGGTGTGATTCGGCGTTTCGATGTTGTTATGTGTGATTTGAGGTCCCGAGTAGGTCCGCGTTATGTTATAGGACTTGTTGGTATATTCGGACGGGGTCCCAGGTTGCCCGGGTGAGTTTCGAACAAGGTTCAGATCATTTTCGTTTCATGTTGCATTTGGTTCCGGTGCTTCCGCATCTGCGGAAGAATGGGCGCAAATGCGAGTACGCATATGCGGACAGATGGTCGTAGAAGCGCAAACAAGCTTGGTTGGAGAAGATCGCAGAAGCGAAAAAAGGCTTGGCTTTTGTACCATCGCACCTGTGGCAAAACCCTTGCAGGTGCGATTGCACCAAAACTCCCAAGCAAATAAACCTTCAGCAATCATCACTAAGTCCAAAATGAGGTTAACTATCAGAAACACCCCCGAGGCCCCCGGGACCCCAACCAAACATACCAACAAGTCCTAAAAAATAATACAAACTTACTCGAAGCCCCAAATCACATCAAAACCATGAATCATACCCCAATTCAGGCCTAATGAATCTAATCAACTTCCAACTTCTAAATCTAATGTCGAATCATATCCAACCAACTTCGAATGATCCCAAATTTTGCACACAAGTCACAAATGACACAAATGACCTATTCCAACTTCTGAAATTAAAATTCGAACCCGATATCAATAAAGTTAACCCTCGGTCAAACCTCTCAACCTTCCAAACCTTAATCTTTCTAACTTTCGCCAAAAGGCCTTAAACCAACCTACGGACCTCCAAATCAATATCCAGACATATGTCTAAGTCCAAAATCACCATACAAAGCTATCGGAACATCAAAACTCTATTCCGAAGTCATCTACATAAAAGTCAAATTCCGATTAACTCTTCCAACTTAAGCCTCCAACCTTGAGACTAAGTGTCCCAATTCACTGCGAAATATCTCTGAAACCAAATCAACCATCCCGGCAAGTCACAAAATCACAAATAAACATAAAAGAGGAAATACATAGGGGAACATGACTACAATATACAAAAGGACCGGTTGAGTTGTTACAGTATCAAAACTACCACTGACCAAATTGGCTCATTTATACCTTTTTGACTAATAGACTTAATTTTTGTATTTAAATTTTTAGAATTTTTTTACCCTAATAAAAATGACATATGTCTCAATTAATAACATGCTCTCGCTATTTTTTAACATATCCCCTCCCATCCCTTTTGGTTACACGCGACCCCTAGTTCCTCTATTTAAATTTTTAACTTTTTTCTTCTTTTTCCTCACATAGTTCAGCAACTTTGAGCCAAATTATTTTTTAAAAATTTCTTTTTTTCATTCTCTTTAATTATCTTGACTTTATTCTTCCTCTCTATTAAATCTCCATCAATGGAAAAATGATTGGACATTTTCTCTGGAATTCTTTTACTCAGCCGGATCTCAACTTTGGAAGTGGTGAAGCTTGTCGTTTAGACGTATAACATTATTTTTAATGATTTCTACTGAGGATCAATGATCTCGATAAGTGATAAAGTTTGGTTGTTGATTTTTTGGAGGCGAGGAAGCTTTTGGGGTGGGGAACAATGAAGAAACGGTGACAGTGGAGAGGCGGTATAAGAGGAGATAGGGTAGTGTTTCGAAGGGGTGAAGAAGAGGGAGTAGTGTCTATAGCTAAAATTGGAGAAGTTGAATAAGATAAAGAAGAGGGTGTATATATATATATATATATATATATATATATATATAGAGAGAGAGAGAGAGAAAGAGAGAGAGAGAGATGAAGGAGAGATGGACAATGATGATTTGGGATTAATAAAGTATTTTAGCAAAAATATTAGGTAGGGAGAGAGGAGTATTAGAGAAAAGGGTGATGGAACAATGGTGCTATAGTGGTTGAAGGGTGGTATTGATGGAGTCTGCTACTGATGAGGGTTGAAATAAATTAAAAATAAGAGTAAGAAAATAAAAGAAAAGAAATAAAATAAAAAGGTAAAACAAAATAAGGGGCCTAGGGTCAGGTATAAAAGTGAGGAAGGGGAGGGGCTAATTTGGACAAGTGGCATTTTTGTTAGGGTAAAAAAAGGTTTGATTTTTAAAGAATTACAGAAATTAAGTCTTTTAGTCGTAAAGGGTATAAGAAATCCAAATTGATCATTGTAGGGGTGGTTTTGATACCAACTATTAATGCAGGATATAACTATTCTATATCTAATAGTACAAGAATATTTTTTACCCTTTTTCGATATTTTTAAGGCTAGATTTTTTATTTTTTTTCACTATAATACTAGAAGATTATCATGGTTGGAAAACTCAACTAGACTTAGAAGTAGCAAAATTATTCACTTTTACACGAAACCCTAGTTTTTAAACAGTTGATAAGCATGGAAAATGGATCTCCACTTCCGCTGTGTAAGTTAGTTTACTCAAAGAAGCATCACGGTTAAACAAGTAAAAGAATAATTTTATTAAAAATACTGGTGTACTTATAAAGATCCGACCGACCATTTTAAGTTTTAGAACCCCATGCTTCCCATAGGTTGGTTTGATAATTTTATGACCTTTGAGGGTGGGTGGTTTGGTTCTAGAGGGGTACAAAAGTGATTTGGAACACTTAGTTCACAACTAGAGGCTTAAGGTTGAAAGTTCCAACAGATTCGCATGATGATTTTAGATTTGTACATATGTTCGGTTCAAGTCTTGGGTGTCCCGGGGTTGGTTAGGTGCTTCTGTCGAAAGTTGAAATTTTAAATTTAAGAGAATTTGAGATTTTTGGTTCAATGCTTGATTCTTGATTTTGATGTTATTTTTAGTGTTTATGCCTTTGCACAAGTTTATATAGGGTTATACAAACTTGTTAGGATGATTAAATTGGGTCTGGGGGTTCGGGGTGAGTTTTGGAGTGAATTTAGATTATTTTGGGCTAAGTCAGATTGTTGGTTCTGCTGCCCGCAATGTGTCGCACAACATGGGTCGTGATTGCATAAAAGGCTTTGGCAGGGAGGTTATGTTCTCCGCGATCACACGGGAAGGTTTCATACACGTAGTGTTGGCTATTAAAGTATCACAGTTGCAAAGGTTGGTTCTTGATGGCGTATGAGGTTTCTTGGGGTCGAGGTGTTTCTCTTCGCGATCGCATGCACGTGGTCGTGATCGTGTAGGTATCTGCCAGGTAGATCTTCGCGATCGCATGGGTACAGGTCAGGATAGCAATGCATATATTGGCTCCAGGGGTATTCAATGTCCAAATCTCAGGATTTAGCTTATTTTCACCATTTTTGAGACCTAGACTTTGGAAGGAGGCAACGTTTAGGGGATTTTCACCCCATGCTTGAGGGCGAGTATTTGTTACTTGATTTTTATTATATATCTTAATTGTCTATTGATTTTTACACCTAAAATATGGAATTAAAGAGTAAAATTTAGGGATTTTGTCTAAAATTTAAGAAGACATATTTTGGGGGTTTGAACATCAATTTAAAATAGAATTTAGAAAATAATAACATATTTTGACTCGTAGGATTATGGATGAATGGGATTTGACCTTGGGCTCGAGTTTTTATCACATGGGCCAAACTTGATTTTTTATTAACTTTTGAGATTTGATTAAATATTGAAGTTTTATTGTTAGGACTTAGTTTCTATGATTTTATTTGACCTCGTTAAGTAATATTTGGTTGATTTGGGTCATCTAGAGAAGAATATCAAAGAAAAAGTGGTATTTGAGGGTTGAAGCGGCTCTAGGAGGAAGTAAGTCTCTTGTCGAACCTTGTTACGAGGATATTTTCTACAAAGTGAACTTATGTGTTGCATGCTACATGATTTAGGGATGATGTATATACAAGATGACGAGTGTATATAATGCTATACCATATTTAGGGTAGTTTTAGGCTTCTTCATGCCTTTATTGGTTGTTGGATTTCTTCACTTATGCTTTATCTGATTGCATGACCACGCAGGCCTATTTATTCATGCTAGAAATTATGTTTTAGCTTATGATATTTTATCGGGCATGTTGGACTACTCATAAGAATGTTTTATATACTTGAATAAGTCGTAGTCATACTTTATATCATGAGCACACATCTGAAGCTTTATTTACTATGTCATTATGCATTTATTAGTTACTTCTCAAGTATGCATACATCCTTGGAGATGAAGATATTGTCAGTGACAGATATAATTATGGCATGTTGGGACGTTTGAGCAGATTGATATTGCTACGGCACGATGATTCATACCTTGTGGTTATTGTGATATTCATATGTTAGGGCACGATGGATTTTCATGAGGTTTGGATAACGATTCGTTCCTTCGTAGTTAAGTGATTACCCATTTACATTGTGCCCTATAAGCACATGCGATATGTGTATTGTGTTGAGTATGTGGGACGTGCTGGATCATGTTAGAGCGCATAGGATGTTCTGAATATTGGTTATGATTAAGTCTTGAGCATGCATGATCATCCTAGACTTAAGTAGAAGCATTCATATGGGTGCTACTTGGTGTATATCATCTTGAAATGTGAATTTAGCAATTGCATTGTGTTTTGATTATCTTGTTTGAGAAGCATGCTTATTCTATCTCTGATTTTTCACCTCATTGTTATATTCATAGTTATTGGCTATTTTTGTTATTTCAAGTTATTGTGGACTGACAAGGTTGAGAAAGTGA
Source organism: Nicotiana tomentosiformis (assembly GCF_000390325.3). Lineage (NCBI taxonomy): Eukaryota > Viridiplantae > Streptophyta > Magnoliopsida > Solanales > Solanaceae > Nicotiana > Nicotiana tomentosiformis. Next base: position 40,199,062 of record NC_090823.1, read on the forward strand.
GTATCATGCTTTTATAAAAATCTCGCCGTTACTTCTTTGAGATTAGACTTGACACTTACTGAGCACATGTTATTTTTGTACCCATGCTATACTCCATATATTTTGTGTATATTTTGGCATTGCCACTAGTGGAGTTTAGGAGGGTACTAGTAGCTAACATAGGAAACTTGAGTTAGTGCTGTTTGATCGACCGTAGACCCTTGAAGTCTCCTTATTCTTACTATTATATTGTTATCTTATACCAAACAGTATCTCTGTAAAGCTCATGACTTCGTACTACTAGAGTTTGGGAGTTGTCGTAATATTTTCTGCTTTGGTTAATGTTGTGAGATTTATTATGCTTTATTATGCCATGATAACAGTTTATCATGTATCTATTATGTTTTGACGATTTGGATGTTGTCTTACCTAGTGGGTTGGGGTTAGGCTCCATCATGATCAATTGTGGGATTTAAATCATGACAAAGTCACTATCAGAGCTCTTGGTTCATGGGTTCTACGGGTCATCTGCATACCTAGTATAGTTTTGGGTATCAGTATGGAGACGTCTATATTTATCTTCGAGAGGCTATGAAATATTTAGAAAACTTCACATTCTTCTTTATGTATCATGCGACTTTATTCCATCAAGAAGGTTGAATCTTTACTCTTCTACTCTCTCCTAGATGGAGAGAACACGCGCGTCAGTAGCGTCTTAGCAGGAGCTAGCGCCCCTGGGTTGTAGCCGCTACTCGAGTTAGAGGGCTAGGCAGAGGTAGAGCTAGAGCCCAGAGGAGGGCATATGAAGCAGCACCAAGAGGTTGAGCACTCGTAGCTATTCACATATGTGCTAGAGCTATTTTTTAGGAGCCACCTATAGCTCTAGAGGTGAACCAGGTTCCAGATCATGTTGTTCCACCAGGTCTAGCTCAGGTTCCCGATGCTTTCATTTCTACTTTAGTGCTTCAGGCACTATGGTCCAGATTTTGGGTTACTTCAACAGTTTGTTAAATGCCTGGATGATTCCTACTGTAATGACCCGGCCAGTCATTTTTTTATTTGATCCCCGTTCTCCTATTTGATACTTTTGGTATGTGTGTTTATTTTTTTTATTTGCAGGGGTGTTTGGTTTGGCTCCGGGAAAGTTTAAGGGTGAATTGAGACACTTAGTATCATTTTGGAAGCTTAAGTTGTAAGAGATGATCAAGGTTTGACTTTTCTATAGATGACCTCGGATTGGTGTTTTGATGGTTCCAATAGGTTTGTATGGTGGTTTTAGATTTTGGCATATGTTCGAAATTATATTTGGAGTTGCCTAGGATCTTTTTAGCTCTATTTGCTAAAACATGGGAATTTGTAAGATTAGAGAGTTCATAGGTTTGATCGGGGATTGACTTTTGTGATATTGAAGTCGGATAGTTATTCTCAAACTTGGTATAGGCCATTATATCATTTAGGACTTGTGTACAAAGTTTGGTTGGAATCGAGATTGATTAAGCTTGAATCGGACTCTTGGTTGCAAGTTGAAAGTTCTTGATTTTGATCATCAATTAATGGTTTTATTTTATTCGTGGTGCATTGAGCCCGTGGACAAGTTTGGATAAAGTATTGGGACTTTTTTGCATGATTGGACGGGATCTCGGGGGCTCGGGAGTGATTCGAGGTGGTTTCGAACTATTTTCCCTTTTTTGGACTGTTTGTTTCTGGTGCAGGTGGCTTCTTCACGATCACGGATTAGAGAAGTTGGTAGGCGAAGGTTTTCCCTTCGTATTCGCGGGAGCAGGAACGCGTTTGCAGAGGATTGTGGTCAAGAAGGAGTATTGCCTTCACGATCGCGGGTGTGGGGTCGCATACACGTAGGCTTAGCTGGGCAAATTAGATAATGGGAGATTTTGAATCGCAAAATCACTACATCATTGGAAGTAAGCAAATTACACTTGTATTTTACTTTATATCAAGTTTTCCCATGAATTTTTACACCTAAAACCTTGGGTTTTAAATTGAAATTTGGGAGATTTTGGCAAAACTTTAGATCAGTGTGTAATTGAGATTTGAACCCTGATTTGGAGTCTGTTTTGCATGAAACTTGAATATTTTGACTTGTATTGAAAATATTGGGGATGCGCGCGCATGTTGACTTTTTGGTTGACTTTAAGTAATTTGATTATAAATTCAAACTTTATCGTTTGGGATTGATTTCGATGGCTTTGTTTGACGTTATCGAGTTTAATTTGGCTAGATTCTAACAATTTGGAGTTTGAATTTTGATGTTTGGGCATCTTTGGTGATTTGAGCTTGCCAGGCGGAGGTATGTCTCATGGCTAACCTTGTTAAGAGGAAAACCCCCTAGGATTTGACTTGATTTCTATGTGTTTAATGTATTGGGGTGATTTATGTATGTGGTGATGAGTGTATATGCACTTACCATGTTTACATCATGACCGGATTAGAATTAGGATATTGTATGCCTTGTTTTGACTATGTGCTCATTTGATTCTTGACTTGTTGGCTTAAATGACTACGTTTGCTCTCTTATTCATGTTAGAGATCATGCCTAGGTTTATGATTAATTATGAAGGCATGGGAACTTATTCTTGATTTGTTAAATTGCTTGAATTATCCGTAGACATATAGATTTTCCATGACTATTCGTATAATTTTTATTAAGTCCCTGTAAATCTTTTATTAATAATACTTGAACAGAAGCATACATTTTGTATATGGATACTTGATTCGGACCGAGGGTTTTGGCATGAAAGGTAAGGCGTGCGTATGAGATACAATTATGGCACACAAGACATGATGATCGAATATTTGATTATGACTAAGATAAAAGCTCCTCTTTGTGCTTGGATTTGGATCCATCCTCTGGAGTCAGGTGATTACCATGTTACTTTGGGCCCTGTGAGCGTGGCCGGTACATGGATTTTGTAACGAGTCAATACATGGATTTTGTATCGGGTCTTGGTGATAAATGGATTATGCATCGGGGTACATGGATGTTGTACAAGTTTTAGCATGAATAGATATTTTTTACTCACTTAGATGCATTCATTTTTATTCAAGTTGTTACTTGACATTCTTATATGCTAGTTGGGAGTCCTGACTATGTTATTTGACCATGCCATATTTTGATACTATAACTGAGAAGCGTTATGATTATTTCTTGTACTGGAAAAGCATGGTTAATATCTTTCGATTGTTGGTATCTTTTTTTCTTGTTATTCATGAGATTATCTACTATTTTAGTTCTAATTTCTATTATATATATATATATATATCTGTGTTATAAGTATCTGGATGCATTTAGTATCGCCACTACTTTTTCGAGGTTAGACTTAATACCTACTATGTACCGATTGTGGTTTACTCATACTACGCATATTCACATCTTTTGTGCAGATCCTCATATTGGTGCTAGCAGAGCCTCCAGTTGTGCTTTAGCGGTATCATCGGAGACTCAGGGTGAGTTGTGCTCTATGGATTCATTTCGTAGTGCCCGAACCCATGTTCCCTTACTATTTACTATTTATTTGTGTTTCACACAACTTAGTTATGTATACAAACTTATTCTATTTTTGTAGTCATTCAGGTACCTCTGCTACCGAGTCTTAGGGGTTGCACTATTTTGGCCGTGTTAAGACCGTGTTATGACTATATCAGATATTATTGTTGTTTTGGACTATTTCTGACTTTAATTATAATATGACTCTGTTAATTAAAGGAAATGGACTTTATTTGGGGATTGTTAGTTGGCATACTTAGAAAGTATGGCTAGACGCCATCACAACATTAAGGTAGGATTTTGGATCGTGAGAAGTTGGTATCAGAGCCCTAGGTTGTGTAGGTCTCATGAGTCATGAGCAAGTTTAGTAGAGTCTTATTGATCGGTATGAAGACATCTGTACTTATCTCCGAGAGGCTACAATATATTAGGAAACTTCCTTTTCTTTCATTCTTTATAGTGCAACTATATTGATACAACGATTGAATTCTTGTCTTTCTATTCTCTCAAAAATAGTGAGAACACGTTCATTGGGAGGAATTGGGTAGGCAACAACACCTCGGGCAAGGGCCTCCAGAGGTCGAAACTGAGGCAAGGGTGGAGCACATGCCACAGTTAGAGCCACTGTGGAGCCGCCAGTAGCTTCAATTGAGGTGCTGATTTTTCATCAGGGTGATCCAGTTAGACCAGCTCAAGACTTGGAGGGGTCTATTGCTACCTCAATACTTGAGGATGCTCTTGTTTGTTCAGTTGGTCTCGTGGAGGGTTTGGCACAGACCGAAGTACTTCCTGTGGCACCAGCTACTTCCTAGGATGGGGGAGGGGCATAAACACCCGTTACTCACACTCCTAAGCATGTTGATGTTGTTTATTAGACACCAAGAGTGGTACCCATTGGGGTACATCCTCTTGTGGTTGCTGTTAGGCCGGTAGTGGATGCCGCTATGTCTTAGGAGGAGTAGAAAAGGTTTGATCGGTTCAAGAAAATAGGTCTTTCACATTTTGATGGTGATCCTTTGGCATATGCACAAGATTTCTTAGATGGTTGTCAAGAGATTGTATAGAATCTTTGTTTGGTGGAGTCAAATGGGGTCAATTTCACTACTTTTCATCTTAAGGGGCCAGCCTGAGGTGGTGGCAGTCATATGAGTGTAGCTGGCCAGTAAGTTACATCCACTCACATGGAGTTAGTTTTCACATCTCTTCATAGAGAAGTTTATTCCGCTTACGAAGAGGGAGGAGATTCTTGGCCAGTTTGAGAACCTTCAACATCTATGACCGAGTATGAGATGAGATTCACCGAGTTATCTCCATATGCACCTTTTCTGATCCACACAGAGGTTGAGAAGGTGAGGAGGTTCATTATAGGCTTGAATTATGGTATCAAGATTGCTATGTCTAGGGAGGTGGAGACAGGTACTACATTCCCTCAAACTGTGGATATAGCATGCAGGATTGAGCACATTCAGGGTTATACTAGGGAGGCTATGGTGATGAGGGGCAAGAGACCCAACATTCTAGCAGTTTTACTGGTAACTTGTTTGGAAGTCGGGATCATTCTAGGAGAGGCCATCCTAGCAGGCCAGTTACTTCACCTTATCAGCCCTCTCATGGCGCTCCAATTCAGTCTTCATTTAGTGCATTACCAGCGCATAGTTCTTATCTCACTCCTTTAGTCCAGGGTTCAACTAGTGGGTACTTAGGTTGTCAGAGGCAGCCTCAGATTCAGCGGCCATTCTCAGCTCGAGGTTGTTTTGATTGTTGAGAGCTAGGGCATATCAAGAGGGATCGCCCCAGGCGTAGTAGAGGCGCAGCACAACAGGGTTCTCTGGGAGTGACTCCAGTTCCAGTTGTTACAGCACCAGCCCCACTAGCTAGAGAGGGATCTCAGGCAGTTAGGGGGTATCCCAGAGGTGGAGGACAGTCGAGTAGGGGTCAGGCCCATTGTTATGCATTTCCAGCTAGACCTGAGGTAGAGGCTTCTAATGCAGTTATTAGGGGTATTGTTAGTTTGTCACATAGATGCGTCAATTCTATTTGATCCTGGTTCTACTTCCTATGTGTGATCGTAATTTGCAACGCATTTGGATTTTCCATGTAGTTCTCTTGATATCCTTGTTCGTGTATCTACACTTGTTGGTGACTCTATTGTGGTAGATCGTGTTTATGAGTCTTATTTGGCTACTGTTGGGGGCTATGAGACTATTGTCGATATGTTGTTGCTTAGTATGGTGGATTTTGATCTCCGTATCTTTCTATTCTTGATTATCATGCTAATATCGTGACGTTAGCTATGCTAGGTTTGCCAAGGTTGTGGAGAGGTTCTCTTATGCATACTTCTAGTAGGGTGATTTCATTTCTGAAGGCTCAGTGGATTGTTGAGAAGAGGCGTTTGGCGTACTTATCCTTTGTTAGAGATTGTTAGTATTGATACTACTACTGTTGAGTTAGTTTTCATAATGAGGGAGTTTTCGGATGTTTTTTCTGTAGACCTACAGGGCATGTCACCCGATAAGGATATTGATTTTGGTATTGATTTGATGCTGGTCACTTAGCCTATATCTATTCTACCATATCACATGGATCCAGTAGAGTTGAAGGAATTGAAGGAACAATTACAAGAGTTGTTAGATTAGGGGTTCATCATGCCTAGTGTTCACTGCAGGGTGCAATGGTGTTTGTAAAGCAGAAAGATGGGTCCATGAGGATGTGTATTGACTACAGGCATTTGAAGAAGGTGACCGTCAAGAACAAGTATCCATGACACTACATTGACAAATTATTTGAACAACTTCAGGGTGATAGGGTGTTCTCCATGATTGACTTGAGATCGGGGTATCACTAGTTGATTATCAGGGCTTCAGACATTCCCAATACAGCTTTGGGGACACATTATGGGCATTATGAGTTTTTGGTGATGTCTTTTGGTTTGACTAATGCCTTAACAATTGTCATGCATTTGATGAACATTGTGTTACATACTTATTTGGATGCTTTTGTCGTTGTGTTCAGTGATGATATATTGGTATATTCTCGCAGTGGTGAGGAGCACGAACAATATTTGAGGAATGTGCTTCAAATTTTAAGGGAGAAGAAGTTGTATGCTAATTGCTCCAAGTGTGAGTTTAGTGGTACTCAATTGAATTCTTGGGCCACATGGTATCTAGTGATGGTATCAAGGTAGATCCGAAGAAGAATAACGTAGTTCAGAGTTGGCCCAGACCTTATACCGCTACTGAGATCAGGTGTTTCTTAGGCTTGGCTGGGTATTATCGCCGCTTTATGGACGGGTTCTCATCTACCGCAACCCTATTGAGTAATTTAAATCAGAAGGGTGCTCCTTTTAGATGGTCTGACGAGTGTGAGGAGAGCTTTCAGAAGCTCAAGACTATCTTAACTATAACTCCAATTTGGTGTTGCTTTCATGATCGGGGTTGTACAAGGTCTATTATGATGTTTTGTGGGTTGGTCTTCGATATTTGTTGATGCAAGATGGTAGGGTAATTCCTTATGCCTCGTGCTAGCTGAAGCCCCATGAGAAGAACTATACAGTGCATGATTTGGAGTTAGCAACTATTGTTCACGCACTCAATATTTGGAGGCATTACTTATATGACGTGTCTTGTGAGGTTTATACAAATCATCAAGGTTTCCAGTAGCTATTTAAATAAGAAATATCTGAACTTGAGGCTGCGGAGATGGTTGGAGTTATTGAAGGATTATGATAATACCATTCATTATCTTCGGGGGCAGGCCAATATGGTAGCAAATGCCTTGAGTAGAAAGACAGAGAGCATGGGGACTTTGGCATTCATTCCAGCTGTGGAGAGGCCTTTAGCTATGGATGTTCAAGCTTTGGCCAACAGATTTGTGAGCCTAGATATTTTTGAGCCTAGCAGGGTTCTTGCTTGTGTTGTATCATAGTCGTCCTTGTTTGAGCGCATTGAGGATCGTCAGTATAATGATCCTTACTTGCTTGTCCTCAAGGGCACGGTGCAACGAGGTGGTGCCAAGGAGCTGACTATTAGAGATGATGGGTATTGAGGCTTCAGGGCCAGATCTGTGTTCCTAATATAGATGGCTTGAGGAATTTGATTCTTGAGGAGGCTCACAGTTTGTGGTATTCTATTCACCCAGGAACTTTAAAGATGTATCGTGATTTGAAGAAGAATTATTGGTTGAGAAGGATAAAGAAGGACATTGTTGGGTATGTAGTGCGGTGTTTGATTTGTCAGCAGGTCAAGTATGAGCATCAGATACCGTGTGGTTTGCTTTAGAGATTGGATATACCAGAGTGGGAGTGGGAGTGCATTACTGTAGATTTTGTGGTAGGCTTGCCATGGACGTTGGGAAGATTTGATGTTGTTTGGGTTATTTTGCCTAGACTGGCCAAGTTTGTATATTTTATTCCAGTCATGACTTTCTACACTTGTGAGAAGTTGGCTCGGATCTTTCTTAGAGAGATTATTTACCTTGATGGTGTGCATGAGGCTATCATCTTGGATCGATGCACTTAGTTTACATCAGACTTTTAGAGAGCCATTCAATGTAAGTTAGGAATGCACGTGGAGTTGAGTACTGCATTTCACCCTCAAAAGGATGAGCAACAAAAGCGGACCATTAAAATCTTGGAGGATATATTGAGATCCTGCATTATTGATTACGGAGGTCCGTGGGACCAGTTCATACCGCTAGCTGTCATGACCCAAAATCTCACCAAATGTTGTGAAGGCTCCTAACCTTCTCGCTAGGCAAGCCAACACTCAATCAACATCACAAGATCCAATTACTAAACAATTAACTATTCTATGATATAAAAATCAATGCGAAAATGAAAGGCAATTTAATAATACAAGTGCAATTCAACAACAAGGTCTATATATGACCACAATTGTCTAAAATACGCCCCAAAAGTCAGTGTCACTATATCACGAGCATCTAATAAGAGTAATTAGAGTCAACTTCATAAATACATCTATTCGAAAAAATACATGAACAGAAAAATATATAAGTAGGGAAGGGGATTCCATGTGTTGCGAATCGGAACAAGAATAATAGCTCACCACAAAGTTGCCAATATAGTGCTCCTACTCAATTCAATGGTACCGCTAATATCAGTTTCATAACCTGCACAAAATATGCAGAAGTGTAGTATAAGTACAAAACCATGATACTCAGTAAGTATCGAGTCTAGCCTCAAAGAAGTAGTGGCGAGGGGTCGAGATCAACACTCATTATCCATCCAATAATTAAGTAAAGCATAAATAACATAGGGAAATATGTATGCTGTCATCAAATGAATAAGACAGCTGAAAGAAACACAGGTTGTACAAAATTTAGGCATGGTTAACAGGTAAACAGAGAAACTAAGATATCAACGCCTCGATCCTCATTCCAGAACATGAGTCATGTCAATAACACTTATGTCAAATCACTGCATGATTCAAGATATGTACATATGTATGCTCAGGATCCATATCAATGTTTATAACAGCCAATGCATGAGTCTAAGCTGCCAATGCATTCCCCTGCTCTAATATCAATAACTTACAGAACAAATCCATGTGCCTGACACAACCACGTATCCAACACGCACCAAAAGAATCATGAGTGCCTACGCTCACAGGGCCCAAGGTAACATGGGTGATCACCTGACTCCGGAGGGACATATCCATATTCAAGCCTTGATCATTTTATATTTAATGATCATCAATCAATTATTGCGGCGTGCAACACGTTCCAATCATAATATCATAAATCAATCACTACATTGTGCAACCCGATATCTTTATTAGTAACCCATATCTGCTCACATTTTCCTTAGTGCCAAATTCCTCGATATTTTCACAACATCCAACATTGTAACTCATGCATATGTGTATGTAATGATGTAATAAAAGGTCACCATATAGGATAAGAAGAATACGGATAAAATCCTCATATGGCTAAAAGATTGCTATGAAAAATCATTTAACTCAATTTATCATAACGACTCAATAAGTTATTTAGAAAGTTCTAGTTTAATCATATTATTTATCATTAGTCAATTAGGCCATAGAAACCACCTAAATCATGGAACAAATAAGACAAGTGTATGACTACGGACTTTTGATAAAGCTCAACATGGCAAAATAGTCATTTATGTCAAATCAACAAGTCAAATCCCTAAGCATGCTCCTAGATCATGAATATAAATTATCATGTAGTCATGGAATTAATTTTGACATGAATAACAACATCATATAATCCAATAAAAGTACAACTCAAGTAAATAATACCGGATATGCTCAAACATAGTTACGCACATACGCTCATCATCTCACATATACATGGCTCCTAAATCACAAATCAAGCAGCAATCATATCACCTATAGGGACTAGGATATACAAGAGTCTTACCTTTGCCCGATAAGCTAAAATCAAGCAACAATTGCCTATCGTCCAAATCCCACTCCAAACGACTCACATCTAGTAAAATATAACTTAATAACTCCAAATAAAGCCATAGGAAATAACTTCAAACAATAAAGTTTTGATCTTTAATTAAATTTTAAAAAGTCAACAGTAGTTAACCCGGGTCCACACGGTCAAAATACGAGTCAAGGGGGAGATCCCGGCTGCCCATAATCCCACAAGTCCAAATATGTGATTAGATTCCAAAATTGGATCCAAATCGACCCTCAAATCCCCAATATACCGCCTCTTAAGTTGTAGACAAAAATCCCAAATTTCACTTTAAAATTTTAAGTTTTAGGTGTAGAAATCCATAGGAAATCAAGATATAAAGTCAAATCCAAGTAAAAGTTTCTTACCTCCAATTTATTAGTGAAATTTCTCTTCAATGTCTCCTCTTCTCGAAGTCTAGGGCTCAAAATATAAAATAATGTGCAAAAGTCCCGAAATATAACACTTAAAGGTATGCTCTAGGTAAAACCTTCGCAATGGCAGTCCAAATCTTTACGATCATGAAGCATAAGATGCCATTACCCCCAAAGACTTCATGGCGAACCCGGGGACATCATCGTGATAGAGATGACCAACCGACCATCCGACCACGAACGCAAGCGACCAACAGCGAACGTGAAGGCGCAGAACTTCCAGCTAGATGCTTCCTCTTCGTGAATGCGCTCCTCTCTCGCGAATGCGGAGCATCTGGTCCCAACACTATGAAACTGTGACTGCCTGATCACGAATATGATATACTAAACCCCAATGACCAAAATAACTATATGTGAATATGTCCCATTGACCGCGAATGCGAAGAACATCTGTATACCAGAACACCATCAATCGCAAAGTGGTTCAAAATGATCTGAAACCACCCCAAAACACACCTGAGCCCTCAGGACCCTGTACAAACATGCCAAAAAGTCCATATATATATATATATATATATATATATATATATATATATAAAATATCTAAACTTATCCAAAAGCTCTCAACACCATAAATAACATCAAAACCAAGAATCAAAGACTAAATCATTTTCTTAACATTCAAATATTCAAACATCACCGAACTCGTCCAAATCACACTTAGACATACCAGGTCGCAACCAAACTTTGCACACAACTCCCAATCAATTGAATGAACCTATCCAAAGTCATGGAACACCAATCCAAGTCTGATAACATAAAAGTCAACTCCTAGTCAAACATATGGACTCTCTGATTCTTCAACGTGCCAACTTTCAAAAAATAGTGCCAAAATATTCTAGGAAACCTCCAAATCAAAATTTTAAAACATGCCCAAGTCCACAATCACCATACGAACCTATTAAAATCATCAAACCTCTATTCTGAGGTCATTTACTTAAAAGTTAAACCTTGATCAACTCTTCCAACATAGGGCTTCCAAATTGAGAATTACGCTTTCAAATCTACTCCGAACCTCTCCAAAAATAAAACACAACCATACATGCAAATCATAATTCATCATATGAAGCTACTCAAATTCCCAAACCACCAAACAGAATACTAGAGCTCAAAACGATCGATCGAGTCGTTACACTAGCAGAGTACACCTTCAAAAATAGCTACCGTCTAGAATCTAGATGGCTCCTATGAGGCCTTATATGGGAGGCGATGTAGTTCTCCGATTTGTTGGTTTGATCCAGGGGAGGCTAGGTTTTTAGGCAACGATCTTGTTTGTGATATTTTGGAGAAGGTGAAGTTGATTCAGGAGCGATTTTAAACAGCACAGTCCAAACAGAAGATTTATGCTGATAGGAAGGTTCGTGATATGGCTTTCATGGAGTGTGAGTGGGTGTTTCTTAGAAATTCACCTATGAATGGCGTGACGAGGTTTGGGAAGAAAGGCAAGTCGAGACCTCTGTATATTGGTCCATTTGAGGTTTTGGAGAGTGATGTGACATAGAAATGCGGCACTTTTGATACTAATTACATAGACTTTAGCTCATATTTTAAAGCATTATAAGTCATTTCTCATGTAGTTTTGGTCTTTTGCAAAAAAACAGACTTGAAGTTCCAAGAACATGAAAAAGATAAAAAAAAACTATGAAAAGGCATAAATGCGACAGGTGTGCGACCGCAAAAGTGATGTACGGACCGCAGACCCATCGTATAGCTAAACATGCCATCCCAGTATCTGAGAGTCAAATATGCAGTTCATTTTGCGGTCGCACAACTCTTATGCAGACCGCATAGTTATTGCACAAATGCAAAAGGGTTTCTAGTGAAGATGATTTTGCAGTACACTATGCGGCTGCGAAACCTATATGCGAACCGCATAACAAAGATGAGATGAAGAACTGGAAAATTTTTTGATCAGATCTACGGTGAGAAGGAAGATGTGCGGACCACGAATGTTTTCTGCAGCCCATTCTGTGGTCATAGACTTTATCTGCAGGGTCATTTTTCTCACTTTTTGTCCACGACCAAAATCTCAAATGCCGTGATGGCGCCTATCGCAATACCAGACAAGCCGACAATCACAATAAAATCACGCATCATTAAATTTGGAAAACAAAGTAATATAAGTTCAAGAGAAAAATCTCATAAATACTAATAAGAAAGCATTGTGGCTCAACACAATATCCCCCAAAATTCATGTGTCACTGAGAACATGAGCATCTATACAATAACATGGTCTGACAGCTGAAACATTGTCTAGGAAAGTAGAACAATATAAAAAAAACTAAAATATAAAGGAGAAGAGTCAAGGTCTACGGACGCCAAGGCAACTACCTTGATAGTCTCCAGACTGAATAAGCGCCAACACTAGCAACCTCCATGCCCGGAAGTACCTCTGCACATGAAGTGCAAAGCGTATTATGAGTACAATCAACCAATGTACTCAATAAGAACCAAAACTAACCTTTGGGCTGAAAGTAGTGACGAGCTCAACCAATACAGTTCAAATAAATAGTTTAATAGTACAGAAATGACAGGAAATGTGACAATAATATCTTAGAGAAACTCATAATCTGTTAGTACACAGTACAGGAATATAGACATGCTTCTAGGTTTAAAGGCTAACATCAATACAGATAAAATATACCAAGTATGACTAATATGAGGAATATTAAATCTCTATATCTACATGCCAATGTGCATATCATAAGTGATGCAACACACTGAAAACCTCACGTACTCACACTCTTAGAGTACTCAATCTGACTGTCTCAATTCTCGCTCATCACACTCAGTCACTCAGCATTGTACGGTACCTACACTCACTACTAGTATGTCAGACTTTGGAGGGGCAGATCCTGCCCAAGCGCTATTAAAACTTGCTGCGGCCCGCAACCTGATCCCATCATGAATCAATAATACATGTTGCGGCGTGCGGCCCAATCCCATCATGAGTCAATATTACCTGTTGTGGCGTGCAGCCCGATCCTATCATGTGTCAATAGTATCCGCTATGGCGTGCAGCCCGATCCCATCAATATCACTCACAAACAAGCCATCGGCCTCACTCAGTCATCAATCTCTCCAGTCTCTCGGGCTCACAACACTCATGCCAAACAGCCCAAATCAATGATACATGATGTGACAATAAATGATAATAGAGACAAAGATATGATATGCAGTGATGATGAATGCGACTAAGTACATAACTGCTAATTAAGCAAATAACTCAAAAGCAAAAGAACGACCATTGTGGGTCCCAGTAGTACTAGCACATAGCCTAAACATGATTTCTAACATAAATCATAGTTCAGATTGTGCTCACCTCAACACTGATCACACAACATGTAATTCAGGGATTCATACCCACAGAACCAAGTTGAGAAGCATCACTTACCTCAAACCGTGCAAATCTCCTCCAATAAGCCCTCGCCTCGTGAATCGTCCTCCGAACGGCTCGAATCTAGCCAAAACAACTCGATACAATCAACTCAAGCTATAGGAATCAATTTCATATGAAATGGCTAAGTTCTTTAACAAAAGTCAAAAAGTCAACTCAATAATTCAACCCCATGCCCACGTCTCGGAATCCAACAAAGGTTATAAAATTCGAACACCCTTTCAACCACGAGTCCAAATTACTCAAATTCGATACCAAAACGCCACTCAAAACTCTAAAAATTCAACCCTAAAAATGCATAAACTAGGTGGGTAATCAATATTATTGAATAACTATGATCAAACGTGACTCACCTCTTGAAATCTAGTGAAATCCGCTTAAAAAGTGCCTTAATTCGAGCTCCCAAAGTCCAAAAATGAATAAAATCTCGGAATCCTTCAACTAAGTAAACTGCCCAAGCCTTTCGCTTCTGCGGGTCAAAATCCGCATCTGCGGAATTGCTTTTGCGATAAAAATGTCTCTTGCAAAGTCCACTAACTCTCGACCTTGCACACGTGCGGTTCTCTTTTCGCATCGGCGAACAACCCAATGCTTTTGCGATCTAAGCCACACTTCCCAGCTCTGCTTCTACGGAAAACTTTGCATAGGAGCGCATCCGCTTCTGTGTATTTCCTCCGCACCTATGCTTCCTAGCACCCTCCTCCCTTTTTGCACCTACGCACACCAAGTCACTTCTGCGGCTCCGCACCTGAGGCCAATCCCTCCGCATGTGCGATAACACGAAACCTGAAGCCCTTTAGCATAACACCTTAGCCAAATTCGATCCGTTAACCATCCAAAATCCACCCGAGGCCTCACGGACCTCGACCAAATATACCAACAAGTCCTAATACACGATACAAACTCGCTCGAAGCGTCAAATCACATCAAACAACACTAAAACCATGAATCACGCATTGATTCAAGCCTAATAAGCTTATGAACTTCTAACTTTCAAAACTAATGTCGAAACCTTTCAAACCAACCCCGATTAACCTCAAATTTTGCAAACAGGTCATATATGACATAATGGACCTATCCCAGCTTCCGGAACCAAAATCCGAGCCCGGTAACCACAAAGTCAACTTTCTATCAAACTTCTCAACTCTCCAAACTTCTAATTTTCCAACTTTTGCCATTTCAAGACAAAATCCTACTGACCTCCAAATCAATATCTGAACATACTCCTAAGTCCAAAATCACCATACAGAGCCATCAAAACTCCATTCTAGAGCTATTTACACATAAGTCAACATCCAGCCAACTCTTTCAACTTAGGCTTCCAACCTTGGGACTAAGTGTCCCAATTCATTCCGAAATATCCCCGGAACCAATACCCCAATAAGTCACATAACAACAATTGAGCTAGAATAAGAAGTAAAGTGGGGATCAGGGCTACAACACTCAAAATGATCGGCCGGGTTGTTACATCCTCCCCCTCTTAATCAAATGTTCGTCCTCGAATGGGTCTGGAATCATACCCGGAGTCTCAAATAGGCATGGATATCTGCTCTGCATCTCCCGCTCGGTCTCCTAAGTAGCCTCCTCGACTAGCTAACCTATACACTGCACCATCACTGAAGCTATGTTCTTTGACCTATACTTTCGAACCTATTGGCCACCGGTTCCGTATCATAAGTCAAATCACCATCCAACTGAACCATGCTGAAATGCAAAACATGAGATGGATCACCGACATACTTCCGGAGCATGGAAACATGAAACACTGGATGAACACTTGATAGACTAGGCGGCAATGCAAGCCTATAAGCCACCCCTCCAATCCTCAAAAGCACCTCAAAAGACCCAAAATATCGAGGGCTCGACTTGCCCTTATTCCCGAGCCTCATAACACCCTTCATGGGTTAAACTCTGAGTAGCACCTTATCCCCCACCATGTAAGCAACATCACAAACCTTCAGATCAGCATAACATTTCTGTCTAAACTACGTCGTGCGAAGCCAATCCTGAATCAACTTAGCCTTGTCCAAAACATCCTGAACCTAGTCAGTACCCAATAGCCTAGCCTCACCCAACTCAAACCAACCCATTGGACACCGACACCGTCTCCCATACAAAGCCTCATACGGAGCCATCTAGATACTTGATTGGTAGTTGTTGTTATAGGCAAACTCTGCAAGCGACAGAAACTGATCCCAAGAGCCCCCAAAATCTATGACACAAGAACGTAGTATATCCTCCATATCTCAATTAGTGCGCTCAGACTGTCTGTCCGTCTGAGGGTTGTTGTACTCAACTTAACTCATGTGCCTAATCCTCGCTATATTTCTCTCCAAAACTGCAATGTAAACTCCATGCCCCGATCTGAAATGATGGACACCGGCACACTGTGAAGGCGAACAATCTCACAAATATAGATCTCAACCAACCGCTCTGAAGAATAAGTAGTCCTGACTTGAATGAAATGCGCGGACTTCGTCAACTGAGCCACAATCACCCAAATAGCATCAAACTTCCTTTAAGTCCATCGGAGCTCAACTACATAATCCAATGTGATACGCTCCCATTTCCACTCTGGAATCTCAAGACTCTGAAGCAGTCCGCCCGGCCTCTGATGCTCATACTTCACCTGCTGAAAATTTTGGGACCGAGCTACAAATCCCATTATATCATTCTTCATCTTCATCCACAAATAATGATGCCTCAAGTCCCGATACATCTTTGCAATACTCGGATGAATGGAATACTGCCAACTATGGGCCTCCTCAAGAATCAACTCATGTAGCCCATCTACATTGGTCACACAAATCCAAACTTGTATCTGTAACACCCCATCATTCCCAATAGGAAACTCCTTGGCATCACCGTGTTAAACCGTGTCCTTGAGGACAAGCAAATAGGGGTCATCATACTAACGCTCTCTGATGCGATCATATATGGAAGACCGAGAAACAACACAAGCTAGAACCCGACTAGGCTTCAAAATGTCTAACCTCACGAACTAACTGGCCAAGGCCTGAACATCTGATTCAAGTGGTCTCTCATCTATTGGAATAAATGCATGGATACACATACTTACCGCCTTTCTACTCAAGGCATCGGGCACCACATTGGCCTTCCCGGGATGATACAGACTGGTAATATCATAGTCGTTTAGCAGCTCCAACCATCTCCACTGAATCAAAATTAGATCTTATTGTTTGAACAAGTGTTGGAGACTTCGATTATCCGTAAATACCTCACAAGACTCACCGTAGAGATAATGCCTCTAATTATTCAATGCATGAACGATGTCTGCCAACTCCAAATCATGAACATTGTAGTTTTTCTCATGGGGCTTCTACTGGCATGAAGCATAAGCAATCACTCTACCTTCCTGCATCAAGACACACCCAATAACAATCTGAGAAGCATCACAATACACAGTAAAAAAACCTGACGCTGAAGGCAAGATTAAAACTGGAGTTGTGGTCTAGACAGTCTTGAGCTTCTGAAAGCTCTCCTCACACTCATTTGGGGTACTGTAATGGACGAGAAACCCTCCATGAAGCAAAGATAATATCCGGCCAAGCTGAGAAAACTCTAAATCTCATTAGCTGAAGACAGTCTGGGACAACTCTGAACAACCTCTATCTTCTTTGGATCCACCATAATCCCCTCACTAGACACCACATTCCCTAAGAATGCCGTCGAACTAAGCCAAAACTCACACTTGGAGAACATGGAATAAGCTTTTCCTCCCTCAACATCTTTAGTACAATCCTCAAATGTTGGGAATGCTCCTCCTAGCTACGTGAGTACACCAGGATATCATCAATAAATACTATGACAAACGAATTAAGATATGGCTAAAATACATTGTTCATCAGATGGATGAATGTTGTTGGGCGTTGGTCAGCCTAAATGACATCATAAGAACTCGTAGTGACCATAGCGGCTCCTGAATGTCATCCTCAGAATATCTGAGTCCCGAATCTTCAACTTGTGATACCCATACCTAAAATCAATCTTAGAGAACACCCTCGCCCCCTAGAGATGGTCAAATAAATCATCAATGCGCGACAACAGATACTTGTTCTTCATTGTAACTTTGTTCAACTGCCTATAGTCAATGCACATCTGCATAGTACTATCTGTATAGTCAATCAGTGCACTCCAAGGTGACTCACTAAGCCGAATAAACCCCTTATTAAGAAGCTCCTAACGCTGTTCTTTCAATTCCTTCAAGTCTGCTAGTGTCATATGATATGGAGGAATAGAAATGGGTTGCGTGCCCGGCACCAAGTCAATACCAAAATCAATATTCCTGCCGGGTGGCATGCCCAGCAGGTCTACAGGAAACACATCTAGAAAGTCTCGCACTACCGGAATAGAATAAATAGTAGGAGTATCAGTACTAACGTCCCTCACAAAGGACAAAAATGATAGACACCCTTTCCCAACCATCCGTTGGGCCTTCAGATAAGAAATCACCCTGCTGGGAAAATAATCTAGAAAACCTCTCCAGTCGATCCCCGGCAATCCCAGCATCGCCAATGTCACGGTCTCTACGTGAAATTTAGAATAGCATGACATGGGGACAACCAATCCATACCCAAAATCACATCGAAATAAACCATACTAAGCAATAAGAGATCAATTCTAGTCTCCAATCTTCCAATAGTCACCACACACGACCGATACACTCAGTCCACAAGAATAGTATTTATCACTGGTGTGGATACACAAACAGGTAAAACTAAGGACTAATAAGGATTATCCAAATAACGAGCAACATACGATGATACATACGAATAAGTGGAACCAAGGTCAAATAATATAGAAGCATCCCTGTGGCATACGGAGACAATGCATGTAACCATTGTTTCTGAAGCAACGGCCTCTGTCCTGGCAGGAATAGCATAGAATCGAGCCTGACTGCAACCTGATTGGCCTCCCCCTCTAGGGTGACCTCTAGCTGCCTGAGCCCTACCCCGAGCTGGTTGAGTGGGTGGTAAAGTAACAGGTTTGGAAATCGCTGCCTGACTCCTTTGCTGAACTGGACCCCCAAAAAGGTGGGGACAATGCCTCTTCACAAGACCAAACTCTAGACACTCCAATAAACCCGGCTCTAACGATGGCGGTAAGTACTGAAGCGGACCCTAAGAACCAGAATAACTACTAGAGGGGTCTCGCACAGATGAACCCTGAACTAAAAGAGCATGAGATCAACTTTGAGCTTGGAAGGCACTGAGATATGACTGACCCGGACGGGAATGGTATGAACCATGGCTAGTTGATGCACCATGATGAACCAGATAAGCCATCTAAGCAGGCCTATAAGGACGACCCCTGCTATAGTGGGGCTGACCCACAGAAGAAACACCGCTGAAACCACCCGAACCATGAGGCCTCTTGGCTTGCTTCTCCTCACACTCATGACTACGGACCAGCTCTAGTCGCCGAGCAATATCAGCCACCTAATTGAACATAGCACTTGATACATTCTCTCGGGTCTATAATTGAGGCCATTAATTTTTCTCCTAATGCTCTCCCTCTCTGTGGGAACCAACCAGATCGCGTGACGAGCCAACTCTGAAAATCTCATCTCGTACTGGGTCACAGACATACCATTCTGGCGTAGCTGCTCAAACTATCTACGGAACTCCTCCCTGCAGGTCAGTGGTACAAACTTCTCCAACAAGAGAACGGAGAACTCGTGACATGAAAGTGGTGCAGCACCAGCTGGCCTGCTTCGCTCATAGGTCTCCCGCCATCTGTAGGCTTCTCTCTGTCAGTTGAAAAAGTAGTAAATGAGACCCCACTAGTCTACAGAATACTTGTCATGCGAAGAATCCTTTGACTCAGCCCTACTAATGATGGAGGCTTGCGCCTCCCAAACCTCTCTAGTCTATTCTACTCCTCATCGCTCATAACGCGATCCACCTAGGCCTGAGCAACTAAAATCGACTGGGCTAGTAGTACCCCCGGTGTCTGAAGTCCCTGCACTACCTGCTCTGGAGCACAGGCATCAGGAGTCTGAGCACCTCCCCCGATATGAGAAGTGGCTGGTGCAGCCTGAATTGAAACCGCCTAAGCAAGGCTAGTGCAAATAGTCAATATCTGGGCCAAAACCTCTTAAAGGCCTGGAATCACAATGGGCACCGCTGGTGCCTGAGCTCGTCCCACTGGCTCAACTATATAGGGATTCTGCTTGTAAGCTGGAGCAACTGGTGTGTTTAAAAATTGCTCTAGCTGTACCTCAACCTCTACCATAGCCCCAGACCCTCGTGGTCCTAGCTGGTAGTACCGGTAGCCCTCCGCCCGATGTGTGGAATCGACAAATGCGTTAGAAGGGCTTGGGTCCCATACCTATGCACCAAAGAAGCTTTTTCTTGACTTAGAGAATAGAGTCACTTCTCCCGCTAAGCCTTCAATTGTCGAGCCGCCACAACTTGAGCTCAAGCCACTTCCCCACATTTAAGGTATAAATTCCCTGGCTCTAATGAAACTCTACCCGTAATTGTTTCTTCTTTGTTAAATGATGTGAAGGTTGAACACTTATTAGAGACATTGAGGGAGCACAAATAGTCCATTGGTTGGACTATAGCAGATATCTAAGGGATTCTAGCCGGAATTTGTGAGCACAGAATACAACTGAAGGAAGAGAGCAAACCTAGTATGTAGCATCAAAGGAGGTTAAATCCTTCCATGTAAGAGGTGGTGAAGAAATAAATCATAAAATGGTTGGATGCCAGGGTTATCTACCCCATTGTAGATAGTACTTGGGTGAGTCTGGTGAAATGTGTGTCATAGAAAGAAGGCATGACCGTGATTCAAAATGACCAAAATGAACTCATTCCAACGAGGACGGTGACCGGGTGGAGAGTTTTCATGGACTACCGGAAGCTCAATAGTGCTACTTGCAAAGACAACTTCCCTATGCCTTTTATTGATCAAATGCTTGATCAGCTAGCCAGATTGCTTCTTCGATGATTACTCCAGCTATAACCAAATCAACATAGCCTTATAGGACTAAGAGAAGACGACATTTACATGTCCGTATGGGACCTTTGCTTTTAGCCGGATGCCATTTGATATATGCAATGCCCTAGCTACATTTTAAAGGTGCATGATGTCAAATTCCTAGGACATGGTGGGGGACTTCTTAGAGGTATTCATGGATGAGTTCTTTGTAGTTGGTGATTCCTTTGAGCATTGCCTGAACAATATTAGGCAAGTTCTCAAAAGATGTGAGGAGAAAAACCTTGTGCTCAATTGGGAAAAATGCCACTTCATGGTGGACGAGGGTATTTTCCTTTGCCATAAAATCTCCAAGAAAGGCATTGAGGTTGATCGAGAAAAGATTGAAGTGATTTCCAAGCTTCCTCCTCCCACTTCTGTCAAAGGTGTTCTGAGATTTTTGGGGCATGCCGGTTCCTATCGGTGATTTATCAAAGACTTTTCAAATATTGCAAGCCCATATGCAAGCTCCTTGAAAAGGATGCTAAGTTTGTGTTTGATGAGAAGTGCCTCAAAGCTTTTTGAGGAATAAAAAGCAAGGCTCACCAGTACACCTATTATTGTCACACCCGATTATCTCTTCCATTTGAAATCATGTGTGACGCCTGTGGTGTGGTTATTGGAGCAGTGCTTAGTCAAAAGCATAACAAGATTCTTCATCTTGTCTACTACGCAAGCAAGACACTCAATGGCGCAAAAATAAATAACAATGTAACTGAGCAAGAATTGCTTGCCATTGTCTATGCTTTTGAAACATTCCGGGCCTTTTTGTTGGGATCCAAGGTGATAGTCTACACCGATCAAGCTGCTCTACGCTACCTTATGGCGAAGAAGGATGCTAAACCAAGATTTATTAGGGGGGTTTTTTGGTTACAAGAGTTTGAGTTTGAAGTCAAAGATCGGAAAGGAACAGAGAATTAAGTTGCTGATCACTTATCTAGCTTGAAGAGGCAGGGAGACCAAAAGAAGATCTTGAAATTAATCATGCCTTCCCAGATGAACACCTATTGGCAATATCTAGCACCTCAACTCATATGTATTCCAACAACGCTAACTTCTTGGTTAGAGACCTATCCCTTACAGATTGGAAGCTTATCAAAAGAAAAAGTTCTTGCGAGAGTGTAGGAAATACTATTGGGAGGAACCCCTTTTGTTCTGAATTTGCAACGACAACATCATTCGGCATTGTGTTTTGGAAGATGAGGTGACTCAAATTCTCAAAGCATGTCATGACTCCCCAGTAGGCGGTCACCACGGTGGAAACCGTACTGTGGAAAAAGTTCTTGAATGTGGATATTATCGTCCATCGATCTACCAAGATGCAAATCTAATGGTCAAGACATGCGATTAATGTCAAAGACAAGGGATAATATTTAGAAGGCATGAGATGCCTATGAACTTTGTGATGGAGGTCGATATCTTCTATGGGTGGGGGATAGATTTCATAGCTCCCTTCGTAAGCTCCTACGGCATGACATAAATCTTGGTGGCAGTAGATTATGTCTCCAAATGGGTCGAGGCAATTGCGTTGGCGAACAATGAATCAAGGAGTGTAGCCTCCTTCTTGAAAAAGAACATATTTACTCAGTTTGGAACCCCAAGGGCCATCCTTAGTGATGATGGTTCTCATTTTTGCAACAAAGCTTTTTCCGGGTTGCTCAAAATATATGGAGTTAAGAACAAGGTGGCCACCCCTTATCATCCTTAGACAAGCGGTCAAGTTGAAGTCTCCAACCGGGAGATCAAACAATTCTAGCAAAAACTGTTAATGCAAATAGGACTGACTGGTCAAAGAAACTAGACGATGCATTGTGGGCTTATCGCGAACGGCATTTAAGACACCCATTGGCACCTCACCTTACTGGTTGGTTTTTGGTAAGTCTTGTCACTTGCCAGTGGACCTTGAACACAAATCCATGTGGACGTTGAAAAATTTAAATCTTGACTGGGCCGAAGCTGCTAATCTAAGGATGACACAACTCAACAAGATGGAAGAGTTTTGTATCCATGCCTATGAGAATGCAGCCATGTATAATGAAAGAATGAATTTTGTTCATGACAAGAAGATTTTGAAGTGGGAATTCAAATACGTTGACTTGGTCATATTCTTCAACTCCAGATTGCAGTTTTTTCCGGGCAAACTCAAATCCAAATGGTCTGACCCATTCAAAGTTTTGAGTATGTCTTCCTATGGCGCTATTGAATTAGAATCTGAGGACGGACTCGAACTTTCATAGTAAATGGCCAAAGGGTGAATCATTACCTCGGAACCATTGGAGAAAGGCAACTGGTAGAACAATTCACACTCAAGGATGGTCCTGTACCAACTCCCACCACTGATTAGCCAAAGTGGGGCAACATCATCATGACGTGATGTTAAATCAAGCGCTTCTTATGAGGCAACCCATATGTTGGTAACATTTTTGGTTAGATTTTTATTTTTGTAGGTTTATTGGTAAGTGTTGAACAAATTGACACGTGTGTTTAGAGTGAGGGTTACTCAAAATTCACCTTATGAGATCCGCAAAATGGTTCTACAACAGCAGAGTGGGTCACACATATGTTGCACACCACCAGGTACTAATCCATCGCAAAACACATATGCGACTGCAGAATCTGTTTTGCGATGGTAATTTCACCGCAAAACCCTTCGGTATTAAACCCTAATCTCCTTCTCTCTCAATTTCTTCTACCTATTCTAACATCACGCACACAAAAGTGAAAGCAAAACATAAAAGAAAAACATAGAAAAACAAAAGAGAAAGGCTTGCGCACTCAACTCACCTTGCTCAAATGATTTACACCCATGTGCTCGATTTCCCCACGCATCCGGTATGAATTTTCACCCATCTTCTAATTCAGGTGTTTTGAAAGTTCCATTTTACTTAATCGCCTCATTCTTACCTCCTCTCCATGGCACCCATCTCCCTTTACCTTGAATCTTTGTTTTTGGTATTGGGCATTTAATTTGGGAGTAAATATCTATTGTGGCACAATCATAATCAGGGGGTTAGAGTTAGGGTTACTGATTTGAGAATGGGAGTTGGTTATTGTTGGCAATGTGCATTGGGTATTGTTAGGCTAAGCATTAAATCATTCTGATGTTGAGTGTGTTGTTGTGTCAAACTAATTATACACTAGCTGATTAGGATAAAAAAGAATGAGTTGCATAATAGTTCCTATGGGTGAGTTTTATGTGGAGAAGATGATCTCTGCGGTCTGCATAACTGATTTGCGGCTCGCAGAATCATTGCATTTTTGTATGCTTGGGTGTTTGTGGAAAGAACTGTGTGGTTAAGTCAGCGGCCGTAAAATTGGTTTATGAACCGCATAACAGTCGCATACATTAATAGAGTCAAGCTAAGTTTCATGGTTTAAAATGCTATTGATCTGTAGTCACAAACTTGTTCTGTGGCCACTTCTGTTGTTCGCATAATGTTTTTCTTCTGATAGGACATATTTTGTGGTGCATTTTGCAGACTGCAGAGTTGTTCTGCGATCGCATAAGTGTTTCGCAGAACATTTTCTGTCTCTCATTTGTTTGCCATATGTTACACATGCATTACCATGTTCTCACTTCTTAATTTGCAGGAATGGCACAAAAGAAATCCCTAGCATCGAGAGCACCCACCACTCGAGGAAAGAGTCAGGCTGCAACTATAAGCTCACAATCACAGCAATCCCAATGTAAATGGCCTGGCACATCAAGGAATTCATCTGAGCCTGCCTCCCAGTCTTAAGAGGAGGAGGCACCACTTGACCTTGTGCCACCAGTTGACCTCCAGGGCGAAGCACGCAGAAATAGTGGTGAGGATCTTAGGTTTCGGAGCACCGGCTCATGGAATAGGTACAAAGATTGCTTGACAAAAATAAAGATCCTCGAAGAAAAGCAGCTGAGTGTGAACGGTCTTAAAGAACACTACCTTCATGTGCTAGAGAAAATCCAAAATAGTGGATGGTAGTTCTTCACTGAGGTTCTGGGGGAGTAACTAGATACTTGTTAGGGCGTTTTATGCTACATATGCCGTATCCAGTACCAAAGAACATGCGAGAAACCGTGTATACTTAAACTTTTTCACAATCTGAGGAGTTGCAATATATTGTGGTCCCCAATCAATCAATGAGCTATATTTCGGATCTTGGGAACCAGGCATGGTAGAATATGATGCAAATATTGCAAATAAGGAAGTTGAGCATGCTTGGGTAGCCTCTGTCATAGCCAAGGGAACTCCACCCTTGATTTCCCCAAGCCAGAAGATTCATAAGAGGGATTTCACCCAAGAAAGTCAATATTGGTTAAGTTTTATCTATTCTCGTATAATTCCAACGAGAAATGAGACCGACATCAGTCTAGAGAAGGCGATCCTCATTGCTTCCATCATGTCGAGTTTCAGGATTGATTTTGGACAGCTCATATTCACTAAGATTGGGGTCCAGGAAAACAAGAAAGAAACCTCGCTCCCCTTTCCATGCTTAATCCATGCTTTGTGTGAAGATGCAGAGGTTTCTCCGATCCCCAAACATGACCACATAGTAAAAGTTGTTCAGGACATTGACATCACTAGGCACAATGATGCTTTAGAGAATGTGATCTAAGATCAACCATAGAAATCACTCACTCTCCCTCCGGCCTCATCCGATTCAGCAGCACCTGCTACCTCATCAGTGCCAGACACTTCTTCAGCACCAGCTACCTCCACATCCACTCCCAGACCAGCCACTGTGACAACACATATCTCACTGCATGCACTCTCCAAGCTTGGTCTGCCGGCATAACATGCAAATGCCAAAGTAGACTAACTTACAAAAGAACTTCCATCGCTCATCCGAAAAGCATTGAACCCTCTCCAAACCTCTGTAAGTGATCTTCAAAAGCAACATCTAGCATATGAGGATCGACTCAAGCACTTTGAAGCTCGCCTTGAGAAGATTGAGCGAGGTGGAGCTAGGGACATGGCTTAACTCAAAAAGGATGTAGTTGAGCTCAAGTTAGAGCTACATAAGATGCATACACTAGAGTTTGACTTGACTACCCATCTTCCGGTGGAGGGGGAGCATGGCACTGGCACCTCCCAAATACCGAGCCTTGATTTGGATTTCATAAACCTCATGTCAGCTGAGGAGGCATATGGTGCTGGTATCTCACAAACTCGGGGTTCCATTGCATACACTGATGATCATTCTGATAAGGAATCTAGAAAGTCTCGTGAGGAGATATATGAGGAGCAAATATTTGAGGAGGGTGATGATCAAAAGGACAACAAAGGCAAACATGTTGCTATTTCTACAGAGGAATTGGATGACGAGGAGGCAGATGTGTAGATAGCTATCGCACACTCCCTTGCAGATATGGTTTCCATGGCTACCGCCACGATCACAGAGCCATCATCTGGTGAGGCCAGCAGCTCCCAAAGTCCAGGACCCAGTTCTACAACTAGTAGAGCCACATACTTTGATCCCAGACACCATTGTCCAGTCAGAGGATCCACTCACTGCCTTCACAGTGTCATCTCACAGTCCTATGGCCGCTATAGACAATCCAGCCCATCCAAGCACCTAGTGCAATATTTGCTCGTAAAAGGGTTCATTAGACCCAGTGTTTCTCCTTTGGGTGCATCGCTGTGGTTTGTGAAGAAGAAGGATGGTACAATAAGTATGTGCAATGATTATAGGTAGTTGAATAAGGTAACTATCAAGAACAAAGAGGATGTGCATTGTCTTATATTGATGATTTGGTTGATCAACTTCAAGGTGCTAATGTGTTCTCTAAAATTGACTTGAGATCATATTATTATCAGGTGAAGATTAAGGCTTTGGATATCCCTAATATGAATTTTAGGACTTGTTGTCCTTTGGTTTGAGGAATGCTCCAACTACATTCATGGATATGAATGAACTGGATATTCAAGCCTTATTTGGAGACTTTTGTGATAGTATTCATTCTTTACATCTTGCTTTACTCTCGTAGTAGGGAGGAACATGAGCAGCATTTCAGGATCGTAATTCAGACCTTGAAGGAGAAGAAGTTGTCTGCTAGGATTCCTAAGTGTGAGTTTTGGTTGGACTCAGTTGCATTCTTGGGTCACATGGTATTGGTATTAAAGTTGATCCCAAAAAGATTGAGGCGGTTTAGAATTGGTGTAGACATAATACAACCACAGAGACCAGGAGTTTCTTGGGTTTGACAGGCTACTATTATTATTTTATAGAGGGGTTTTCATCTTATGCATCTCAATTGATTATGTTTACTCAGGTGTTCCTTTTAGATTGTCTGATAATTGTGAGGACATCTATCAGAATCTCAAGGTTGCTTTAACTACAATTCTAGTGTTGGTGTTCCCTACATGTTCAGGACCATACATATGTAATGTGATGTTTCACGTATAGGTCTTGGTGAGGTGTTGATGCAGGATGGTAGGGTGACTGTTTATGAATCATGGTAGCTGAAGCCTTAAGAAAAAAAATTATCTGGCTCATAATTTGGAGTTGATGGTGATTGCACATACACTCAAGATTTGGAGGCATTACTTGTACGATGTCTCGTGTGAGGTGTACACTTATCATCGCACTCTTCAGCACTTGTTCAAGTAGAAAGATCTAAATTTAAGCCAGTAGAGGTGTCTTGAGTTGCTTAAGGATTATCATGTTACTATTTCTTATCATTTGGATAAGGCAAATAAGGTAATGAATGTTTTAAGTAGAAAGATGGAGAGTACGAGTAGTTTGGCATTCATTCTAACTAGGGAGATGTCTTTAGGTATGGATTTTTGTACCTTGGCCAATAACCACGTGAGATTGGATATTTTTGAGTCTAGTAGGGATTCTGCTTTTATTGTTGCACAGTCATCTTTGTTTAAGAACATTAAGACTTGCGAGTATGATGATCTCCATTTGTTAGTTCTTAAGGACATGGTTCAGAGAGGTATTTTTAAGAAGGTGGTTATTGGATGTTGATGGTGTTATATGACTTTAGGGTCAGCTTTGTATTCCTAATATTGATGGTTTGAGGGAGTTGATACTTCATAGGGCTCATAGTTTCTTGTATTCTATTCATATAGGTGATACAAAGATGTATCATGATTAAAAGTTGCATTACCGATGGCGGAGGATGAAGAAGGTCATTGTTTGTCATGTTTCACGGTGTTTGAATTTCCAGCAAGTTAAGTATGAGCATTAGAAACTAGGTTGGTTGACTCAGAAGACTATTATATTAGAATGGAAGAGGGAGCATATTATTATGGACTTTTTGGTAGTAATACTACGTACCTTGAGAAAGTTTGATGCTATTTGGGCCATTGTGGATAGGTTGACCAAGTTCACATACATCATATCGGTATTGACTACTTATACTTCGGAGAGGTTGGCTCAGATTTACATTCAGGGGTAGTTATTTTGCATGGCATGCGTTTCTATCATTTCAGACAATTGCACTCAGTTCACATCATACTTTTGGAGAGCCGTATAGTGGAACTTGGGTACATAAGTGGAGCTTGGTATAACACTTCACCTACAGATGAATGGTTAGTCCGTGTGGACTATTCAGATTTTAGAGGACATGCTGATAGCTTATGTGATTAACTTTGGAGGTCATTGAGATCAGTTTGCGCCTTTAGCAGAGTTTCTTATATGACAATTATCATTCCAACATTAAGATGGCTCCATATTAAGATTTTTATGGTAGACGATGTTGTTCTCCTACTGGTTGCTTTTAGCCAAGTGAGGTTAGGTTATTGGGTACATATTTGGTTCGTGATGCTTTGGAGAAGGTGAAGTTGATCCAAGAACAACTTTAAACAAGTCAGAGTCGGCAGAAGGGTTATGTAGATAAGAAGATTCGTTATGTGGTATTTATGAAGGGTGAGAAGGTACTTTTGAAAGTTTTATCTATGAAAGGCATGATGAGGTTTGGGAAGAAGGGCAAGTTTAGTTCGAGCTTTGTTTGACTATTTGAGGTGTTAAAGAGAGTTGGTGAGGTTGCTTATATGCTTACTTTGTCTCCTAGCCTATCGGGGTTAGATCTAGTATTTTATGTTTCTATGCTTCGGAGGTATAATGAAGATAAGTCTCATGTTTTGGACTTCATCACATTGCATCTAAATGAGAATTTGGCCAATGAAGAAGCGCTGATAGCTTTTTGGTCCAGGAAAGTTAGGAAGTTGAGGATGAAGGAGATCGCTTCGGTGAAGGTGCTTTAGAAAATACAACAAAGAAAGGAGGTTTCTTGGTAGAATAATTCAAATATGCAGAGCAGATATCCACACCATTTTAGCAGTTCAGGTATATTTTTAAACCCTTTCGAGGGTGAACATTTATTTAAGAGGTAGAGAATGTAACAATTTGACTGGCCTTTTTGAGTTATAAAACCCTATTCCCTTATTTAAGACTTCATGTATGTTTGTTTGAGGATTTATGACTTGTGTAGATGGATGGTTTGATTCCCAAGAGATTCAGGAGTGATTTAAAACACATCATTCACAACTAGAGGCTTAAGGTTGGAAGAGTTGACCAAAGTCAACATTATAGGTAAATGACCTCAGATTGGTATTTTGAAGGTTCCAATAGATTCATATGATAATTTTGGAATTTTACGTATGTTCAGTCAAGTTGCTGGTTTTTTGCTGCAAGCAGTGTGAATCACAATCGCAAAACATGGGTTGCAAGGTGTATAAGGCTTTGGTCGGGGGTTTTTCCTGTAATGATCCAGCCTGTTCTTTTGTATATTTGAGTCTGGTTTGCAATTTGATGTTTCTGGTGTGTTTATTTGTTGTTTTATAACTTGCGGGGATATTTGGTTTGGTTCGGGAAGGTTTGAGAGGGATTTGAGACCCTTAGTCTCATTTTGGAAGCTTAAGTTGTAAGAGTTGACCAAAGTCTGACATTTGTGCAAAAAAACCTCTGGTTAGTTATTTGACAGTTCTAATAGGTTCGTATGGTGATTTTGGACTTGGGCATATGTTCAGAATTGGATTCGTAGGTTCGTAGGATATTTTGGCTCTATTTGCCGAAGGTTGGTAATTTGGAGGTTTGGAGAATTGCTTAGTTAGATCGGGGATTGACTTTGGTAATATTAGATCTAGATTGTTATTTCAAAAGTTAAAATAGGTTTGTTTTGTCATTTGGTACTAGTTTACCAAGTTTGGATGTAATCCGAATTTATTACGCATGAATCAAATGCTTAGTTGGAAGTTTGGAAGCTAATGAACGTAAGAGAAGCTCAACTTGTGTTTTGATCGTTGATTCTTGGATTTAATCTTAGTCGTAGTGTTTTGAGCATTTCAACATAATTGGATAAGGTATTTGGATTTGTGGATGTGTTTGGATGGGGTCCCGATGGGCTTGGGTGTGTTTCCTAGTAGTTTCGGATTATTTCTCTTTGGTTTGGGACTGCTGGTTTTCTGATGTTTAGTAGTGCTTTGTAATTGTGTAACATGTCTTGTGATCGAGGAGAAGGGGATCTGGCTTACGGGATTTTCCTCTTTGCATTCGTGTTGGTGGAGTTACGTTTGCGGAGAGATGGAAGTCGGGGCATCGTGTTCGCATGCAGGGGGAAACGTTCGCGGTTGATTGGTTCAGGCGGAAGAACTTCCTTGGTGTTCGTAGAGAAAAGCTCACATTTACGTAAGCTTAGATTTCTAGGCATCACGTTCGAGAGTGGGAGGGGGTCCTCACGTTTGCGAAGAAGGGAAGCAATTGGGCAGTTATTTTGGCCTTCATGATCACGAATTGTGTGTCGCGGTCACAATGTGTATAACTAGGCAGAACATTAAGTGTTATAATTTCGGGATTCTACCCATTCTCTCATATTTTGAACCCTAGATTTCGAGAGGTGGAGATTTTGGAGAGAAAATTCACTATTACATTGGAGGTAAGTAATTTTTCCCTTGGATCTGACTTTATATCTTAATTCCCAGTGGATTTCTATACCTAAAAGTAAAGCAACAACAACAACAACAATAAACCTAGTGTAATCCCATAAATAGGGTATGGGGAGCGTAGTGTGTATGCAGACCTAGTGTAATCCCATAAATGGGGGATAGAGAGGTTGTTTCTGATAGACCCTCAGCTCAAGGAACAGTTGAGATAAGATAAAGCGGCCAAGTAGTAAACAAAGGTGACAACAATGCATTATGGTGACAGGCGTGAATGACACAACAACAACAACAAACACAACATGTTATAATAAAGAACCATGACTAACATAATACAACAATAGTCTTAGTACTACTGGTAGGCCTAGAAGGAACACGCTACTAACTGTCAACTCACAACCCTAATCCTCGACTACGCACCTTCCTATCATGGGTCATATACTCGATTAGCTGAAGCAATGACATGTCATGCCTAATAACCTCTCCCAGATACTTCTTAGGCCTTCCCCTTCCCCTCTGCAGACCCTCTATGTACAACCCCTTATACCTCCTGAACGATGCATCTAGTCTCTCCTCTTCACATGCCCGAACCATCTCAAACTAGACTCCCGTAACTTGTCCTCCACAGATGCCACTCATACATTGGATTTTTAAAGGAAAATTTGGGGAGGGGGGGGTTTCAAAACTTAAGAAGGTGTATTTTGGGGATTTGAAGGTTGATTTGGGCTCGATGGAATCTAATCAC
This sequence comes from Nicotiana tomentosiformis, assembly GCF_000390325.3. Taxonomy (NCBI): domain Eukaryota; kingdom Viridiplantae; phylum Streptophyta; class Magnoliopsida; order Solanales; family Solanaceae; genus Nicotiana; species Nicotiana tomentosiformis. The sequence goes on from NC_090823.1 coordinate 40,230,437, forward strand.
TTCATTGTATCTGTAGATTATGGGTAGTCGGGATCTACCCTTTGACTCGGGTTTTGATCGTGTAAGTCAGGGTTGACTTTTGTTGGCTTTTGGGATTTGATTAAAAATCAAAGATTTATTATTTTGAGTTTTTCCCTATGCTTTTATTTGACATTATTGAGTTATTTTTTACTATATTTGGGTCATTTGGTTTTGAATTTGGAAGGTAGGTGATTGTTGCTTGATTTTAGCTTCTCGGGTAGAGGTAAGTTTCTTATCTATCCTTGTAAGAGAAAATTCTCCCCATAGGTGATATAATTGCTACTTGATTCATGATTTAGAAGTCACGTATGTGAGAGGTGACGAACGTATATGTGTAGCTTCCGATATTTGTTGACTTGATTATGATTTATTGGAGCATGTGAAATTTCTATTCATGTTCAAATCGATTCTATGACTGCAAAATTATTTATATTCATGATTTAGGAGCATACCTAGGGTTATGACTTATTGAGTTGATATGAAAGGTTATTATGCCATGTCGAGCTTTATTACTGATGTATGATTGGGAGGTTGCGCGCTATAACGATTGATTGACGATCATCAAGTATAAAATGATCTGTGTTTGGATTATGGATCTATCCCTCCGGAATCCGGTAATTACCCATGTTATCTTGGGCACTGTGGGCATAGGCATCTGTGATTCCTTTGGTGCTTGTTGGACACGTCGTGTAACGACCCAACCTGTCTTTTTGTGTAGTTGCATCTTGTTTCCCCTTTTAATGCTTTAAACATGCGTGTTTATGGTTTTATGGCTTACGGGTTGATTAGTATTATTCTGGGAAGATTTCGGGTTGATTAGGACCCTTTGATTCTTGGCTTAGAAGCCTAAGTTATTTATATTGACCAATGGTTGACTTTTGTGAAAACGACCCTAGAACGGTGTTTTGATGGCTCCAATCTCTTTGTATCGTGATTTTGGACTTGGGCGTATCCCCGGAATCGAATTCGGAAGTTCGTAGGTTGATTTGTGCTATTTTACCAAAATTTGGCAATTTGAAGTTGAAAAGTTTGACCGTCGATTGACTTTTAGCTATCGGGTCCGGAATTTGGTTTTTGGGACTTTGAATAGGTCTATTATGCTATTTAGAACTTGTCTGCAAATTTTGGTATCATTTGGAGTTGAATTAATAGGATTCAGACACTTAGTTGCAATTCTAGAAGTTCTTGAAATTTACTTGGAAATTCATGCGTTTTGGTGTCTGATCCGTAGTTCTACATGTTATTTTTGTGTTTTGATCGAGCGAGCGAGTTCGTATATTATTTTTAGACTTGGAGTATAGATGGCTCGGATGAGTTTCAAACATGATTCAGAATGGTTTGAATTGAAAATAGAATTGCTGGTGTGTTGGTGCTCAGTTATCGTAATTGCGAGCACCAGCCTCGCAATTGCGAAGATGACAGGGGGAGGTAAGATGTCGCAAATGAGACTTCCCCTTCGCATTTGCAAAGTCAGCAGGCATGAGGGCTGGTTCGCAATTGCGATCATTTGGTCGCATTTGTGATAGTGGCCAGCTTCGCAATTGCGACTTTTGTTGAGGCTGTCAGGGTTAGCAAATGCGACCCCTGATTCACAATTTTGAGGGTTCGCAAATGTGACCCCTGATTCGCAATTGCGAAGGTTCATAAATGCAAAACCTGTGTCGCAAATGCAACATCTGCAGCTAGTTATAAAGGCTAAAAAGTGAGGATTTCACCTCATTTCTCACATTTTAGAACCCTAGACTTGGTAGGAGGCGATTTGGAGAGGGGATTTTCATCTACAAATATTGGGTAAGTGATTCTAATCAATTTTTAACTATATTTCATCAATACATCTTATATTTAACATCAAAATCATGTGAATCAAAGTGAAAATTTGTGAAACTTTGTCAAGTTTTTGAAAAATAAGAATTTGAGTTTTGAGAGTCGATTTGGACTCAGATTTTGAAACTAATCACATATATGAACTCGTAGGGTTAAGGGTACTCGGAATCTAGCCTTGCACCCGGGTTTTGACCTGGCGGGCCTTAGGTTAACTTTTGTTGATATTTTGGGAAAGTGTAAAGATCATTGCTTTATCTGTTGTAATTATTTTCCCTTGCATTGTTTGATAATATTAAGTCTATTTTGGTTAGATTTGAGCCGTGCAGAGGCAAATTTTAGGGGAAAAGTTATTTCCGAGAGTTGAGTGTTCCTAGTTAAGGTAAGTATCTTGCCTAACTTTGTGTGCGGGAACTACCCCTTTGGAATTGGTTTGGTTGTGCTAATTGTGTTATGTAAAAGCCGTGTATGCAAGGTGACGAGTGGGTACATGAGCTATATTTGGTTTTTGACCCGTTTAGGCTATTTAGGCTCTAGTCATGCTTTAATTTGAATTGTCATAACATGTTATATCCTTCATTGTTAATCCACCCTTTCATGTGCTAATCTACCCTTACATGCTTTATTGGACATTGTTAACACACTCTTTCACCTCTTACTTGCTAATTTTCTCTTATATACTTTAGTTGAAGCTATTGCCTTGTGTTTTGTTACATCTTTAAATTGTTGAATTACTTGTAATTGATGTTGTTATTTCGTGAATTATCTTATAGTTGAGTTATTGGTGTTGAAGTTGAGAAAGTCATTATGCCTTTGAGGCGAAGTTGTTAATTGTTGAGATATCTATCTTGTTGAGCTATTCACTCTTATTGTGTTATTGTTGAGATATCTTTCTTGTTGAGCTATTCAATCTTGTTTTGTTATTGTTAAGATTCTTGTACACAATGCGGTTGAGCCTTGGACTGTCTGTTTTGAAAACATTGAGACTGTTGATTATTTTGGCAAGTTAAGGCATATGGCACTTGTGGTGCAAGTTGTGACTATGTTGTGATATTTATACAAATGCGGTAGTATAAGGCTTGGGGTTGATATGCATGCGGTGAGATAAGGTGGCTTGATACGCGTGTTTCTAGTAGGGGAATTACTTGAAGCCACACAATATGATAAGGTGGGCTAAAATGAAGCTAGATATTTTGGGAAAATTATTTTCTTAAAATTAAATATAAGGCTCCCGCGTTGATATAAGAAACAATTGTGATTGAAATTGTGAAAAATGAATACGAGGCGGTACCTCGGTTATGATTCATGTAATATACGAGGTGGTACCTCGGTTGTGATTCTTGTTGTATATGAGGCGGTACCTCGATTGTGGTTCTTGTTCTATACGAGGTGGTACCTCGTTTTTAATTCTTGTTGTTTATCTCATGTTTTTAAGAGTTATTGGTGGAACACTTCTTGTTGATTTTATCCTTCCTTGTCTTATCAGTTTTGTCCGTATTTGATTTTTGTGGTTCTCTTTAATTGCTTCCTCTATGTTATCTCAATGCTTACAAGCATGTCTTTAGTCTATAGTATTGACTTGTTTTCGTATCATTTATCTCTCCGCTTTCTATTACTTCTCATTATTATGTTTTCATTCTGTTATTATATCCTAGTAGGTGTCTTGACCTAGCCTCATCACTACTCCACCGATGTTAGGCTTGATACTTACTGGATACCATTGTGGCGTACTCATGATACGTTTCTGCACATCATTTTGTGCAGATCCAGGTACGTCTACCTGTGCTGGACATTAGTGTTTTGTTGTATAGTATTTGGTTATAGCTGTCATTCAGATACTTCAAAGTATTTGTATAGTATTTGGTTATAGCTGTCATTCAGATACTTCAAAGTATACCTGCTTGGCATCCACAGGACTCAGAGTCACCTTCCCTTATCTTTCATTTCTGCTGTATTTCTCATTCAGACAGTGTCGTAGTAGACATTCTAGACTATTCTGTAGATCTTATGACTCAATTCCACCGGGTTTGGGAGAGATGTTGTTGAGATCTTATTTTGGGAGTTTATATGAGTTTATCAGTCTTGCTTTAGTATTTCTGTTGATTATTTTGATTAATTTATTACTAAATATTAGTCTTACCTAGTCTTAGAGACTATGTGCCATCACGACATTCTAAGGTGGGAAAATGGGGTCGTGACATGTGGCATGTGTCAGGAACATGGATTTGTGATGTGAGTTATTGAGAAAGGGATCATGATCATGCATGTGTATATTTGGGACTCATGCTTTTAATTGATGTAAGTATTGTTGGCAGGTTTCATGTTTTTTTGAGAATTGGGTTGCCGATATTTTATTTGATTTCTTTCATTTTAAAAAACATGTCTACATTTCACATGAACTGTATTTTGAGATTTTATTCTTATTGATAATATCATGCCTAGTTCCATGTTTATTATTCTATCATTTGATTATTTAGCTATTAGTGAGTGTCGAAGTCGATCCCTCGCCATTAATTCTTCGAGGCTAGACTTAATACTTACTGGGTACTGTTGTTGGTACTCATACTACGCTGATGCACATTTTGTGCACTTCTGAGGCTGGTGTGAGTGGAATTTATCTGATTCAGTAGGAGGACTTGTGGAGACTTCGTGGTGAGCTGCTTTACTTGATCAATTTGCAACATGTGGAGTCCCCCTCCCTACTTATATCTTATGCATATCTATTTTATTCAGACACACAGTTTATTCAACTCTTGTTAGATACTTGTGATTATTGTAACATCCGAGTTTTGGGCGATATTGGCAGTTGTGGTCGTATTTAGACCCTGCCTTGAATAGCTTATTTATGTTATCAAACTTGAGATTATTCTGTTTCTTATCATAATAAGTATTTTGTTAAATTTTATTAATCTTCTCTAGAATTATTGTTATTGTGTTGTCTTGCTTAGCGAGCGGGTTAGGCGACATAACAACTTTCGGGTAGTAATAATTTGGTATCAGGGTACTAGGTTCTAAGGGTGTCACAAATCACATGCAGGCCTCGTAGAGTCTTGTGGATTGGGACTGAGATGTCAGTATCTATCTACGAGCGGCTATAGGTCTTTAGGAAACTTCCTTTTTCTTGATTCCTCATTATGCATTATTATTGTCTTGAGTCTAAATCCTCCTATTCTATTCTCTCAAATATGGTGAAGACTTGCGCTTCTGGAGTAGCAGAGGATGTAGGGGAAGTACCATCAGTTGTGACTGAGAGGCAGAGGTCGGGGTAGGGCCAAAGCTAATGCTAGGGGCCGTACTATTACAGCTAGAGGCAGAGCATCCACTGGGGCCCGTGTCCAGGCCAATACAATTGCAGTGGACACACATGTGGACCAGGTAGAGGAGTAAATCATAGATGAACATGTTGAGGGTCCAGTGCACACTTAGCAGCAGAGGGTTTCATTTCTACACCCGTGTATCAGGAGGCTATCTCTAAGATGGTCAATTTCATCGGTGCATTGACCCATGCCGGGGTGGTACCAGTGGCTCCAGCCATGTCTAAGGCAGGAGAGGAGCCCAGATCCCTATCACTCATACTCCAGAGAAGCCGATTGTAGTAGGTAGACCTGAGACATTTCCTTCCATGTTTGTTGATGAGCGGAATATAATAGAGAGGTTCTAGAGGTTGTTTCCTCAACACTTTGAAAGAAGTGCTTCAGAGGATTCCCAGGATTATCCAGATAGGTTCCATTAGATGCTTTGCAATTTGGGCTTGGTAGAGTCCAACAGAGTGGACTTCACTACTTTCCAGTTTAAGGGAGCGGCTAGCAGATGGTGGCATACATATGAGCTGAGCAGGCCAACTGGTTCATCCACATTTACATGGGCTCAGTTTTCATATCCATTTCTTGATATGTATATACCACTCACCACAAAGGATGAGTTGAGAGGCTTGTTCGAGCACCTTAAGCAAGGTCATATGTTAGTGATCGAGTATGAGGCAATATTCACAGAGTTGTCTCGTCATGCTGCTTTCTTGATCCCCATCGAAGTAAAGAAGTTGAGGAGGTTTATTGAGGGTCTGACTTATTGTATCAATGATATTATGGCTCGAGAGTTATAGGTGGGGATTACTTTCCATTAGGCGGTAGAGATAGCCAGGAGGATCGAGCGCGTTTGTAGCCAGGGTAGAGTGGTCATGATGAGGGACAAGAGCCATCAACGCTCTGGTAGTTTCCGTGGTACCTCATCTAGAGGTAGAGGCCATCAGAGTAAACCAGTTCATTTTACACAGCGCGGGGCCCATAATGCTGTGTCTCAGTCATCTTTCAGTTCTCCAGTTATGTCATCCTTCGTGCTCTTCCAGCGAGCTCATACCGTGCTCCATTGGTTAAGGGTTCCTCTAGTGGGTAGTCAGGACCTCAAGGGCAGTATCAGTCATAACAACCTTTTTCAGCTCGGGCTTGCTATGAATGTGGAGAGCTTGGGCATGTGAGGAAGTATTACCACAGACTTATCAAAGGCGCACCTTATCAAATTTCTCAGTATATAGTTCTGATGCCAGTTGCATCGCCCCCTGCCTAGACGACTAGAGAAAGAGGGCACTCAGTGAGAGGATGCTCTGGAATAGGAGGTCAGGTTGGTGGTAGTCATACCAGTGGTGGCCAGACACATTGCAATGCTTTTCTAGGGAGACCCAAGGCTATAGCCTCCGATGCGGTGATAACACGTATGGGTTTAGCCTGTCATAGAGATGTTTTTGTGTTGTTTGATCCCGGATCTACTTATTCTTATATGTCATCATACTTTGCTACTTATTTATATATGCCTCGTGGTTCTCTTGATAATCCTATAGATGTGTCTAGAACTGTTGGTGATTCTATTGTGGTGGATCGAGTGTATCAGTCTTGTGTGATCACTATCGGTGGTTATGAGACTAGTGTTGAACTTATATTTCTTAGTATGGTGGACTTTGATATGCTTTTGGGTATGGATTGGTTATCTCCATACCATACTATACTTGATTGCCATGCTAAGACTGTGATGTTGGCTATGTCGGGGTTATTGAGGCTGAAATGCAGAGGTTCTCTTGGTCACACACCTAGTAGAATGACTTCATTTCTGAAGGCTCAACGGGTTGTTTATAAGGGATGTTTAAGAGTACCTGGCTTTTGTTTGAGATGTTAGTGATGGTACTCCTACTATTGACTTAGTTCCAATAGTAAGGGAGTTTCCATATGTGTTCCCTATAGACCTATCGGGCATGCCACCCAATAGGGATATTTATCTTTGTATTAATTTTTTGTCGGGCACGCAACTCTTATCTATTCCAGCATATCACATGGGTCCGGTGGAGTTGAAGAAATTGATAGAATAGTTACTAGTGTTGATGGATAAGGTATTCATCACGCCTAGTGTATCACCATGGGGTGCACCAATGTTGTTTGTAAAGAAGAAGGCTGGGTCCATGAGATTGGGGTATCCGGGCACCAGGGTGTTCTCAAAGATTTACTTGAGATTATGGTATCACCAGTTCAAGATAGGGCTTTGGACATCCCTAAGATAGCTTTCAGGACTTGTTACGGGCATTATGAGTGTTTGGTGATGTCTTTTGGTTTAACTAATACCCCAGCAGCTTTCATGCATTTGATGAATAGTATGGTCCAATCTTATTTGGATTATTTTGCCATTTATGTTAACTGATGATATTTTGGTATACTCTCGTGTGCTGAGGAACACGAGCAGCATTTGTGGATTATGCTTCAGATTTTGAGGAAGAAGAAGTTGTATGATAAGTTCTCCGATTGTGAATTTTTTGTTGGACTTGGTGGTGTTCTTGGGTCACGTGGTATCTAGTGATGGGATCAAGGTAATCCCACAGAAGATTGAGGCAGTTTAGAGTTGGCCCAGACCTTCTACCGCTATAGAGATCAGGAGCTTATTGGGTTTAGTTGGTTAATATCGTTGCTTCGTAGAGGGATTTTCCTCTATTGTAGCCTCATTGAATAAGCTGAATCAGAAAAGTGCTCCACTCAGATGGTCTGATGAGTGTGCGGAGAGCTTACAGAAGCTCAAGATTGCTTTGACTACGGCTCCAATTTTTGTATTGCCTTTGTGATGGGGTTGTATACGATTTATTGTGATGCTTTGTGAGTTGGCCTTGGGTGTGTGTTAATGCAGTAAGATACGGTGATTGACTATGTTTCCCCCTAGTTGAAGGCCCATGAGAATAACTATCTAGTGCACTATTTGGAATTAGCATCTATTGTGCACGCGCTCAAGATTTAGAGGCATTGCTAGTATGGCGTGTCTTATGAGGTGTATACGGATCATCGAAGTCTCTGGCATGTGGTTAAATAGAAAGATTTGAATTTGAGGCAATAGAGATGATTGGAATTTTAGGTAGCGTGTGTTGAAGGAATATGATATCACTATTCTTTATCATTCGGGGAAGGCTAATGTGATAGTAGACAACTTGAGTAGGAATATGGAGAGTTTGAGGAGTTTTGCATCCATTCAATTTAGGGAGAGGCCTCTAGATATTTGAATTTAAGCATTAGCTAATAGATTAGTGATATTGGATATATTTGCACCTAGCGGAGTTCTTACTTGTGTTGTGGCACAGTCATCCTTGTTTGAGCAGAACAAGGCTCGCAAGTATGATGATCCCCATTTGTTTATCCTCAGAACGGTGGTTCTAAAGAGGTAACTAATGGTGATGATGGTATATTGCGGCTTCAGGGTCGAATTTGTGGTCATAATGTGGACGGTTTGAGGGAGTTGATTCTCGAGGAGGCTCATAGCTCACGATATACTATTCTTCCAGGTTCTACGAAGCTGTATTGTGATTTGAAACGGCATTATTGGTGGCAGAGAATGAAGAAGGACATTGTTGGGTATGTTGTGCGGTGCTTGAATAGTCAATAGGTCAAGTATGAGCATTAGATACTGTGTTATTTTCTTCAAAGGTTAGAGATATCAGAGTGGAAGTGGGAGGCTATGGACTTTATGGTAGGATTGTCATGGACCTTGAGGAGATTTAATGTAGTTTGGGTCATTGTGGACAGACTGACCAAGTCTGTGCATTTCATTCCAGTCATGACTTCCTACAAATCGGAGAAGTTTGCTAAGATCTACATCGAAGAGCTTGTGTCTATCATCTCAGATCATGGCACTTAGTTTATATCACACTTTTGGAGAGCCATGCAGCATGGGTTGGTCACGCAGGTGGAGCTGTGTACAGCATTTCACCCTCGGATGGATGGGCAGTCTGAGCAAACCATTTAGATATTATAGGATATTTTGAGAGCTTGTGTTATTGATTTTGGTCGCCAGTGGGATCAGTTTCTCCCATTAGCAGAGTTTGCATATAATTATAGCTACCAGCCAAGTATCCAGATGGCCCCATAAAAAGCCTTGTGTGGGAGGCGATGTCGTTCTCCGGTTGGTTGGTTTGAGCCTGCGAAGACTATGTTGTTGGGAACCGATTTGGTTTGTGATGCTTTAGAGAAGGCGAAATTGATTTAGCAGTGGCTTAGTGAAGTGCATTCCGAGAAAAAGAATTATGCTGATAGGAAGGTACGCGATGTGGCTTTCATGGAGGGTGAGAAGGTTCTTCTCAGAGTTACGCATATGAAAGGCGTGATAAGGCATGATAAGTAGGGAAAATTGAGTCCTTAGTATATCAGTCCATTTGAGGTGTTAGAGAGGGTTGATAAGGTGGCATACAAACTAGCTTTTCCACCCAACTTGTTGGGAGTTCATCCGGTGTTTCATGTTTTCATGCTTCAGAAGTATTGTGAGGATCAGTCACATGTGTTGGATTTCAGTTCAGTGTGGTTGGATAAGAATTTGTCTTATGAAAAAAAAATGATGATCATATTGGAAAGGAAGGCAACTTGGGAGATTAAGAATGATGTGCGGAGCAGATATCCTCAACTTTTTGGCACTCCAGTTATGATTCTAGACCCATTCGAGGACGAACGTTTACTTAAAAGGGGGAGAATGTAATGACATGGCACGCCATTTTGTGTATTTGAGCCTTGTTTGCCTATTTGATGCTTCTCGTGTGTTTATTTGTTGTTTTATGACAGGCGGGGATGGTTGGTTTGGTTTTGGAAAGGTTTGAGAGGGATTTGAAACACTAGTCTCATTTTGGAAGCTTAAGTTGTAAGAGTTGACCAAGGTTTGATATTTGTGCAAACAACCTCGGGTTGGTTATTTGAGGGTTCTAATAGGTCTGTATGGTGATTTTGGACTTGGTATTATGTTCAGAATTAGATTTGGAGGTTCCTAGAATATTTTGGCTTTATTTGCCGAAGGTTGGCAATTTGGAAGTTTGGAGAATTCCTTAGTTTGATCGGAGATTGACTTTAATGATATCAGATTCGAATTGTTATTCCGAAAGGTGGAATAGGTCTGTTTTGTCATTTAGGATTGGTGTTCCATGTTTAGATGTAATCTGGATTGGTTGGGCTTGAATCAGATGCTTGGAGTGAAGTTTGGAAGCTAATGTACTTAAGAGAAGCTCAACTTGTGTTTTGATCGCCAATTCTTGGTTTTGATGTTAGTCATGGTGTTTTTAGCATTCGGACAAGTTTGGATAATGTATTTGGACTTGTTGGTGTCATTGGATGGGCTCCCAGGGGGCTCTGGTGTGTTTCTGGATGGTTTCGGATCAATTTTCATTGGTTTGGGACTGCTGTTTTCTGATTTTTAGGAGTCCTTCTCTATAGCAGAGCATGTCTCGCAATCGCGGAGAAAGAAAGCTGGCAGACGAAATTTTCCTCTTCGCATTCATGTTGGTGGAGTTGTATTTGCGGAGAGATGGGAGCTGGAGCATTGCGTTCGCTTGCAAGGGGACACGTTAACGATTGAGTGGTGCCAGGCGGAAGGACTAGCTTCTCACTTACAGAGCAAGGCTCGTGTTCGCGTAGGCTTAGATGGACATGCATCATGTTCGCGAAGGGGTGTGGGGTCCTTGCGTTGGCAAAAAAGGCAACAACTGGGCGGCCATTTAGGCCTTTGCAATCGCGAAGGGTGTGTTGCAATCGCGATGTGTATAACTTGACATAGTATTAAGTGTTATACTTTCGGATTTTTACCCATTCTCTCATATTATGAACCCTAGACATCGGGAGGTGGAGATTTTGGAAAGCAAATTCACTATTGCATTGGAGGTAAGCATTTTTTCACTTGGATTTGACTTTATATCTTAATTCTCCATGGATTTCAATACTTAAAACATGAATGTTTGAAGGAAAATATGGGATGATTGTCTACAACTTAAGAGAGTGTATTTTGGGGATTTGAAGGTGCATTTGGACTCATTTTTAGAATCTAATCACCTATTTGTTTTCATGGAGTTATGGGTAGTCACGACCTACCCCTTGACTCGGATTTTGATTATGAAGGCCCAGGTTGACTTTTGTTGACTTTGGGGATTTGACTAAAAAATGAAGCTTTATTGTTTGGGGTTGTTTCCTATGACTTTATTTGACGTTATTGTGTTTTGATTTTACTAGGTTTGGATGGCTTTGGAGTTGAATTTAGACAGTAAAAGATTGTTGCTTGATTGGGCGGAGGTAAGTTTCTTTTCTATCCTTGTAATAGAGATTATGCCCATAGGTGATATAATTGCTACTTAATTCATGATTTAGGAGCCACGTATATGCGAGGTAACGAGCGTATATGCGTAGCTAGGTGTTGACCATATCCGGTATTTGTTGACTTGAATTGTACTTTATTGGATCAAGTGAAGTTGCTATTCATGTTCACATTGATTCTATGATTACGTCATTTTGACTGGAGCTGATTTTATATATCGAATAATATGGACAACTGCATCCCTATGACTATCACCGAGAGAACCCATAAACTGACTCACCACACTAACATGAAAGGAAATACTAGGTCTAGTCACTATGAGATAATTTAATTTATCAAACAACTGCCTATATCTTGCAGGATCGCTACGCGACTCCCTCCTCCTGAAAAGAATGTAGAATTCAGATCCATATGAGTGTCAACAGGTTCATAGCCTATCATTCATGTCTCCTAAAGAGTGTCTAAGGAATACTTCCATTGTGAGATCACAATACCTGAGCTAGACTGAGCTACCTCAATGCCCAAAAAATACGTTAATCTGCCCAGATCCTTAGTCTGAAAGTGCTGAAAGAGATGTTTCTTCAACTTAGTAATACCATCCTGATCATTGTTGGTAATAATAATATCATCAACATAAACCACCAGATAAATACAAAGATTTGAAGCATAATGCCGATAAAACACAGAGTGATTAGTTTCAATATGAGTCATGCCAAACTCTTGAATAAAGGTGTTGAACTTACCAAACCGAGCTCGAGGAGACTGCTTGAGACCATAGAGGTACTGGTGCAACCGACACACAAGGCCACTAGGCTCCCTCTGAGCAACAAAACTAGGTGGTTGCTTCATATAAACCTCATCCTCAAGGTCACCATGAAGAAAAACATTCTTAATGTCCAACTGATAGAGAGGCCAATGGAGAACAAGAGCCATGGATAGAAAAAGGCGGACTGATGCTATTGTATCCACATGAGAGAAAGTATCACTGTAATCGAGCCCAAATATCTGAGTATACCCTTTGGCAACAAGACAAGGCTTAAGTCGATCAACCCGACCATATGGATCAACTTTGACTGCATACACCCAACGACAACTAACAGTCGATTTACCCGAAGAAAGAGGAAGATCCAAAGTACCACTCATATGTAAAGCATACATCTCGTCAATTATAGTTTGTCGCCATCCTGGATGAGATAGTGCTTCATCTATAGACTTAGGGATATAAGCAAAGGATAAAGATGATCAAATGCACAATGGGGTGATGACAAACGATGGTAACTTAAACTATCATAATAGGGATTAGGATTCAATGTGGACCGTATACCTTTCCGTAGTGCAATCGGTTGACTAAGAGGAGACAAGTATGCAGTATTAGCAAGGTCAGGTGCAGGACGTGAATCAACTAGGCTTGATGCTCGGCGCAGACGATGATGATAAGTCAGGAGTGGTGGAGTTGTAGAAGGTTGACTTGGACTAGGTGGTAGAACTAGAGCTATAGGTTGTAGAGCTGGAGTTGTAGAGGAATATGAATGGGAGATAGTGACTGAATCTCCAAAAGATGGAACTAGTAGCACCTTAGAAATATCTAAGCGATTACATGGACCTTTGAAGTATTATTTAGTTTCAAAGAAGGTAACATCAGCAGACATAAGGTACCGCTGGAGGTCAGGAGAATATCATCGATATTCCTTTTTGTGTTCTCGAGTAACCCAGAAATAAGCAATTAAGAGCACAAGGAGCTAACTTATCTTTTCCTAGAGTAAGATTATGAACAAAACACGTCCTCTCAAAGACACGGGATGGAAGCGAGAACAAAGGTGAGTAGGGAAACTAGACAGAGAATGGAATGCGATTAATAATATAGCAAGATGTAAGAACTGCATCTCCCCAAAAATCCAACGGAATATGAGATTGTATGAGTAGGGTATGAATAATTTCAATAAGATGTCTATTCTTTCTTTCAGCTACCCCATTTTGTTGAGATGTGTACGGGCAAGATGTTTGATGAATAATCCCATGGGAGTTCATAAACTGTTAAAATATGGAAGATAAATACTTTAGGGCATTATCACTATAAAATGTAAGGATAGAAATCCCAAATTGATTTTGAATTTCAGAGTTAAAGGTCTGGAAACTAGAAAACGACTCAGATCAGTTTTTCATAAAACATATCAAAGTGCACCGAAAATAATCATTAATGAAACTTACAAAGTAGCGGAATCTAAAGGTGGAACTGACCCGACTAGGACCCCAAATATGTAAATGGACTAAAGTAAAAGGTGACTATGCTCAATTATCAGGACACCGAGGAAAATGGGAGTGGGTATGCTTACTAAGATGGCATGACTCACACTCTAAAGTGGACAAGTGATATAAACCATTTACTATTTACTTAAGTTTTGACAAACTGGGATGTCCCAACCATTTATGTAATAAATCTGGTGAATCAATAACAGGACAAGTTGTTGAAGGAAGACAAGATTTGAGTCCATGTGATTTTGCAAGAATAAGGTAATAAAGTCCACGGTACCAATGATCTGCCCCGAACTGCATTCCTATATAAAAACAAGGTCATTGAGAAATAAAATAGAGCATTTAAGTAATTTGGCTAAGCGACTAATGGCTATGGGATTAAAAAAACTACCGGGAACCTAAAGAACTGAACCTAAAGTTAAGGAAGGAAATAGACTTGCTTGACCTATTCCAGTTGCCATGGTTTGAGAGCTGTTAGCCAGTATACCTGCTGGAAGAGATTGAGAACATAAAATAATAGTGAAAAGTGATTTGTTACCAGAAATATGATTAGATGCATGTGAATCAATGACCCAAGACTCGAAGGATGAAGATTGAGAGACACAAGTCACGTTATTACTTGTTTGAACTACATAAGCCATCTCTAAAGATGTATGTTTACATGCTTTGTACTGAAGGAACTCAATATAATCCGGTAGAGAAACCATCCAACTATTCATAGTATTGGATCCCATTTTGCTATAACTAATTTCTCAAATTCTTGACTACAAGTTGTATGGTTAACCTTGGAATGCCAAATCAGAACACCTTTTTTTTTTGGAAAACACTGTTCACTCACCGGAAAATAAAAAGGTTGCCGAAATTTGATGAAACTTGAATGGACAGACTCGAAATAACTTACTGAGTAATTTGTCCAAAAGAAGCTTCGTCGGAAACTGGTCGGAAAGTGGTCCATGCTCGACGTGTTGACAGATCTCGTCGAAAAAATCTCCCTCTAGTCGGCGCGTCAGGGCACGTGGATGGGAGTTTTCCGGTAAGGTTTGATGGGGTTTGGTCTCCAGAGATGGAGAATAGTGTGGTAGTGTTTGTTTTTGTGCACCACCAGTAAATAATAATTTTGATGCAAACAACTTCTTAAGTCACCGGAAAATTAGCACGGTGACGAATGATTTCTTCCCGGATGTCGTTGGAATGACGCACAAAGATAATTATCTCACTAATGCTCTGATACCATGTGAGAAAACATGGGATAAAAATATATTATTGATATTCTCTATTAAGTATTTTACAATAGTTCTATTTATAATTATATACAATACATATTCTACTCCTATTCCATGTGGGACTAGGGTTATTTATATAACTATTGAACAAACTCAGTTGTATTTTATCATAAAAGCTCATGACTTTCGTACTACCAGATTTTGGGAGTTGTAGTATTTTCTGCATGTTGTGAGATTTATTATACTTTATTTGTATCATGACAGGAGTTTATGATGTATTTATCATGTTTTGGTTAATTTGGATGTTACCTTACTTAGCAGATTAAGGTTAGGTATCGCCACGATCGTTGGTGGGATTTTAGGTCGTGACATGACTAATTGGCTAATTTAGGAGTTAAGAAAGTTGATAGAAATATTTGTGAGTGACATAACCAACATTACTTATATGAGTCTAGCTTATTACTTGTCAAGTGGAATTATAGGTCCCACTTGCCTGGTTTAAAACATAAAATTAAAAAGACAATGTTAAAATTTAATTTTTCCTACTTAGAATGCTTAGCTGGAGGACAATAAAAGAAAATTAAAAAGTCAAAAACATCACAAAATCGGCGGTACTGGAACTTTCAACTGCAGCAAGTTAATACCTTTGCTTTGATTATATTTTTCAATTGAAGATCTTGCATCCAGGTAAAATTTAAAAGCACAAGCAATCTCAACATTTGTAAATTTTTTAACTTCTTTCTTGCAATTAGTTAAGAGGAAAAGAGAACTTTAACTTTTGACTAAATTATTATTCAGGAATTATCACAAAATTCGATTTATTAATCTGACACGAACATGCATTACCTATATTGCATAAAATAAAGTTAAGTTTTTAATTCTTAAATAAAGTGCTCACTTAGAAATTAGTAAATTACATAAACTCCAAGTTAAAGCACATTGTCAGCATGCTGTAAATTTTCCATATTTTTCTGAGTATAAAGTATGTTTTGTTGCATTTCTTCTTGACAGTGATTGGAGAATGGATATTATGCAAGATCTTCATGTGAAAACTATAATGAAAGCAAAAAAATTTACCTTGCTGAAACTAAAGGTTTCTGTATCGCCGATTCTTTTTCCATGCCGATTTTGTGATCTTTATACTTTTTAATCCTTTTATTGTCCTCTAGCTAAGCATCTTAATTAGGAAAAATACATTATTTTTTTAATTGTATGATTTAACACAAGAGATGGAACCCATGAATCAACTTATCAAGTGATAAGCTAGACTCACATAAATGATATTGGTTATGTGATTCACAAAATAAAATTTCTCACAAAGTAAAAGAATGAAATGATAAGGAATACATGAAAAATATTTGAATTGAATTTGGTTAATTGGCTTATGCAGTGATTAGATTATATCCATCATTTTAGAAGATATGCTATTTATACACGAGAAGTTGCTCGTTAACAAGCTCAACCTACTATCTAATCGTACTAGAAACTCTATCGCTAAAGACAAAGCAAGAACTATCAGATTTGCATAATTTGTGGCGCATTGGGGTAACATCCATTGCATATCGGGTGACGATGGTGTAAGTAGCATTCGGCCGACGTATCATATGCTCCCCTTTTCAAGAAAAATAAAATAGTTATTAGAGATTTCAAGCTGAAATATCCAACTAATTAACTCACTTGGCATTATAGAATAATGACTGACAGGCCCATAAAACAATTCGACGTTTGGCGAGTCAAGACCTAACTGTGTTGAACTCAGCGGGAGATTGACCGGATTAACGCTTTAAGGAGGCTGGTCTCAGTCAAATGTCCCCAAAATTAACGATAACTAAAAAATAGCTTCCGGACTCGTACTCATTTATTGCCCTTCAACGTTTCTTTATCGGATTGGTAGAGTTTATGCTATATTTACTCTATCTATCTGTTAAGTTGCTCATCAAAGTTTACCAAGTTGGCATGATTTTACTCTTCAGAAATTTCTCTACCGGATTGGTAATGTTTATGTTCTATTTACTTTACCTATCTATTGAGTCGTTCATCGAAGTCTACTGTATTGGCATAATTTTTCTGTCTTGTTTTAACAAAATGTTCTTCAAATTTACAACATCAATTTCGATCAAACCACCCCAAATCTACTCCAAATAATCTCAAATTAAAAATAAAACTTCCATATGCAAACACAGGCAATTCTCAATTACAATTTAGTATACTAACAGTAAATCAAAAAACTCACTGCCTTCTTGAATACTTTCTAAGGTTCAACAAAGGAGTTTTGAGCTCTTTACAGTAAATTATTAAATTGGTGTTTGAACAAAAATATAAGCATAAATTATCAATATTTAAATAATTTTAACAATAATAGATCATTAACCTTCTAATTTCCATCACGAAATAAGAATTTTCAGCTTTGAATATTGAGGAACTATGATGCTCAAGGCAAAAACGAGGACATTTTGCTACAACCCTAAAAATAGGGACATTCTACGGAGACGGTCCGTTGGGCTACATGCCATGCACTTTTTTGGAACTCAACCTTCCATGTGACAAGTTACGTCCAATAAAAGTGTAACGACCCGAGCTGTCGTTTTGAGTATTATAGCGTCGTTCCCACATTTAATGCTTATTTGTTGTTATATAACTTGCCGGGGTAGTTAGTTTGGTCCCGGGGATGTTTCAGAATGAATCGGAATACTTAGCTAGCGTTTGGCCATAGATTCCCAAATTTGTTTTGAAAAATCTGTTTTGGGTGAAGTTTGGCTTGAAGATGAAAATGTGTTTGGACATACGTTTTCAAAACATATTTTCCAAATTTATTTTGGAAAAGCATGTGTATTATTAGGGATTCGGCCCAAAACCAGCTATTGAGCTGGTTTTTGGGATTTGAGATTTGGGATTTTGCCAAAATATAGGTAAAATCTATGGCCAAATATGTGTTTGCCAAATAAAACCCAAGTTTATTTTGACAAAATCTATGGCCAAACGGATCCTTAGTCTCAAAGTTATAAGCCTAAGTTGAAAGAGTTGACCGGATATTGACTTATGTGTAAATGGCTCCGGAACGGAGTTTTGATAATTCTGATAGCTCCGTAGGATAAATTTGGACTTAGGAGTGTATCCGGATATTGATTTGGAGGTCTGTAGATGATTTTGGCTTAAATTGGTGAAAGTTAAAAAAATAGAAGTATAGAGAGTTGAGAAGTTTGACCGAGAGTTAACTTTGTGGTTACCAGGCTCGGATTTTAGTTCTGGAAGATGGAATAGGTCCGTTGTGTCATTTTATAACTTATGTGCAAAATTTGAGGTTAATCAAAATTTGTTTGGTATGTTTCGGCATTAGTTTTGGAAGTTAGAAGTTCATAAGTTTTATTAGGCTTGAACGATACGCGATTCATGATTTTGGTGTTGTTTGATGTGATTTGACGGTTTGAGCGAGTTCGTATGATATTTTAGGACTTGTTGGTATGTTTGGTTGTGGTCCCGGGGGCTATGGGTCAGATTCAGATTGATTACGGATTAAATTTGGCCTTGTTGAACTTCAAAAATTCTAGTGTCTGATTTCCTTGTTTGCGTTCGCGAGAGAGGTCTTGCATTCGCGAAGAGTATGTGGGAGGCAGGTAAAGTTTTTGCTTCGCATTCGCGAATGAGGGCTCGCGTTCGCGTAGGCCTTGGATCAGTGTTCATCGCGTTTGCGTGGGTGCTCTCGCATTCGCATAAGAAGAATTTTGGCAGCTGAGTATATCGTGCTTCCCGATTGCAAGGCACTTTCCGCGTTCGCGAAGGAGGACATTTGGGCAAAATATAAGATTTCAAAAATGAGTGTTTGAGTATTATTTCATAATTGGACTTTGGGAGCTCGGATTGAGGTGATTCTTGGAGGGATTTTCAAGGTATTCATTGGGGAAAGTGTTTCTAACTAGAATTCGGTTTATATACATGAATCTACCATTATTTTTATTATTTAATTAGTGTTTTGGGTTGTAAGAATTGGGGAAAATTATAGAAACTTCGTAGGCTTTAATTTGAGTCTTTGAATTGATTCCTATAGCTTGTGTTGAATGTATCGAGATGTTTGTGGCTAGATTCGAGGCGTTCAGAGGACGATTCTTGAGGCAAGGGCTTTTTGGAGTATAGATTTGTACGGTTTGAGGTAAGTAACAATTATAAACTAGGTTCAGAGGGTATGAATTCCTAAAATACATATTATGTGGTTGGTGTTGAGGTGACGCACATGCTAGGTGACGGGTGTGTGGGCGTGCACAGTGGTAACTGTGATTCGGTCGATTCTGTGGTACTTTGTAGTCATAAAACCATGTTGCTATTCATGTGATCCCTATGTGTTAGAGCAATTGAGCTGCAATCTATGTTAGAAATCATGTTTAGGCTATATACTTATCCGTGGAGACCCACTAGGGTCATTTCTGTTGTTGAATTATTTGCTCCAATGGTAATTTTGTACTCAGTCACATCCATCATTTGCATATCATATGTCAGTCTCCGTTTCTATTTATTGTTGTATCATATATCATTGTTTGGGCTGATTGACATGAGATTTGTGAGCCCGTGAGACTGGAGAGATTGATGACTGAGTTGGGGCCTGAGAGCCGTATTCTGAGTGAGATTTGTGGATCATGTTGCACGCCGTAACAAGCCTTCTTGGCTTTATATATTATTATTATGGATCGGGCGGCATGCTGCAGCAGGCCCTATGGGATTTATATGTTGTTATGGCATCGGGCTGCATGCCACAGCAGGCCATATTGGCTTTATATTAGCGCTTGGGTAGGATCCGCCCCTCCGGAGTCTGACATACCAGCTGTGAGCACAGGTACCGTACAGTGCTGAGTGACTGACTGTGATGAGTGAGAGTTGAGACCAGCAGATTAAGTACTCAGAGAGTGGGAGTAGGTGAGGTTATCATTGCGATGCATTACGTGTGACATGCACATTTGACATGTAGTTATAGAGATGTAACATTCCTCATATCAGTCATACTTGGCATATTTCATCTATGTTGAGATTAAACTACTGAATTTGAAAGCATGTTTATATTCCTGTACTATGTACCATCTAGTTATGAGTTTCTCTGAGATATTACTGTCATATTTTCTGTTATATCAGTAGTATTGAAATTTTGATTTGGCCTATACCTTTCTGTGCTCATCACTACTTTCAGTCCAAGGTCAGACTTGTTACTTATTGAGTATATTGGGTCGGTTGTACTCATACTACACTCTCCACTTCATGTGCAGATCAAGGTACTTCCGGGTACGGCGACTGCTAGCTTTGGAGCTTTATCTGTAGGAGACTATCAAGGTAGCTGCCTTGGCATCCGCAGACCTTGACTCTCCTTCTGTTCTATCTTTCTAAACAGTGTTTTAGCAGTCAAACTATGTTTCCATTTAGATGCTCATGTACTCAGTGACACCGTATTTTAGGAGAATTTTGTATTGAGTTACGGTGTTTTCTTATCGGTTATTATGAGATTTTACTACTTAAGCTTATTTTAGTATGTTTTAAATTAAAGACGTGTGGTTATTGCGAATGTCGGCTTGCCTAGTACTATGATAGGCGCCATCACGACATGTTGAGTTTTTGGTCATGACAAAATGATTACTCGGAATTCAGGTACAAAACGAAGATAGGTTCCAAAGTATGCAAGTCAGCTCCGGCCAATATCATGCTACAATGTTATGTACAAATGCATCTCTAAGATGTTATGCATGAGATTCAAGAAAGTCGTATCAGTGCTAGTAGCAGAAAACTAGACAGCTTTTGTAGAAGGTAGATCATTGATTCATAATTTTTTAATATGTCATGACTTCTTGAAATATTACAATAGGAAGACCTCTCCTAGATGTCTCATGATATTAAAATTGACCTTAGGAAGGCATATGATATGATTAATTGGGAATTTTCAGTTGTGTCACTACCACACAGGTTTCTATCAGAGTTAATGCGTAGAGTCAAGGATATTTTGAAGGGAGGAGGGGACTTAGGCAAGGGGATCCTATCTCACCCCTCTTATTTGTTCTTGTTATGGAATATCTTTCAAGGGTGCTAAGCAAGATGAGTGATCTTCCTGACTTCAGATATCACCCCATGTGCAAGAATACAAGACCGACAGATCTAGTATTTGCAGATGATCTCATGATATTCTACAAAGGAAATCTAAAATCTATTGCTAGAGTTATGGAGGCATTGCAGCATTTCAGTGATGTTACAGGGTTTGAGGCTAACTTGGATAAGTCTATCATGTTTATAGTAGGTGTGGATGATATTATAAAGTAGAATATTCTCAATATAACAGGTTTCACTCCTGGAACCTTGCCTATAAGGTACTTAGGCCTTCCACTTACTTCAAGGAAGTGGAACAAGATGGATTTCAAGAAATTAGTTGATAAGATCACAAACAAAAATATGTTAAAAACTGATAAAAATATGAATTTTTGCCTAAAAACTTCAGTTGAGTTGACTTCGGTTAGTATTTTTGGTAAACGACCCCGGATCCATATTTTAACAATCTCGGTGGGTCCGTATCAAAATATGGGACCTGAGTGTATGCCCGAAATCGAATTCGGAGGTCCTTAAGCTCGAGTTATGAATTTTTGATGAAAAATTAAAAGTCTGAAAATCTAATGTCTTTAAGAATTGATTGATGTTTGGCATTGTTAGTACCGGGTCCGTATTTTAGTTTCGGAGCCTGGTACAGGTTCATTATAATATTTAAGACTTGTGTGTGAAATTTGGTGAGAAACGGAGTTGGTTTGACGTGATTCAGACGTCCAGTTGAGAAAATAGAAATTTTAAAGTGTTCATGAGAATTTCATTTGGTTTGGTACTTAATTCATAGTTCTAGGTATTATTTTGGCGATTGGATCATGCGAGCAAGTTCGTATGATATTTTTAGACTTGTGTGCACCTTTGGTTTAGAGCCCCGAGGGCTCGTGTGAGTTTCGAATAGGCTACAGAGTGAATTGAATATAAAAATCATAGCTGGTGTGCTTCAGGTCTACAGACTTCGCAATTGCGTGGTCTGGCTCGCAAATGTGAGCATCACATTTGCGAAGAAGCTTCGCATTTGCGAGCAGTGGGGTTGGAAGGGGACCTTCGCATTTGCGAAGTTCAGGATCGCAATTGCGATCATCACAGGCCGCATTTGCGAACGGTTGTTCGCATTTGCGAAGATGGGTTGGGACTGGGATTCTCGCATTTACGAGATTTTTGTCGCATTTGCGATGGTTCAATGTTCGCAATTGCTAACAAATGGTTCGCATTTGCGAAGGCAACAGAAGTGTGAAAGGCTTTGCATTTGCGATGGCTCCTTCGCATTCGCGAAGCTCAGGTCTCAAATGCGACATCTGCAGCTGATCAAAATGACTTTTGGACGGGAATTTTTATTCATTTCCCAAATTTTCAAGACCTAAAACACAAGAGGCAATTTTCCAAAGACCATTTTTTCCCCAAATCATAAGCAATTGATTCTAAACTAGTCTCTTTCAATCCTCCACTATATTTTACAAGATTTCAACCTAAAATCTAAGGTTTTCATGGTGGGATTGGGGATTTAGACCTCAAATTGAGGTCGAATTCCAAAACCAATTGTATAAGCAGGCCCGACATCGATTTTTAACTTTTTGGAGGAAAATTTAGAAAAATCTAAATTTATGCAATGTAATTGATTTCTTTAGCAATATTTGATATTATTGAGTCATTTTTGAATAGATACGAGTGGTTTGGAGGTGAATTATAGAGGAAAAGCTATAATTGAGTATTGAGTGGCCTTCGGAACGAGGTAAGTGTCGTGGTTAACCCTGACTTGAGAGGATTAGGAACCTCAGATTAATTGCTATGTGAAATTCATGTGAGCGGCGTATATGTGAGGTGACGAGTACTTATGCGCCGCCAATTTACATGTTTTCCCTGTTTCTCCCATTTTTCTTATATTGTCTCTTTCCTATGCCTAATTGCTACAGGTTTAGTCTAATGTTGTTAAATTAATTATTCTTATCATGTTTACGGATCTTCTGGTGATAGTTGAGTATTTATTTCGAAGTTGAGATTGATATTGTGGAATCAAATGTCGAAGTGAAGCTTGTACTATTTATTCTATCTCCCTGTTATTATTTATTCATTGCATTATGGTAAGGGAGAGTGTTAATGTACGAAGGGTGACGTCGTGCCATGATATGAGAGTTAATGCACGAAGGGCGATGCCGTGCCATATTGTGAGTGTAAAAGCACGAAGGGTGATGTTGTGCCATATTATGAGTGTTAATGCACGAAGGGTGATGTCGTGCCATGATATGAGAGTTAATGCACGAAGGGTGATGTCGTGCCATTTCTATTGATTTTATGGTAGGTTGAGAGTAAAAGCAAGAAGGGTGATGCCGTGCCTTTCCCCTTTAATGTATTCGCTGTTCCAGTTGATTCATAGTATATTGGTTGTTCCAGATATTATTGTGCTGTAGTTCTTTATCTCGTATTTTTCCCAACATGTTTTCCCCTCCCGATATTTCCTGTCTAGCTCTTTATTACTGTTATTTGTATATACACTGTTAAATAGTATATGTTGATTTGTAGGTGCCTTGCCTTAGCCTCGTCACTACTTCGTCGAGGTTAGGCTCGACACTTACCAGTACATGGGGTCGGTTATACTGATACTGCACTATGTACTTTCTGTACAAATTTTAGTACTAGCTTAGGTTGATCGAGGTTTTTACTGTTGGACCGCTATCTGGAGAATCAAGGTAGATCTGTCGGCGTTCACAGACCTTGAAATCCCCGTCTATATTTTCTTTTTTACTGTTTCTTTCATTCAAACAGCTGTATTTCTTTTAGACTATTACTTGTAGTGAATTCTAGAATGCTCGTGAATTGTAACTCCAGATCCAGGTGATAGAAATTAATGCAGTTTTTATATTATTCCGCACTCACTATATTTCATCTTAGCTAATTGTTATTATTTAGTTAATGGAATAAGGATTGGTTTAATAATTCTCTAATACTGGCTTGCCTAGCAAGTAAGATGTTAGGCCTCATCACGGTCCCGACGGTGGGAATTCCGGATCGTGACATGCTGGGAGATTGCAAATTATCATTGCAATTTTATTCTCTATATATAACTTCTAGAGTGCAGTGTTCATACTGCCTCAAAGTGTAGTAAAACAAGTTGATAAGAAATGTAGGGACTTCCTATGGGGTGCTACAGAGGACAAAAGCAAAATTAACCTTGTTTCATGGGACATGGTATGTATTCCAAAGTAAAATGGAGATTTAAACATCAAAGGCTACTACAAATAGAACATTGCTACTATTAGTAAGCTACTATGGCAATTAGCTAGAAAGAAAGACATTTTATGGGTAAAATGGGTCAATAGTATCTACATAAAGGACAAAGAGAGCATATAGTAATACACTTCAACAGGAGATTGCATCTGGTATTGGAAGAAATTGAATTCCCTCAAAGTTCAAGTGGCAGGATGGTATCAAGGAGACAAATATCTATTGACCATAACAGGAGAATATTCCATGTCTAAAAGCTATCAACACATGGTGGGGCCTCTAACTAAAGTAAAGGAGGTTAAGCTAATGTGGAGTTATGCTCCCTAAACAAAAATTCTTAGTGTGGTTGGCATGTCAAAACAAACTATTAACCAAGGAGAGATTACACAGACTACTGATTCATGTAGATGATCAACACTGTTGTCTATGTGATCAGGCACATATCTTTGGTTAGTGCAAGTGTATTACAGACCTGAGAGGATAGTTGAGCAACTAGCTGGGCATCAAGATCTAGAATAGTGAAGCAAGCCAGGTGATCAAGTGGATCAAAAGGAGACGATGGATCCAATTCCAAAAAGAAATAGTTAATGCAGTATGGGGAGCCATGTTATACTACACTTTGCATTCAAGGAACTAGAAAATCTTTAGAAAAGTAAATGTAGACAGAGATTTTGTGTTTGCACAAATTAAGAAGAGATTGTAGATAGATTGGATATATTGTGTAGAACTAAAAGAGCTAGAAAAAGTGAGATGTTGATTCACAAGCTATGTAATTAGATGTGCTATTTGTTTGGAGATCTAGAGTCTCGAGCAACTTTCCTAGAAGGTGGCAAAATACACTAGAGGCTCTTTATGATGTAAAATTATTTTGATTGTTATGGTAATATTCATATTTATTACCAAAAAGAAAAAGAAGATTGGTTTGGTGTAGAATAGATTCATGAATACTCATCTTCGCAACAATGCATGTTTTATTTTTTTATTTTATTTCTTAATGTTAGTTTTGTCGCCCCATAAAAAAGTAAAATTCCAATTCGATTCATGTGAGAATATTCTTACTTTTGAACAGGGACAGTTCATGCACATATATAGCCTAAATCAAAATTTTAATTTGAGGTCTAAGTTTTTAAAAAAAAGTTATAATATATATTTTTATTTGAAGTCTATTCTTTAAGCTTTTGAGATGCAAATTTGTTACTAATTTTTGTACAATCAATCACTTCTAATAATCCTTTTCAATTAGTAATATTTATCCAACTCATTTAATCTTTAATCAGACATTGTTGATCTTAGATATTTTTTTTTTTTTAATTTTAATTTTGGAAAATATTTTTTCGCTGAGACAACTATTATAGGAATTGCTAACGTTTTTTATAAGCAATATAAGTATTTGGAGTAGAATCAAGTCTTTTATTTAATTGGGTATATCAATTAGAGTAGTATCTTCTACTTGTACTATTTTTTTTGACACTTTCAATTCAGAAAATAAGTCTAAACCATCAATATAAGAGTGACTATTATGTTTTAAGGAATACTCAAGTTTAAGGCTTATTTTTCAAATTCTCGTCATCTAATAATCTCAAACTTTTACCACTAAATAGGAAAACAAAAATATTTTCATATACTTCAAATTGTTCAAATATATTTTGAAGTAAAAAATGACTTAATCATCTATGTACAGGAAGTAATCAATTCTAAAAGATTTTTCAAGATACTTTGTGATTTCATTATTAACATTCTCATCAAAATATTATTTTTTATAAATTACATATTTATCATGATTTACAAAACTAAGATTATATATTCATCTCAAATACAATTTCATTAGTTGAAATCATAGCAGTTGTACGGTATCGATATTTTTATATTATTTTTAGATATCAAATATCATTTGTAATACTAAATTTCTTAAAACTTAAACTAAATAATATACCAAAAGACTAAAATAACGAATACCAACATGAAGGTTTTCGATTTCAATATGGTAATTCGATATTTACCACATTATGCACTGTCTTAATTACTTTATTATCACGACCCAAACTTTAACTAGTCATGATGATACCTAACTCAACCCGGTAGGTAAGCCAATAACCAACTATACAATTTTTTGAGATTTATTAAGGAAAGAAAAGATAATACAACTGTTTTTATACAAAGAATTCCCCAAGGATTGGTAGTACAAATCACGAGCTACTAAGATTTAGATTTTTATAAAACTGAATTAAAATAAGTACAACATCTGTTTGAAATGTAAATGAACAGAATTCGAAGCTAATGCTACCAAGGACAAATGATAGCCATAACTGGAACGTATGTACATCTTCAATCCAGCTCCCGCAGTGCACAACAATATCAGCATGCAGCATCTGCATGCAAGATGCGGAAGTGTAGGATGAGTACAACCGACCCCATGTACTCAATAAGTAACAAACCTAACCTTAGATTGAAAGTAGTGACGGCCTGGGACAAGGGTTCGAGTCCAACTCCAATAACCAGCAACAGTTCATAACAAAATAATAGGCGTACTTTTCTGGTATAACAGTAAATCTCAAATCTTCCACCCAAAACACCAAAAACCTATGAGTATGTTCGAAAACTATGATTTTTCCAAAAGCCTTTCAACAATAAATAAGATGTTTCATTTTTTCCGATAGCATGAAAAAAGTACATCTTTATGCCTACATATCAATATGCAGGTGAAATCATGAATGTCACCAAATTCGGGTAGCAGAAGGAATTGTATCTCAAGTACGTATGTCGAATGCAACGTATCTCAGTGATGAACTCATGTACTCACACTGTCAGAGTACTCAATATCACTGTCTCGTATTCTCTCTTACCATGCTCAATACTCAGCACACTCAGTCACTCAACACTGTATAATACCTGCTACGGCGTGTAGGTCGATCCAAATATAGCCATAAGGCCTGTTGCGGCGTGTAACCCGATCAACATATATATAGACATAAGGCTTGTTGCGGCGTGCAACCCCATCCGTATATATATAGCCATAAGTCTTGTTGGGGCGTGCAACCCGATCCACATATATATAGCCATAAGGCTTATTGCAGCGTGCAATCCGATTTACATATATATAGCCATAAGGCTTGTTATGGCGTGCAACCTGATCAACATATACATAGCCATAAGGCTTGTTGCGGTGTGAAACACGATCCCCCCCTCACCCCCCCTCCCCCCCCACACACACACACACACACATATATATATATATATATATATATATATATATATATATATATATATATATATATATATCACTCACAGCACGACACTCAGGCCCCAACTCAGTCACCAATCTCTCCAGTCTCTCGGACTCACAATGCTCATACTAAGCAGCACTAATCAATGATACGAGATGTTACAATATACAATAACAGAGACTGAGATATTATATGAAATGATGAATGCGATTGAGTACATAACTGCAAATAACTCGACAACGAAGAATGACCATTATGGGTCCCAATAGTGCCAACATATAGCCTAGATATGATTTCTAGCATAAATTACAGCTCAAGTGCTCTAATGCATAGTGTAAAGTAAACATGTTCAGATAAGATGGCTACATAGTTCCATGGAATTGACTAAATCATAATTTACACGGTGCACACCCACACGCCCGTCACCTAGAATGCGTGTCACCTCAACATCTATCACATAACACGTAATTCGTAGTTTCATACCCTCAGCACCAAGTTTAGAAGTGTTACTTACCTCAAACAAGCCAAATACAATATCGAGCAAGCTAAACGATACTCCAAAAATGCTATCCCGCGCGTACCAAACTCCGAACGGCTCGAAAGTAGCCAAAAGCATTTCAAATATATCAAATAATGGCAAAGGAAACAAACCCAATCGATAAAAGTCAAATATTTAATCAAAACAGCAAAATCGACACAAAAGTCAAACTCAAGCCCGCACCTCGAAACCCGTAAAACTTAGAAAATCCGACAATCCATTCAATTAAGAGTCCAACCAAACTAGTTTCACTCAAAACCGACTCCAAATCGACGTTCTAAACTCAGAAAATCACTCTATGAGACTTTAGACAAAAAAACCCAATTTCTCTTTAAAATTAATAGTCCAATTATCAAAAATGAAGATAGATTCAGGAAATATAATCAAAATCGAGTATAGAACACTTATCCTAATCTTTGTGATGAAATTTGCCTCCATAATCGCTCAAATCCGAGCTCCCCAACTGAAAATGTGTATAAAATAGCCAAGCCCTCGATATATAGCTTCTGCCCAGGTATCGTCGCATCTGCGACCCACTTAGTCGCTTCTGCGGCATCGCTTTTGCGGCAAGATTTCTGCTCTTGCGAATGACCACTGGTAGCGTGCCCTCACACCTGCGGCAGAAAGTCCGCTTCTGCAATCACGCAGGTGCGAGTTAAAAATGCTCTTCTGCACTGCCATCGCCTCTGTGTTCTCAGCACTGCATCTGTGATCACGCAGGTGCAAAGAATAACCTCTCACCTATGACACTTCCCTGATCTTTCCATGCCGCTTCTACATCCATTGA
Organism: Nicotiana tomentosiformis; assembly: GCF_000390325.3. Taxonomy (NCBI): domain Eukaryota; kingdom Viridiplantae; phylum Streptophyta; class Magnoliopsida; order Solanales; family Solanaceae; genus Nicotiana; species Nicotiana tomentosiformis. The sequence goes on from NC_090823.1 coordinate 40,259,171, forward strand.
CTCGCTTGTGCGACATTGCACCTGCGCCCAACATTGCGCAGGTGCGATCACACCAGGATTGCTCAAACACAAGCTTTAACAAAAAATGATTCAAACAATTTGAACCTCATTCGAAACTCCTCCGAGACACTCAGGACCCCGTCCCAATATACCAACAAGTCGTATAGCATAATGCGGACCTACTCGAGGCCCCAAATCATGCATAACAATATCGAAACAACGAATGGCATCTCAAATCAAAAGTGATGAACTTTGAAGTTGCAACCTCCAAAACTCGCAATAAAACATATCAAATCAACCCATAATAAACTCAAATTTTGCACACAAGTCCCGAATGACATAACGAATCTATTCCAATACCGGTAATAAACCTCATATCAAACAAAACCTCATTCTAAAACCTTCGTACCCTATTGATAAGTAAAGAGCATCGTTCGGAGGTTTGAGACCTTGAGTAGCTTCACTTTGGGTATTATGACTTGTACGTGTGGTCGTATTTGAACTTCGGGAAGTTTGGAGTAGATTTGGAAAGAAAATTCTAATTTCGGAAGCCTTAAGTTGGAAGAATTATCTAAGATTTGACTATTGAGTGAAAGACATCAAAATTTAGGTTTGAAGGTTCCAATATGCTTGTATGATAATTTTTGACTTGGGCGTATGTTCGGGTTGAGTAGGGGATCGCCCGGGATCATTTCGGCGCTTATTATGGAAGATTGGTATTTTAAAGGTTTAAGAATGTCATAAGTTCAGTTTGAAGTTGATTTTGATGTTATCGATGTCTGTTTGGGGTTTCGAGCCTTGGAATAGCTTTGTTATGTCATTTATGACTCGTGTGTGAAATTTGATGTCATTATGGATTGATTTGATATATTTTGCCACAAGATATAGAATTTGGAATTATTAAAATTTATAAGTTTGATTCGAGGCGTGATTCATGATTTTGATGTTGTTTGACGTAGTTTAAGGCTTCGACTATGTTTGTATAGTATTTTGGGATGTCTTTGTATGTTTAGACAGGGTCCCGGGGGCCTCGGGTGCGACTTGAATTGAAAACGGATTGAGTTTGGACTTAGGAGAAGTGTTGAGGTAGCTAGGATCTGGTGCAATCGCACCTGTGTGGAAAGGGCCAGAAGTGAGAGACCGCAGAAGCGGCTCTGGTGTGGCAGAATCGGTCGGGATTAAGGTTGGTTGGAGATGCAGGTGCATGGAGTTTACCACACCTACTTGCGCGCAGATGCAGGCAAAGGGGAACAGAAGTAGAGGTGGTTTGCGGTTGGAAGATTGCAGGTGCGGGTGTTGTGGCGCACCTGCGGAGCCGCAGATGCGGTCGTTGGTGTGCAGGTGCGGTAGGCTACTCGAGCTAGGGAGTCCGTAGATGCGGGTGATTTCTGCAGAAGCATAAAAGCAGATGCGCATCTGCGATTGAGGACCCGCAGAAACGGATAGTTGGCACCTTGGGGGAAGCCTCATATGAGAGGTGACTTCCGCAGAAGTGGAGCCGTAGGTGCGGCTGGTGTTCCGCAGGTGCAGAAAGTCGGCTGGGCAAATTGTTTAAAAATCGAGGTTTTGCTTATTTCACTCATTTTCACTCTTAGTTTGGGTGACTTTTGGAGAGATTCAAGGGGAGATATTCATCAAGCAACACAAGGTAAGTGACTCCCACCTATTACAAGTTAAATACATGGTTTATATATGGATTTATTCATTGAAATTTGTAGAAACGTGGGATTTTGGTAGAAAACCTAGAATTTGATATTTTTGGATTTTAGCCCGGAAATTGGATGTGGAATTTGGAATAATTTATATATTTTAGTTCGTGGTGTTATGGGTAAAGTTTATCTTCGGAGAATTTTGGAATCTGGGCATGTGAGCCCGAGGGTTATCTTTGTTGGCTTTTGAGTGGAGTTGGGAATCATTTTTAAATTGTTAGATTATACGTATTGGAGTATATTTTGATTGGTTTGCACGTTGTTTGACTAGTTTGAAGAGACGGGCATCGGGTTGAGGTGTTTGAGTGACATTGGAGCCGGTTATAGAAGTTCAGAGCGAGGTAAGTCTCATGTCTAACCCTGTGAGGGGGAAACTACCCCTAGGTGATATTTATTGGTACGTTCAACTAGTTGTGGGTGCTACCTACGCACGAGGTGACGAGATTCCGTACGTAGCTATATCATGTTTATGTCCGGGTAGACTAAAGAGATTATCATGTAATATTTGAATTATTTGATCTTATTTTGCCGGCTTAATTAATTGAAGTTATAAATGAAATTTGATTTTGAAATAAATATATGTATACGAGGCAAAGCCTTAACACTTTGAGTTGTGGGCGAGTTAATTGAGAAACAGTAAAGATTAAATCCATTTTTGTACTCATGTACGGTATTGTAATCATGTGTCTCATAATTTGGCAACTTCCTTCATTTTCTTGTGGAGCGGTTTGAACGTCTCAGCAGTATATAGATGTATCTATGGTTCGTATCCCTCGACCCTCGGCAATGTACACATTATTTTGGATCGGGCCGAACGACCTCGACAGAATCGTGCATTATATCGCTAGTAGTCCGAATATTCACGAGCTAATCTCTCCACTGATGCCCGACATTTTATATGGTATTTCTTATTTATTTGATAATGACACTTGATATTTTTCTGAGCTGTTAAGGTAGAATACAAGATTTGAAAATTCATGCTTTGAAAGAAAAAATTGAAAGATTATGTAACTTACAGATTTACCCATCATTGTCGTATTACTCATATATGCTTATGTTTTATTACATTATTTATTTGGACCTGTAGTAAGTGTCGACGTCGACCCCTCGTCACTACTTCTCCGGGATTAGGCTAGATACTTACTGGCTACGCATTGGTTTACGTACTCATCCTATACTTCTGCACTAAATGTTTAGGATCTGACAGGTCATTATTGATCATCTTGGCACGTAGGCGCACCTATTGAGGGGACTTTATGTGAGCTGCATTCCAGGCTACCATCGCAGCCACCGAGTCTCCATCATACTATGTATTTTATCCTATCTATTTACATTCTTGACAGATGTTGTAATATTATTATTGTACTTCTTAGAAAATGCTCATGTACTTATGACACCGGGTTTTTGGGGTTCCTACGGGTGTTCATTATTTTAGTTCATGTTATATTCTTATTTTACCCGATAAATTCTATTTTATACTATTTAAGTAATAGAGATTATGATCTCGAAAGTAATAAAGTGAGTAAATGAATTGACAAATTAATGTTGGCTTGCCTGACGGCGGCGTTAGGCGCCAGCACGACCGATAGTGGATTTTGGGTCGTGACAGCTTGGTATCAGAGCCTTAGGTTCACTTAGGTCTCACGATTCATGAGCAAGTCTAGTAGAGTCTTGCGGATCAGTACGGAGACATATGTACTTATCTTCGAGAGGCTACAGGGCTGTTAGGAGCACTTCTTGATTTTCTCATAGTGCGGTTTGATTCTATTGAGGCTTGTGCCTTTATTTCCTTCCTACTCAATCTTATGTGACGTGAAGCACTTGTTATCAATTGGGCATCTAGGAGTTGTAGTGGTACTACAGACGTGGTGCAGGATATTGTTTCTTGCGTGTTAGGGCAGGCTATCATCGTCGCCTTATGGAAGGATGTTCTGTCATTTCAGCTCGGTATCTATATTTTTGATGGTTTTGAGGCTATGAACAGATTTCTATGATGTTTGTGCGTAGTTATCGCACAATATTGATGTAATGGTAGGGTGATTGTTTATGTGTCGAGGTGGTGAATGACATGAAAGGAGGATTTCTCAGTGCATGATTTAGGGGTTCAGCATTACATTCCAACAGAGGAAAGGCAATCGATCTATGGACGTTCAGGTTTGGGTTGATGGAGTAACAAGACTTGGTATTTCCAGGTGTGGTGGAATTCTCAATTGTAATATAGTGTCTTCGCCCTTGTTGAACGCATTAAGGTTCGCTAGTGTTATGGTCTTCTTCGATTTGCCTTCGGGGCAGGGTGTTGTGAAATGGTGCCAGAGAAGCGGTTGTCAGAGATAGCGGTGTGTAGCAGTTCCAGGATCGAATTGATGTTTCTAATGTTGATGGCTCGAGAAAGATGACATTCTAGGAGGTTTAGAGTGGTTAGCAATTCATTAGTTCAGGTGCTACAGATATGGATTTGTTTTGAGGCAACAATTAGGCAGCAAAGTATGAGGGAGGACATGGCAGGAAGTGTTTCACGGTGGTTGAAGTACTAGCAGGTCAAGTATAAAAAGCAGAGGTTAAGAAGTTGCTTAAAGGAGATGATTTGCCCGAAGTGCGAGAGGTAGAGTAGCGTATAGATTCTGTGGTAGGATAGCCATGTGCTTTGAGAGAGTTTAAAGCGATTTTGGGAATCATGATGGAAGGTGGTTTGGTCTACGAATTTTTATTTGGGATGGTAGTTACTGTACTGAGGAAGATTGAATACGGCAGAAAGGAGTTTGCTTGGAATGAAGAGGGGTGTGAATACTTGATTATCGTTGGTATGAAATGTGACTTCGAGTTTGGAGTGTGTTGATGCATTTTTTTAGTGGATGTCAATGGGGAATGAATGGACTTGTACAGTTGGTAGGCGAGCGTGGGCTCAGGAAGGCTTACCGATTTCGTAGTAGTTGTACCCAGTGCAGTGCCGTTGGAAGATGTCGGCATGGAATTCCACAGGTGGGTTATCTCATGTGAGCAGGTTAGCAGTTGCGTGATGTGGATGAAGCTTCTGCGAAGAATACTACTTGCTACCCCGTAAGAGGTCGAATACGTGATTATGACTGATGATTCAGAATGTTCATAAAAAGCTTAACAAAAGACTTTGAGAAATTTGGCGGGTTAACGGTATGGGATCATGGTAAATGAGAAGGAGGAATCGTTGTGGTCTATACATTATGTGATGATAACTTTAAGCTAAGTAGGGGCGCCCCACCATCTACGACTGGATCGTGTGGTTGTCTGCTTGTGCGATTTCTGGTTATCAATGTGTTGGTGGATTATTTATGACTAAGAAAAGAAAATATCAGGAGTAATTCGAGCAAGGAACTTGGTGAATGTGTGTGATACTTCACCTTATCGATTGAGGTGCAGGTTTTGGGAAGACTCAGAGTTTATGCTTTGTGGATGTGATGTACAAGGAAAATAATTCAGCCGGTTATTTCTTTGATAGGGTGTTCATGTGCTAGCAGAGCATTGGAGTTTGGTTATGTTCGAGATCAGGTCAGAGTGGGTGACTCTCAACAGCGGTCCTAGTGGGTTCAAGAATTTAAAGTGTAGTACCTAAGAATTTAAAGTGTAGTGTCGAACGGAACTTGGAATGTTCTATGTTATCATCGGGTATGCGGTGCAGTATTGGAGGAAAGGAAGAAATAGCTTTGGATTCACGTAAGGTCTTGCAGAATGGGTGTACCAGTTGGAGATGCTATTGAGCACATATGGAGGGTATGATATGATTCATGAGTATTGAGACGATGTGGTCTCGCGATTCGGGTCACTCGGGGTGAGTGCAAATTGAGTTCGTTATGTTGTGAATGGATCTATTATATTTCTAAGTTAGGTCAAGAGTAAATTGGAAAATGTTGGTCGGTTAGTAATGGTTAAATCGGCATGATTGTGTCAATGATCAGTTCCTTCGGTGTGTGAAGTTATACATGTGGTTTGTGATTGTACATGCGGGCTTGATAGCCACCACAACTTAATTGATTTGGGAGGTATTTGATTCAAATGGCCTTGTGGTGTAAATGGATTCCGGAAGAGTCATGGTGGTTTAGATCACGACTTGAGGTTTGTATTTTTTGCGGTTTGGGAATTCAATTGCGTGTTGCATTGGTTCTTCTATAATGAGCTAAGTGAAAGGTTTCTAAACAATGAAGTATTTATTCTACTAGTAGTTCAAGGGTTATGGTGAATGCTTGTATTATCGCGTAGCGGGATGATTGGTGCAGTAAGCTGGCATTTTCTTTAGTATCACCAGAGAATGGTGTTCTGTGAAAGGAGCATTGTGTATTGATTTGCGGATTCTTGAATTTCTTTACAGATTAGTCTGGTTGGTGGTATAGATGTGCAGGCATTGCTATCTGGTGTGGAAGGTCGTGGGAGTGTACCTCACGGGGAGATTTGTATAAGTGTGGCATGTTAGTCACTCGATTGTTAAAGATCAAAACCAAGTATGGAGGTTATGGTGATATCGCAAATATGAGAGTTTATGCCTGAGAGGCATTCTATTCCTTGGGTTGTGGACTATGGGAGTTTATTTCGGATTTGACGGTTGTTCTTATGTGTCATGAATATGGCCATTGTGGATCTTTGGAAGGTTATTGGCCTAGTATGGTATGATCAGAATCGGTGTGAGGTCCGTTGGTGGGTCTAGTATGAGTGTGTGCTCTACGTTAGGTTGGATGTGTTCGTTCATCATAGCATTGCTTATGGGGAGTCGTCAAGCATTGGATGTTATTCTCGTTGTCAACTATTCCATGTAAATATCTATTGTTCCATGTGGGTTATGAGGCGGCTTGATTATTCGCACATGTGTTGAGGTCCCGTATAGCTTGTGGGGTTATATGAGCAGGTGGATCTCGAGATGCAGGTCATCATTGCACCTTAGTTGTGCTTGGGTTTTGTATCGTATGGCGCTATCCGTCTCCCCAGGATTCGTATTATGCACTTAGCGTGCTTGTGGCATTTATTCGGTCATTTCGTAAGTATAGGTGTTACGGCTTGATGTGTGTGTTTTTCTTCTTGATGTTATGTGCGGATCGGGTGGCATGCCGCCACGGGTATATTGTCTGGATCGGGTGGCATGCCGCCATGGGCATGTTATGTGGATCGGGTTACACGCCGCAATAGTGTCATGTCGGATCGGGTTGCAAGCTGCAACAACGAGATGTTGAGCATAGTTCCTTACTTATTTTGTATGCCTTGTTTTCATCCCTGAGGTATGTTCACATCATCTATTTGGCCGTTTTATTTATTACGCGGGCTGGGTAGTCATTCTTCGGAGTTCGTTCTTCCTTATGTATCACATTTGAGTTTGTATCTTGTTGGCGTCATATGAGATTTTGGACGGTGTTTGAGGTGGCTTATTTCCCAAGTAGCTTGTACTGGGTGAGCTGAGGTTATTGGACCTGGGATTAGTGCAAACAGATTTATATAAGGTATATTTAAGAGCAAATATCATTATTCAGTTCAGAGTGAGGTAATGGTCCTTGTCAGGAGGAGAGACTCTATGATTTATTGATTCGGCAGGTGGTTATGAGTTTCTACATATCTCTTTTGTTGTGGCAGTATTGCGAGAATTGGAAACAGGGCTCACATGTGATTTGAGGCGTATTGCGAGCATCATATTCGTAAGGTTGGTTTCAGCTGGTGTGGTAGGATGATGTATTATGGGCATGTGAGTTATGCGGTGCATGGTGTGAATTCAGCAAAGGTGTACGATCATGTTTTGGTACAGTGTGTGGTAATTGGTACGGTGTTCGTATGTTAGAATCAAGACTTGTAGGAAAATTCGGAGGTTTGAATTTGGTACTAAGGTTTATTGACTAAATAAAAGAGAGGATCTTCAGTCTGACCCGAGATAATGTATTCAACTGGGTTGCGGTAGCATGGGTAGGTGCAGGAGGTGTTAAACAGTGATTTTGGACAACTCCGGAGCAGTCCTTAGCACGTTCAAGGACGAACATATGTTTAAGTAGGGGGAGAATGTATTGACCCGACCGGTCGTTTTGAGTTCTAGCGCATTTTTCGGCTATTTGAGACCTTGCGTAGCTTCACTTCGGGTATTATGACTTGTACATATGGTCGCAATTGAACTTCAGGAAGTTCGGAGTTGATTTGGAAAGAAAATTCTAATTTCGGAAGCCTTAAGTTGGACGAATTGTCTAAGATTTGACTTTTGAGTAAAAGACCTCAGAATCGGGGTTTGAAGGTTCCAATAGGTTCGTATGATGATTTCGGACTTGGACGTATGTTCGGGTTGAATAACTGATCATCCGGGAGCATTTCGGCGCTTATTATAGAAGGTTGGTATTTTAAAGGTTTAAGAATTTCATAAATTTGGTTTGAAGTGGATTTTGATGTTATCGATATCTACTTGGGGTTCCGAGCCTTGGAATAGCTTCCTTATGTCATTTATGACTCATGTGTGAAATTTGAAGTCATTCCGGATTGGTTTGATATATTTCGGCACAAAATATAGAATTTTGAAATTTGAAAATTTATAAGTTTGATTTGAGGCGTGATTCATGATTTTGATGTTGTTTGATGTGGTTTAAGGCTTCGACTAAGTTCGTATTGTATTTTGGGATGTGTTGGCATGTTTGGACAGGGTCCCGGGGACCTCGGGTGCGAATCAGATTGAAAACAGATCGAGTTTGGATTTGGGAGAAGTGCTGAGGCAGCTGGGATCTAGTGCAATTGCACCTGCGTGGAAAGGGCCGCAGGTGCGAGACCGCAGAAGCGGCCCTGGTGTCGCAGAAGCGGTTGGGCTTAAGGTTGGTTGTAGACGCAGGTGCAAGGAGTTTACCGCACCTACGTGCGCGCAGATGCGGGCGATGGAGCGCAGAAGCCGAGGTGGTTTGGGGTTGGAAGATCGCAAGTGCGAGTGTCGTGGCGCACTTGCGGAGCCACAGGTGCGGTTATGGGCGCTCAGGTGCGGAAGGCTGCTCGAGCTAGGGAGTCCGCAGATGCGGGTGATTTCTGTAGAAGCAGATGCGTATCTGCGATTGAGGACCCGCAGAAACGGAAAGTTGGCACCTTGGGGGAAGCCGCATCTGCGAGGTGGCTTCCGCAGAAGTGGAGCCGCAGGTGCGGCTGGTGTTCCACAGGTGCGGAAAGTTGGCTGGGCAGATTGTTTAAAAATCGAGGTTTCGCTCATTTCACTCATTTTCACTATTAGTTTGGGCAATTTTTGGAGAGCTTCAAGGGGAGCTTTTCATCAAGCAACATAAGGTAAGTGAATCCCACATATTACAAGTTAAATACATGGTTTGTATATGGATTTAATCATAGAAATTTGTAGAAACTTGGGATTTTGGTAGAAAACCTAGAATTTGGTATTTTTGGATTTTGGCCACGAAATTGGATATGGAATTTGGAATAACTTATATATTTTAGTTCGTGGTGTTATGGGTAAAGTTTATCTTCAAACATTTTCAGAATCTGGGCACGTGGGCCCGAGGGTTATCTTTGTTGACTTTTGAGTGGAGTTGGGAATCATTTTTAAATTGTTATATTATACGTATTGGGGTATATTTTGATTGGTTTGCACGTTGTTTGACTAGTTTTGAAGAGACGGGCATCGGGTTGAGGTGTTTGAGCGGCGTTAGAGCCAGTTATGGAACTTCAGAGCGAGGTAAGTCTCCTGTCTAACCTTGTGAGGGAGAAACCACCCCTAGGTGATATTTATTATTATGTGCAACTAGTTGTGGGTGCTACGTATGCACGAGGTGACGAGCGTCTGTACGTAGCTACAACAAGTTTATGTCCGGGTAGACTAAGGAGCTTATCATGTCATATTTGAATTATTTGAACTCATTTTTCCGGCTTAATTAATTGAAGTTATAAATGAAATTGGAAGGTAGGATCGCGGCCGACTGGTTGGCATCTGAAGCAGCCGGCAGGTTTAATTTAGAAATAAATATATGTATACTAGGCCAAGCCTTAACACTTTGAGTTGTGGGCGAGTTATTTGAAAATGGTAAAGATTATATCTATTTTGTACTCATGTACGGTATTGTAAACACGTGTCTCGTAATTCGGAAACTTCCTTCCTTTTCTTGTGAAGCGGGCCGAATGCCTCTGCAATATATAGATGCATCTATGGTTCGTGCTGCTCGACTCTCGGTAGTGTACACATTATTCTGGATCGGACCGAATGACCTCGGCAAAATCGTGTGTTAAATCGCTAGTATTCCGAATATTCACGAGCTAATCTCTCTACGGATGCCCGGCATTTTATATGGTATTCCTTATTTATATGATAATGACACTTCATATTTTTCTGAGCTGTTAAGGTAGAATACAAGATTTAGAAATTCATGCTTTGAAAGAAAAAATTGGAAGATTATATAACTTACAGATTTATCCCATCATTGTCGTATACCTCATATCTGCTTATGTTTTATTACATTGTTTATTTGGACCTGTAGTAATTGTCGATGTCGACCCCTCGTCACTACCTCTCCGGGTTAGGTTAGATACTTATTGGGTACGCGTTGATTTACGTACTCATGCTGCACTTCTGCACTAAATGTGTAGGATCGGATAGGTCATTGGTGATCATCTTGGCGCGTAGGCGCACCTATTGAGGGGACTTTATGTGAGCTGCATTCTGGGCTACGGAACGCAGCCACCAAGTCTCCTTCGTACTATGTATTTTATCCTATCTATTTACATTATGTATAGATGTTGTAATATTATTATTGTACTCCTTAGAAAATACTCATGCACTTGTGACACCGGGTTTTAGGGGTTCCTATGGGTGTTCATTATTGTAGTTCATGTAATATTCTCATTTTACCCGATAAATTCAATTTTATACTTTTTAAGTAATGGAGATTATGATCTCGAAAGTAATAAAGTGAGTAAATGAATTGATAAATTAGCGTTGGCTTGCCTGACGGCGGTGTTAGGTGCCATCACGACCTTTAGTGGATTTTGGGTCATGACAGAACTCATAACCACTCATCAGATCAACAAGTTATGGAAGTCTCCCTCCTTCGACAAGAACTATAGCCAATTTCTTGGCCGACTCCCGAGTAGTATCCTTCCAAATATACCACATTTCAAATCCGATAACACCCATTCTAGGTCTGACAACCCCATCTTATCAAATACAACCGCCCCATTGACATGACATACAAATTCAACCTAGAGTCACGAACCATGTGATCCATGCACCAATACGCAACAATTCAAATGCACCCAAAAATAAGGAATTACTCAAATGAGAGACCGCCCTGCCAGCTCAATAACCACCACCACAACCGCAATGCTATGAACCCATCATACATAGTGGAACCAAGACACACGAATCTAACACAAAGGATCATATCCCGACATAACCCAGCTGCAATGCATGACCCCATCCAAACACTGGTCCATATGAAATACCTCAAGCCACCATGTCCAAAATCAATAGTCACGCGCAATTTGACATTAAGTACCCAAGGTTCATGACCATAACCATGGAGAATAAAATAAAACAATATATCACAGCCCGGAGAGAACATAACCAAGGAACAATCAACCATTCAACACCCCAATAACCACCTCGCTCAAATTCCGCTACAAGGCCCAAACAGAATTGCACTATATGTGCTTATAACCAATAAATCATTACCCTTCGCAGCATAGAAGAGTAACTCATACAACATATCAGAACACAAATAAGCTCAACTATAACCTAATGACACACCCCTCAACACTAACAGTTCTGAGCTAAAAGCTCCGACCTAGTGTAGGATACACACCCTCATTAGGCCTACCAATGTCCCCCCAGATCAACCCTGGTCATCCACAAATAGATAAACAACTCTCTGAAGGTGCACAATGACCCAACCATAATACATACTATCATCTGGCTAGCTTTAGCCACATCTTCACAGTCCGCAACCACGAAACAATCTGCTTCTGAGAATTCCCGGTCTCCAAATCTATAGAACACACGAATCACCATATATGATCCCAACTCCATCGCCCGAATGTCTAACACATCTCTCATACATGATCTTCCCACGAGGAATACTTCTAAAATTCTTTCGTGCCACATACCAAAAATATGAATATCAGTAGCCAATCAACCAGGCGAGTACCGCAATACCAAGGAAGCATCCGTAAGTCAACACATAGTGCGCCTTCTGAAATACGCACCCTTCTTAGGAATTACCAAGTAGTTATAACATTCACCTAAATATCTGAAACTATCCATGCTGTCCAAAATTCATGACCTTCCCTCCAAGGCTAGACCGTGACCTTGCACATGCAAATCTCAACCCCACACAACACACTGCATCTATCATGTCATCATATGAAAAGTACAAGAATCTCACAATCACTCTGAGTCACCAGCAGAATACGTACCCGATCAGTCAGAAACCTTCCATCTAATCCCATCCAAGAGAAAACCATAATACGCAACATGTTCCTCACGCCGGTAGGAAATATCCATCTCAAATCGTGGTAGAAACTATTGAAAACTCTTCGAAACCCATTTGCGCATAACCAAACCATCAAAACTGAATCTCTTTAACTCAACCAAGCCATGCAGGTCGCCAAACCCAAGAGTATTGCCACAAATCACCCGCAGGGACTCACCACATAATAAGAACCCAAAAGGACCGAGCATACCATTACCATACTGATCAAACATACTGCCAAATTGTCCTACTTCTCCGAGTTTCTTCTGAATTGCCTTCAAGTTGATACTTTTCCTTGCTAAAACACCATGATCCTTACCTAAACTCACTGTAAGAGGTCCTAGCATAAAACCACACGCACTAAAGGCCATAAGCCGCTATTTTCCCTCTTAAGCACCCCAAAAGTACCACAACCGAGATACCCACTCTTAAGAGACCTTCTGTGAATATAAAGTTATTTCCTTCACCTTCCTGATATTGAAATGTAAAATCCATAATGATATAAAAATACCACGAGTCTCGATACCATCCAATGTAAATCTCAGATCCTAGCCATATACAAATCCGAAAAACTTCACAATTGCTACATATAAATATTGAACCCATTAAAACTTTCTCGAGAGTCATCCATTCTGCTCAAATCTCAATTGCGCTACCCAAATGGGCCAAACGACCTGTGTCCCATTAGCACGGCGACACCCAAAGAAGTAACCCCACCTTAACGCAACCAAAAAAATTCCTACTTCATGCACACTACATCCTTCACGAATAACCACTCAATCATTCCATGATTCCCATATACCCATAGAGTGTAATACAACTCGTATCCAGAAATTTCCTTACTCGAGTCATCCTTGATCTCAACCTCTGCAAGTCATATCTGATTCACAAGTATGCCTCAAACCGAAACCAGTACAACACATAACCACGCGATCAAATCATCTGTAATAGACTCCCCCACTTGACTCAAAGCTATAGAACAAAACACTCGATAACTCATAATACCCATACACTATTACTGCCATAATCCCGCACCGAAGTGCAACTCAATCCTACATAAGCTCATGTAACATAAATCATCTAATACCTCAAATCCTGCAAATCTAGCATTCATCCTCGTGATGGTCAAGTCAACTATTACCACTGATCCAAACACAGATCGCACAAGTATAACCCACCGGTAGAATAAGAAGCCTCCATATAACATCATATAGATCACACACCCGTAGATTACCTCACAGGTTATAACCCACCTGCTTTGCCTCAAACTGGCATATCTTTATACCCTTTCACAACCACAACTACTACGCCATCACTTAAGTCTTCCTGAGTCTAAACTCGTCAACAAAATATAAGAATCTACTTCACCCAGAATGAACAATGTGAAACTTCCCTCAACACGCTCATAACTCGAGACTATACGCCACATCAAGACAGAAATCAAGTACCCAATAGTCCTTTCCGCATCTCAAGCAAACTCCTCTTGTCGCATTCAACCCATCTGGACGCATCCCGCAGTCATATCATACTCCTCATTTAGCCATCCAACCAATCATCGATCCACAAATTCCACTATTAGGGACACTACCGGACTTATAAGTCCAAAGCACGTGCTCACACACCCGAAATCCCCGTGCTCAAGCTACAGTCAAAACCCAGTCTCAAGTCCTCCAGACTGGCCCATCATCAACACATAGGAATCATATCTCATACCATATCCATGGAATCACAAGTCGTCGATGTACATCCGATACCGAGCGCTCACATGCGCATACAAATGCGTGGAAGAAATTCAAAGAGTTACGCTTCCAGCTGAATCAATTACGCACGATAAGGAAAGAAAGATGGGAAATTTATCCTAAATGCCTTGTAGCCTCTCGAAGATAGGTATGGACGTCATCATACCGATCTGCAAGACTCTACTAGACACTTGCTCATGACTAGTAAAACCTATGAACCTAGAGCTCTAATGCCAACTTGTCACGATCCAAAATTCAACTAGTCGTGATGGCACCTAACCCAACCCACTAGGTAAGCCAATAACCAACTATCCAATTTAATGAGATTTATTAAGGGGAGAAAAGATAATACAACTTCTTTTATACAAAGAATTCCCCAAGGACTGGTAGTACAAATCACAAGTTGCTAAGATTTAGATTTTTACAAAACTAAATTGAAATAAGTACAACGTTTGTTTGAAAAATAAAATGAATAGAATTCGAAGCTAATGCTACCAAGGACAAATGATAGCCAAAACTGGAACGCAAGTACATATTTAATCCAGCTCCAGCCATGCATAGCAACATCAGCATCCAGTATCTGCACGCAAAGTACAGAAGTGTAGTATGAGGACAACCGACTCCATGTACTAAATAAGTAACAAACCTAACCTTAAGTTGAAAGTAGTGACACGCTGGGACAATGGTCCGAGTCGAACTCCAATAACCAACAACAGTTCATAACAAAATAATAAATGGCAAAGGGCTAAATATACCCCTGTACTTTCGAAAATTATCTAAAAATATCCCTCGTTATACTATTGGGTTATATATACCCCTTCCGTCATACTTTGGAATAAATATACCCTTATTTTGGATGAAGTACCATGTGGCAGCACCAGATGAAAATGACTCATTTCTTTTTTTTTACACGATCCGTTTTTAAAAACCCACCACCCGACCCATTTTAAAATTAAGTTTTTTTAAAGCATATATTTTGTAAAAACTGGAATTTTATTTTGTAAAAACTTAAAAAAAAAAAAAAGAATTTGCAAAATATATATTTTTAAGTTTTTTTCAGTTTTTAAAAATTATTCTTTTTTGTAAAAACTGGAAAAAAATATTTTTGTAAAAACTGAAAAAAAAAAAAAAAAAAAACTCTCCTAAAGCAGTGGACTACATATGCATTAGTTTTTAAAAAAATGTAAAAATATTTTGCAAAATCTTTTTTTTTCAGTTTTTACAAAAATAATACTTTAAAAAATTGAAAAAACTGAAAATATATATTTTACAAATTCCTTTTTTTTTCAGTTTTCACAAAATATATATTTTTCAGTTTTATTAGTTTTTTAAAGTATTTTTTTTGTAAAAACTGAAAATAAAAAAGATTTTGCAAAATATTTTTATTTTTTTAAACTAATGCATATGTAGTCCACTTCTTTAGGAGAGTCTTTTTTCAGTTTTTTATAAAAAAATATTTTTTTTTCATTTTGTACAAAAAAATTACTTTAAAAAAACTGAAAAAACTTAAAAATAAATTTTGCAAATTCCTTTTCTTTTCTTTTTTTCCAGTTTTTATAAAATAATATCTTGTTCTTACAAAATATATGCTTTAAAAAACTGAAAAAACTGAATTTTAAACCGGGTCGGGTGGTGGGTTTTTAAAAACGGATCGGGTAAAAAAGAAATGGGTCATTTTCATCTAGTGCTGTCACGTGGCACTCCATCCAAAATAAGGGTATATTTGTTCTAATGTATGACAGGAGGGGTATATATAACTCAATAGTATAACGAGGGATATTTTTAAACCATTTTCGAAAGTACAGGGGTATATTTGGCCCTTTTCTGAATAATAAATTGGTACATGAAAATAACTCAGAGATAAAATGCTCAACTTGTTCACCGTTACGGAAAATAGGCATGCTTTTCAGGTATAACAGTAAATCCCAAATCTTCCACCGAAAATACCAAAAACCTATGAGTAAGTTCGAAAACTATGATTTTCCCAAAAACCTTTCAACAATAAATAAGATGTTTCATTTTTCCGATAGCATGAGGAAAGTACAACTCTATGCCTACATGTCAATATGCAGGTAAAATCATGAATGCCACCAAAACTGGGTAGCAGAAGGAAATGCATCTCCATGCATATATTTGAGGTACGCATATCGAATGCAATGTATCTTAGTGATGAACTCATGTACTCACACTCTCAGAGTACTCAATCACACTGTCTCGTATTCTCTTTCACCATGCTCAATACTCAGCACACTCAGTCACTCAGCACTGTACAATACCTACTGCGGCGTGCAACCCGATCCACATAGAGCCATAAGGCCTGTTGCGGCGTGCAACCCGATCCACATATATATAGTCATAAGACTTGTTGCGATGTGCAATCCGATCCGCATATATATAGCCATAAGGCTTGTTTCGGCGTGCAACCCGATCCACATATATATAGCCATAAGGCTTGCTGCGGCGTGCAACCCCATCCACGCGCGCACACACACACATGCATACACACACACACACACACACACACACACACACGCACACACACACACACATATATATATATATATATATATCACTCACAGCACAACACTCAGGTCCCAACTCAGTCACCAATCTCTCTAGTCTCTCGGGCTCACAACGCTCATACTAAGCAGCCTTAATCAATGATATGAGATGTGACAATATACAATAACAAAGACTGAGACATGATATGAAATGATGAATGTGACTGAGTACATAACTCCAAATAACTCAATAGTGAAGAACGACCACCGTGGGTCCTAATACTGCTAGCATATAGCCTAAACATGATTTCTAGCATAAATTATAGCTCAAGTGCTCTAACACATAGTGTACAGTAAAAATGTTCAAATAAGATGGCTACACAGTTTCATGGAATCGACTAAATCACAATTTACACAGTGCACACCCACGTGCCCGTCACCTAGCATGCGCGCCACCTCAACATCCATCACATAACACGTAATTCGGTGTTTCATACCCTCAGCACCAAGTTTAGAAGTGTTACTTACCTCAAACAAACCAAATCCAATACCGAGCAAGCCAAACAATGCTCCAAAAATTCTATCCCGCTCGTCCCGACCTCCGAACGGCTCGAAACTAGCCAAAAGCAACTCGAATACATCAAATGATGCCAAGGGAAACAAACCCAATCGATAAAAGTTGAACCTTTAATCAAAAGCCCAAAATCGACTAAAAAGTCAAACCCGGTCCCACACCTCAAAACCTGGTGAAACTTAAACAATTCGACAACTCATTCAATTACGAGTCCAACCATACTAGTTTTACTTAAATCCGACTCCAAATCGACGTTCAAAACTTAAAAATTCACTCTATGAGACTTTAGACAAAAACACCCTTATTTCTCTTGAAAATTCATGTCCAATTACTAAAACGAAGATAGATTCACGAAATATAATCAAAACCAAGTATAGAACACTTACCCAAATTCTTGTGATAAAATTTTCTTCCAAAATCGCTCACATCCGAGCTCCCTAACTCAGAATGTGAATAAAATAGCCAAGCCCTCGATATATAGCTTCTGCCCAGGTATCGTCGAATCTGTGACCCACTTAGCCGCTTTTGCGGCGTCGATTTTGCGGCATGAGTTTCGCTCTTGCGAATGACTATTGGTAGCCTTCCCTCACACCTACGGAAGAAAGTCCGCTTCTGCAATCACGCGGGTGCGAGTTAAAAATGTGCTTCTGCGCTGCCATCGCCTCCGCGTTCCCAGCACTACATCTGCGATCTTGCAGGTGCGGAGAATAACCTCGCACCTGCGACACTGCCCTAATCCTGCCATGCCGCTTCTGCGGCCACTGCACATGCGTCCAACATTCCGCAGGTGCGATCACACCAGGACTGCTCAAACATCAGCCTTAACAAAAATTGATTCCAACGATCTGAACCTCGTACGAAACTCCTCCGAGCCACTTGGGACCCCGTCCGAATATACCAACAAGTCCTATAACATAACGCCGACCAACTAGAGGCCCCAAATCACGCATAACAATATCGAAACAATGAATCGTACCTCAAATCAAAATTGATGAACTTTGAACTTCTAACCTCCAAAACTCGCGCCAAAACATATCAAATCAACCCGGAATGAACTAAAATTCTGCACACAAATCCCAAATGACATAACGAAGTTATTCCAATTCTCGGAACCATAATCTGTACACAATATCATCAAAGTCAACTCCCGGTCAAACTTATGAACTTTTCAAACATTCGAATTTCTAACTTTCGCCAATTAGCGCCGAATCCTTTTAGAAATATTCAAATGCAAATCCGGGTATACGCCCAAGTCCAAAATCACCATCTGGACCTGACAGAACCATCAAAAACTCCGTTCCGGGGTCAAACACACAAAAGTCATAATTGGTCAACTCTTCCAACTTAAAGTTTCAAACGTGTAATTCATTCTTCCCAATCACTTCCGAATAACCTGAAAACCAAAATCGATGATTCACACAAGTCATAATATATCATATGGAGTTACTCATGCCCTCAAACTATCGAGCGAAATGCAAATGCTCAAAACGATAGATCGGGTCGTTATATTTATATTTTGTCTTTAATGCAACAAGAAACTAGAATAGTATCTACCAAGTATATTACTAATTCTGTTTGTAATAAGTTAGCAACTCTTGATAACCTATGTGTAGTTTTCGGTCCTGACTTAAGTACCTATAATCGTTATAATTACCCCAATGATCCCAATGAGATATTCAGTTTATGAATGTTACTGTCTAGTAATGAATAAAATTTCCTTTTATACCAAGATTAAAAAACTATTAATGACACACATTAATTGTCCTGTTGAAAAATTGTTCGACACCGTCATAGTTGTTATTAACCCTCTTGCTTTATTTTTCTTTTCTCATGAATTAATGAACCTTCTTTCCTTTAACTTTTTAGTTTTGATTTTTCTTTTTTTGGAGTAGCCCCCAACTGCGTCTATTGAAATAACTCCTTTTTAATCCATTTTCCTTGCATCTTTTAAAAACTTTTAAATCCAAATCCCATAAAGGTTTGCTAAATCTCCCAATATTATTACTCGAGGAAAATGGTTGCAACTGCCAACTAACTTTTGTTATACCTGGAGATTTTTTGAACTCCTCCATGTGAATTTTTAATGAGACATTACTAATTTTGGTCATGTTATACTTCTCTGTGTCCGTGGAAGGGGCGTGGGCGAGATTAGAAGGAAAATACCTAACCAATGTGTTGCTACTTGGCAATCAATTAGGCAGGGGTCACAAAACTTATACACGATCAATGTACGAAAAAAGTGCAATTTAACGTAATGCAATCCTAATACGATACCTCTAGTTCCCTCAATAAGTGGAAATATGAATGTATGATAGTGATTGATCAAAATTAAGAACTGGAGAATTGGGTCCATTTGTACTTTGGTGGTTGCAAATTTTCGATTTAATGGGGCCGGCTCTCCAGGTATCAAAATCTCACAGCTGTGGAGGCATGATATAGGCTTATCCATGAACTAGTTCTGTAGGTTCATAAATGAAAGCATACTAATCAGGAAGAATTAGCTATGCCAACCGCATAAGTCCTTTTTCCGTTTCATGGACCGCATTTTTTCCCTCTCTTTATTTTCAGCCAAAGAAAATGCTAAGACGAAGTTTAAGTATGATCAAGGGCCTTTTTGAATCTTTGAAAACTTATGGGACAAACTTATAACCTAGCAAATAAATCAAAATTATTTCTTATGTCCTTTGGAAGCTGGTGAATGCAGTTGCACATTTGTCCTTCAAAAGCTGGTTATATCTTTATTTAATTACTTTTGCACCTCAGATTATTAGTTAGTCTTTCATGTTAGTATTAGCTTTGTATTAGCTCATTTCATTTTGTAAGGACCTGGTTATTGTACTTTGTTTTTCTGTGAAAATTATTTCTTATTTCAAATCCAGATTGTTCAGTATATGCTCACTTAAAATCTACTATAGACCTGTAAATCTAAAATGATCATCTTCAACCTCAATCTCAAGTATGAAATTTTATTCAAAACCATCTTAAATCTTCTCCAATTCCAAACTCCGTAAAATTTGAGATTTAGACTCCTGAAAATATTTTGCTTCAAGTGGGTATTATTGGAATTTGTTGGAGATTTTCTCTCAAATTTTAGGAAATTTGGAGAACATTTAAGGTGTATTTGGGAAAATTTCAGATTTGAGGTTGAAGATGAACATTATTTTAGATTTATGTTTATAGTAGATTTTAACTGTCACGACCCCAAATCTCAATCAAGGGGTCGTGATGGTGCCTAACTCCACTTACTAGGAAAGCCAACACTTAACAGTAATTAAAGAGACAAATCTAAACATTTAACAATATAATATCATAAATAAAGAGTAAAAGCTCTGAAATTACATAATAAGTCTAAAACTAAAATAACTATCTAAATAACTCCCAAAGACTGGTGACTGAGTGCATGAACTCTAATGAATACTAAATACAAAGTCTGAAAGGAATACAATAATGTATGATACAAACAAACACTAATAAAAATAATGAATTCGACTCCAGAGTTTGCAAACAGAGATGCAACACTACCTCGAGTCTCCCAAATGTCCAAGCTAAGCACCTCTTGGGACTCTGCTAGGACCAATGCCGGGGTATGCACAAGAAGTGCAGAAGTATAATATGAGTACAACCGACCCCATGTACTCAGTAAGTATCAAGTCTGACCTCAACGATGCATTGACGAGGCTAAGACAAGACATCTACTATAAATCTCTACAACTAATAAGCAAGAGAAATAAAACAACAAACAACAATAACAACCCAGTATAATCCCACTAGTGGGGTCTGGGGAGGGTAGTGTGTACGCAGACCTTACCCCTACCCTGGGGTAGAGAGGCTGTTTCCGATAGACCCTCGGCTCCATCCCTCCAAGAACTCCCCACCTTGCTCTTGGGGTGACTCGAACTCACAACCTCTTGGTTGGAAGTGGAGGGTGCTTACCACTAGAGCAACCCCTCTTGTCAAAAGTAAGAGAAATAACAAGATAGAAAAAAGAATAAATACGAGAAATAGTAAAACAATTAACTAAACAAATAACAATCATGTTTCTCAAATATCACAACAAAATATTTTCAACTTAAATCCAAGAGAATGAAATGATATCCACGAAAATAACAAAGCCAAATCTACGAATCCACATAATAAGAAAAATGAGTAAAAGATATCATATCAATAACACGGCAACACCCCTCTTGCATTTACCTCCCATCCTCACTAGTACAGAATCACCCTTCGTGCATATATATATATATATATATATATATATATATATATATATATATATATATATATATATATCACTATTCCTCATCAAGCACAAAAATACCCTTAGTGAAATAATAATAAAAATATCAAGAAGTAAGATAACACACTTCGTGCATAAATCGCTCTTCCTTATAAGCACGAAATCTCCCTTCGTGTAATCCATTCTTCATCACCAAGTATATA
Organism: Nicotiana tomentosiformis; assembly: GCF_000390325.3. Lineage (NCBI taxonomy): Eukaryota > Viridiplantae > Streptophyta > Magnoliopsida > Solanales > Solanaceae > Nicotiana > Nicotiana tomentosiformis. The sequence goes on from NC_090823.1 coordinate 40,280,573, forward strand.
TAAAATGGTACCAAGCAATGTTGGAAGCATAAGTAATATTAAGAATAGTGATTAAGGACAATACAATACATGAGAGATAATCATAACTTTTACACCAATAAGCAAACCAGCATCTTAAGAACCATAATGTCCAAATATCGCAACAAAGCTTAAACATAGTGTATATATATATCACTTTTCCTCATCAAGCACAAAAATACCCTTAGTGAAATAATAATAAAAATATCAAGAAGTAAGATAACACACTTTGTGCATAAATCGCTCTTCCTTATAAGCACAAAATCTCCCTTCGTGTAATCCATTCTTTATCACCAAGTATATATAAAATGGTACGAAGCAATGTTTGAAGCATAAGTAATATTAAGAATAGTGATTAAAGACAATACACTACATGAGAGATAATCATAACTTTTACACCAATAAGCAAACAAGCATCTTAAGAACCATAATGTCCAAATATCGCAACAAAGCTTAAACATAGTTACTAACATGTATGGTAATAAGCAAATAGTTTCTCGAACTATTAAAGTATAGGAGAATAATATACATGAAGCAAACAAGATATAAATAAGGCGAATTCTACCTCCATGCATTAACCCTGGCAAACGCATATACACTCGTCACCATGCATACGTCGACACCAATACATATAGCACGTAGCAAATAGACTCAAATACAACCTAATTCCCTCAAATCAAAGTTAACCAAGACACTTACCTATTTTTGGAACAAGTCAACCCTCCAATACAACCTTTCCTTTAGAACAAGCCTCCAAACAACTCGAATCTAGTCAAATACTGCTTAAAAAGTCAAAACAAGCTTTAGAAACTATCATAGTTAAAAAAAGGTTCAATCTTTATGTAATTTAGAAAAGTCAACAAAAAGTCAACTCGGGCCCACATGATCAAAATACAAAATTAAAATCAAATCACGATTGCCCATTATTGTTTGAATCCAAATATGTGATTTGTTTCAACATAATACAAAATTAAGGTCTAAATTCCTAAAATTAACTTTACCCTAAAATCTAATTTCTACACATAAAATTCCTAGATTGAAAGTTGAAACCTATGGGAAATCATGGAAATAAGTCAAAACTAATTTAAAATTACTAACGTTAAAAGGTGGCGTGAAAATCCTCTAAAGAATCTCCTTAATTTGTGGTCTAGGTCTCAAAAATAGTGTAAAGTTGCTAAATCCTATTTTTCTGCCCTATTTATTCCTGGGCATCAGGTGCTCTTTGCATTGGCGATGCACCTCCTACATTCGCTAAGGCCAATGGTCAACAAACCATTGCGTTCGCGAAGGCTACTTCCGTTTGCGAAGGAAAGTTCCCCCCAAACCTCTATATTTGCATCCCCGCTATCGCGTTTGCAATGTAGAAAATCCACCTAATGCCTGAAAGCTTACATGTTCATGGCAGAACTATCGCATTCGTGAAGGTCAACTTTCTCTAGACCATCGCATTCGCGGTTGACCCTTCACAGTCGCGAAAGGTTAACTCCCCCAATGTAATGACCCGATCAGTCGTTTTGAGCATTTACATCCCGTTCAATTTTTTGAGATCTTGAATAGCTTCAATATGGTATATTATAATTTGCGTGTATCGTCGATTTTGGTTTTCGAGTGATTCTGGATTGATTTGGAAGAATGATTCTTAACTAGGAAGCTTTAAGTTGGAAAAATTGATCAAATTTAACATTTGTGTATTTGACCTCGGATCTGAGTTTTGATGGTTCTGTTATATTCAGATGGTAATTTTGGACTTGGGCGTATGCCCGAATTTGTATTTGGATCCTTCTAGAAGATTTTGACACTATTTGGCGAAAGTTGACAATTTGAAGGTTTGAAAAGTTCATAGGTTTGACCGGGAGTTGACTTCGATGTTATTGGGTTCAGATTATTGTTCCATGAGTTTGAATAGGTTCGATATATTATTTGAAACTTGTATGCAAAATTTGGGTTCATTCCGGATTGGTTAGGCTTGAATCGGACCCTTGGTTTAAAGTTTGAAGTTTATGAACTTATGAGATTGATCTTGATCGACGATTTATAATTTGGATGTTATTATGCATGGTTTGAGGCCTCGAGTAGGTCCGTATTATGTTTTGGAACATGTATGTATGTTCGGACGGGGTCCCAAGGGGCTCGGGTGAGTTTTGAGGTGGTTACGGACCATTTCTAGTCCGTTTTTAGCTGCTGGTTTTTGGCTACAGGGGTGTGAATCGAGATCGCAGACCTTTGGGTCGCGTTCGCGAAGAGCAAATTGTTGTTTGGGCCTAGTGAATCGCGATCACAGAATCCTTTCTCTACTGTCACTAGGCTGAATTCTGAAGTTTATATCTTGCAATCTATAAGGAATCTGGAGGTGATCCAAAAACGAAAGTTGTAGCACTTTGTTTCTAGATTTTAGAAAATCAAACCATTTATCACTTATATTATAGGCTATCTGGAAAGCATTTAGGAAGGTAATGTAATTTGTTCATCGCGATCGCGGGGAAAAGGCCTTAATCGCGAAGGGTAAAAACAGTACTGGACAATTTTGGAATCGCGATCGCGAGGTTGGTGACCGCGATCGCAAAGAAGGACCACTGGCAGTTCACTAAAACATCAAATTTCGGGATTTTGAGTTAATTTTCTTCACTTTTCGAGTTCTTGGAGCACAAGTAAGGCAATTTTGGAGGACATAAATACCCAAATCTTGAGGGTAAGTAATTTTATCTTGGTTTTGATTATATATTTTGTTTTTCCATAGTTTATTACACCTAAATCAAGGATTTGAAGAGAATAAATGGGGAGGGGGGGGGGAGGGTTATCTAAACGTTTCTATAATGAATTATTGAGTTTTAAACATTGATTCGGAATCGGATTTGAGTGAAATCAGCATGGTTGGACTCGTATTCCAAGGTGTCGGCTCGGGTTAACGTTTTGGTTGACTTTGAGTATTTGATTAAATATTCAACATTTATCGCTTGAGTTTGTTTCCTATAGAATTATTTGATATTTTTGAGTTGCTTTTGGCTAGTTTTGAGCCGTTCTGAGGTTGATTTGCGCGAGGTGGTATTTCTAGAGTATCGTTTGGCTTGCTCGATATTTTCTTTGGCTTGTTGAGTTAAGTAACATATCTAAACATGGATTTGAGGGTATTTAACCCTGGAAACTATGATATTTGAGATGGGTTAAGGGTGACGCATGTGCTAGGTGACGGGCGCGGGTGCGTGCACAGGGGTATTCATAATCCGAATAGTTCTTCGGCTATTATATGCCTTGTTTCGCCTTCATGCTCCCTTGATATCACATTTTCTCCATTTATGTGACTACGTAGGATATTATTCATGCTAGAAATAATGCCTAGGATACTGGCTCAATTGTTTAAGACATGATATGGCTATTTTTGCTATGTTGAACTATTTCCCTTAGCCGTAGTCACACTATATAGTCATGATAGTTACATCTGCATGTTATATACCTGTCTCTGTGCAATTTTGGTATGTTGCCTCACATGTTATTGGTGTCCTTGTACGTGACACGAGTTTGTACTATATTTGTGGCATATTGTGATACTTTGTGCTATATAATTGTATTATATTTTTGTGAGATGTTTGAATATTGAGACTTGAGCTAATTGATGGCTGATGTGGGCCATAAAGCCGTATTTATATTAATATATGGATCGAGTTGCATGCCGCAACGGTTATATTGATATTGAGGTGACGCGTATACCAGACCCAACATTGGCCTATGTTGTACTGATTTCGAGGCTACGCGTGCACAAGGCCCCACTATTTGGGCTATGTGATTATGATTAGCGCTTGGGTAGGATTCGCCCCTCCGGAGCTGACGTGCTAGCACTGGGCCCAGGCACAGTGTTATATACACATGCTCGATTATGGGTAGTTATGCCAGGCACTCGTACAGTACTAAGTGTGATTATTTTGATGGATCCATAGTGATATTATTTGGGGCATTTGAGCGAGGCACCTGGAGTGTGCTAAGATTGTGTGTACTTAATGATTGCACTGCGAAACTAATTTCTTGACATGTATACTTGACATGTAAGTATAGAGATATACCTTCCTCATGCTAGATTGTGACATGACATTTGATTACCTTACATATATATTTAACATGAAGGCATAGAGATATACCTTTTTCATGCTAGATGGTGATATGAAATTTGATTACTTGGCATGTATACTTTCCATATAGGCATAGAGATGTATTTTCCGCATGATAATTCGTAAAAAAAAGGGCTTATCTGATGTTGTAACCGGGAAAATACAGTTCTTTTGATAAACTCATGTTTAATTGATTTTAGTGAAAGATTTGAACTTTAAATAGTATACTTGAAAAGCATGTTTTCTTTCCCGTAACTGTGAAGGAGCCGAGCATAGTATCTCTTAAGTTATTCACTTTTGATGTCTATTTCACATTATTATGAATTTTCATTGGCTATTGATGTTGGACTCTTACCATTTTTCGAGCTCGTAACTAGTTTCAACCCGATGTTAAGTTTGTTACTTATTGAGTACATGGGGTCGGAAGTACTCATACTACACTTCTACACCTTGCGTGCAGATCTTGGAGCTGATGCATTAGATGATGGGAGTTGGCATTAAAGATGAGCATGTTGTTTGGATATAGCTACCGCTTGTCCCCGATAGTTTAGATTGAAATTCTGTTTATGTAGATATCAAATAGACGTTGTATGTATTTCATATAAGCTTTGTAAAATCTAAGTCATAGTGGCTCATGACTTGTACTACCAATCTTTGGGAGTTTGTATAGAAATTCGATTATTTTTCTCATTTACACTTATTATTCTTAGAGAGTTGTATTGATGGTTATTTGGCTTACCTAGCGGGTTGGGTTAGGTGCCATTACGACTAGTTGGAATTTTGGGTTATGACAAGTTGGTATCAGAGCTCTAGGTTCATAGGTTCTACCAATCATGATCAAGTGTCTAGTAGTGTCTTGTGGATCGGTTTGATGACGTTCATACCTATCTTTCAGAGGCTACGAGTCATCTATGATAAACCTCCCATCTTTCTTTCCTTATTGTGCGACATTGATTCATCTTGAAGCATATCTCTTTGAATTCCTACCACTCACTCATATGTTATGTGAGCGCTCGGTTTCATATGTGCATCGACGACTTGTGATTCTATGGATGAAGTACGAGACGTGTCTTCTGTGTTTTGGCGATGGGCCAATATCGTAGCTTGGGGTTAGTGGTTTAAATTTGGTGAGTATATACATTTGGAGTTATATGTCCGGTAGTGTCCCTAGGAGTGGGGTTGATGACTTAGTGAGTGGTTGGATGGATATGTGATATTGTTGTGTGTGATTTGAGGCTAAGTAGGTGGGTTATCTCTTGCAAGATGTTCTTGGGTTGTGTAATCCCTATGATGTTTCTGTGGAGAGTGTTTCTTCTACCAATGGGTTATATGTGTTGCAATTGGGTTTGGATCACTTGAGGAGGTTGGATCGGCTATCACAAGAATGAATTTGCATTTAGTAGAAGATTTGAGGTATTTTATGATTAGTGCTACATGAGTTCATGAAAATTTTTGTTGAATTGCGATGCTGGATTATGGCAGTAATGGAGTAAGGGTATTGCGGGTTATCGATGTTGTGATCTGTGGCTTTGAGCCAAGTGGGGGAGGCTACAATCGACGATCAGAATGCATGGTCATATGTTGTGTTAGTTTTGGGCTATGGCATACTTGTGGATCAATTATGGCTTGAAGAGGTTGATTTCGAGAATGACTCGAGTAAGGAAGTTTCTAGGTGCATGATGTATTACACTTTATGGATATATGGAAATATTGGAATGATTTGGGTTTGTTATTCTTGATGAATGTAATGTGCTAAGAAAAGGGAGTCACTCGGTTGCGCTAAGGGGGGTTACTTGTTTGGGGTGTTTGTGTGCTTATGGGGCACAGGTTGTTTGGCTTGTTTGGGCGGTGCGTTTGAGATTAAAATATGGTAGATGACTCTCGATAAAGTTCTAAAGGGTTCAAGATTCATATGTGGCATTTGAGGAATTTTTGAATTTGTAAATGGCTAAAATCTGAGATTTACATTAGTTGGTGTCAAGACTCGCGGTATTTTTCCGTATCATTATGAATTTGATGTTTTAGTATCAAAGAGGTTAAGGAAACAACATCATATTCACATAAGGCCTCTTCGGAGTGGGTATTTCGGATACGGTATTTTTGGGTCCTTAAGAGGGAATACAGTAACTTGTGGGCTCAAGGATGACGTGGTTTCATGCTAGTATCTTTTGTGGTGAGCTTTGGGTAAGGATCGTAGTGTTCGGGCAACGAGAAGTATTAGCTTAAAGGTAATTCAGAGGAAGCTCAGAGAAATAGGTCAGCTTGGTAGTGGTTTAGATCGGCATGGTAATGGAAATGATCGATTCTTTTGGTTCTCTTGGTGTGGTGTGGTTTTACTGATACTTTGTGGCAATACTCCTGGGTTTGGCGGTCTGTGTGATTTGGTTGAGTTAGAGAGATTTATTTCTGATGGCTTGGTCTTGTGTTAATGAGTTCCGAAGAGTTCTCGATGATTTCTACCACTGCTTAAGACAGATGTCTTCTACCACTATGAAGAGTACGTTGTGTGTTGTGATTTTCTCTTGGATAAGAGTCTAGTGGAAGGTTCCTGTCTGTTGGAATGTGTATTCTATTGTGATTTAGAGTCAATATTGGGTTTTTTGTGTTTTTCTATGATGTCATGATAAAGGCGTAACAGTGTGTGGGATTGAGATTTACATGTACCAGTTTACGATTCAGTTTTGAAGGGAAGGTCATGAGTTTTAGACCGCACAAACGGTTTCAGATGTTTAAAAGAATACTGGCGCTATTTGATATCACTGGAGGTGAGTGTGCATTTTAGAAAGGCACATTGTGTTTTGACTTGTGGATGCTTGACTGGTAATCACCAGATTGGTCGACTGCTGATGTTTAGATTTTGCTATTTGGCATAGAAGGATTATGGAAGTAATTCTCGCAAGGTGATTATGCATGAGCGATGTGTTAGTCATTTGGGTGGTTGAGTCGGAATCGGATATGGAGAATTTTGTCTTCTTGTGATTTGGAGACTAAGAGTCTCAGAGGTGGGATATTCGTTGGTTGTTGACTGTGAAGATATGGCCAGAGTTAGACAGTCGATGGTATTTGTTATGTCTAGGCTTCAGTGGGTCCTTTGTAAATTTATCTACTCATTTTGGGAGAATCGAAGTCGAATTAGAGGCCAACTGTAGGCCTAATGAGGATGTGTATTCTACATCGGGTCTGATATATTTACTCAGCATATCTATGGTTGAGGAGAGTGTCATCGGCTAGACTTGATCTTATTTGTGTCTGTTGGGTTCTAGGTATTGCTCGTCTATGCTGGAATGGATTGTGAAACTGTTGACTATTTACACACATGATGCGATTTTGTTTGGGTTTGGTGGCGGAATTCGAGCAAGATGGTTATTGGGGTATTGAATGCTTGGTTGTGCCTTATAGGTGTCTCGAGCTATGGATCGAGTACCGCCTTGAATGCTTTTTTCTGGTTCGGAACGTTGGTTCGCCTCAAGAGCCACTTGTGAATTGACATCTAGCGGTACTTCGACTCGGATTTCAAGTACTTCGACTCGAGCTTCAGTGACATCGTTAAGTGGTCTTCCAGCCCTAGATATCAAGTTGTTGGTTTTATCTTGAAGGCCGGCTTCGTGGTCGATAGGTAAAGCCATCAATCGAGGGTTTGCCATTGCTGATTCGAAGTTGTAAATTGGTGTGTATTGCAGATTTATATCAAACAACCACTATTACCCTTAGCCCCACGGTGGGCGCCAAACTGTTTACCCGAAAAATCAGATATAGTTGAATTTATAAGTAGTTCTAAGGATATGTGATATAGCTTGACATAAATTGTACGTAGAAGTGAAAATGTTTAGATTCTTGGCTATAAAAACGGGAGATAAATTATTGAACAAGAAGAGTGAGTATGTTGAGTAAAACAAGCTCAAGAGATTTATTCTTCAATAAGAGAAGTAGTCTTTTCTTACAATGTGTCCACCTCCCCTGGGCTTACAAGGATTCCCCCTTTTATAGTAGATGGATCTTACTTTATTTATAATATAAAATATATAGTGGAGAAACCATGATGAATTGTCTCTTCCTCGATTCCCGCCAAGATTCTATCCCCTAGTGCGGTTGCAACGACTTTTGTCTGCGAGCTCGATACTGGCTCGAGCTCGGTATTGGGTCGAGAACTCGGCCTTGGTTCGAGTTCGACATTCGGGGTGAGTGTCAATCGTTTTGTGAGTCTCCGACAACCTTCACATTGCCTTGCGGTTCGATTTGGTCATAGGCTCAATAATGATACCGAGTCGATTCCTCGATCGGTCTTGGAGATCGAAGCATGTTTGTACTATCTTCGGAACTCGTCTCGAAGTCTCACTTCGGTCGCTTACCATTCGAACTCGATCAAACATATGAAGGCCGAAATCTATTTCGATCGTATACAAATATATAGTTTGTTTTGTTATATATTCACACATATTTTAGTTTCAAGGAACAACTTGATTACTGAAACGTTTTACTTCTTTTTATGTATGGAATAAAAAGTTCAGTTCGTAGGTAATTACCATCTTTGTGTTTCTTTTGGAACTGATGGTAGGCTATAATCTTGTGTTTTAGTCTCTTATTACATTTCAATTTACTGCACTTTAATTGAGTTTGAGCGTTAATTGCTAGTGTTTTACACTAATTGTGTGTTTTATACCTTGTAGGAGTGATTCCGAGCTATGTAGATGTTATGGAACTAATTCAAGCTAATTGGAGCTTTGAAGTCTGAGTAAAAGCCCGAAGTAATAAGTCGGAATGGTGTTCGGGGGTCGAGGATCACTTCTGGGCGTCAAAATTCAAGGAAGAATAATCTGCCGAAAAAATGCACTGGTGCGGCTCACTGGGCGACGCACAGTGCGACGCATCAGGGTAAAAATCTGTCAGAAATTGTCAAACTTCAGAGAGTGGGTTTTTGGGGTCTGTCAGGAAAAAGCACTAATGCTACGCACCCTGCTACGCACAGTGCGACGCATGAAATATAATAAGTTTGCAAGTTTTCCTATTTCGGCTAGGAAAGGGTGATTTCATTTGGGCCCGACCCTACTTAGTATAAATATATGGAAAAATGGTATTTTCTGAACTTTTGACACATCTAAGACCGAAGGAGGATAGAGAGAAGGTGGAGAAGCCAAAACATAAGGAATATCATTCAATTATCACTCAAGACAAGAGTTTGGATCGTTTAATGCTTTTTTTTTATATTTGTGATGAATTACTCCATATCTATGGAGTAGTTCTCTTAGGTTTTGATGGATTTGGTGTATTGATACTTATTTGTGGATAACTAACTATAATTTTATGTATTGAAATCATTTTGGATTTTTTAATCGTTGCATCTATATTCACTTGTTAATGTAATCGAGAGAGGCATAACTTGTGAGATCTTTGCATTATATTTTGTTGATTGAAGTCATAAATTCTTCTTAGTAATTGGAAGAGGCTAGTTGAATTGTTGATTAAACTTAGTTAGGAGAATAATCGAGAGAGGTTCTCCGAAATACCAATCGACTACGAATTCTTGCATATCTTCACATGCTTAAAATTGGTTCATCTTGTGAGGTTGAGACTTAATCGAGGGAGGAGTTTCTACTAATCAATTGAACTAATAACCAAGTGAATTCGAGAGACTCACTTAAACATAAAAAGTGAATTATCTAGAGTTAAATCCCAAATATTTATCTTGCACCTATCCTATCAACCTTATTTTCTCCCAATTGATAACTTTCTTTGCTTAATACTTGCGTTGATTGTCATTAGTTAACAGTTTAGACTCTTAGTTAATTCTAGTTTAAATCACATAAATCTCAATTGTTGATCATCTTGGATAGCAATAAAACGATAAACTACGATAATAATTGTTTAACTCCAATCTCTGTGGATACGATATTTTAAATTACTATATTCGATTAGCGAGCATATTTTAGTGTATGTTTTGCGCTCGTCAAATTTTGGCGCCGTTTCCGGGGATTAGCAATCAATAATGTTTGAGATAGTTTGTAGTGCTAATTCAGGAATTTTATTTTTTATTTTTATTTTATTTTTCCCTTTTTATGGTTGGTGTTCTTTGACGGTGAGCAGGTTACAGGATAGATTGATGCATGACTCGATCTTCTGGGAAGGAATTGCTACCATACGAGCCAGAAATGGAAAAATAACTGCGACAGTTAAGGAAGGAAAGAAAGATCACCAAGATGTTAGGAAAGGTTGGGCAATCCTCAACCAAAGATATGGCTGGAAACGGTAAAGATAATGTTGATTTGGTTGCGAGAGAGGCAACCCAACTTAGAGAAAAAGCAGCACTCAGAGATGCACGAATTGCTTATGAGGAGGAGAGGGCTCGAAGAATTAATCAAAAACAACCCTTGGGTGCAGACCAGTTCGGAAACATAGCTCTCGGTGTTGGGAGACCACTTGGTGATTACGCTAGACCGGTCTACAACCAAGGGTTATCAAGTGTGAGACCTCCTCTAGTCGCAGCCAACAATTTTGAATTGAAGCAAGGGTTGCTCCAAACTCTCCAAAATAGCTGCGTTTTCAGCGGAAAGATGAACGAAGATCCAAACAATCATCTAATGGACTTCAAGGAGATAATGAACACCTTTCAATATAATGATGTGTCGCAAGATGCAGTTTATCTAAGGGCATTCCCCTTCACACTTAAAGATAATGCAAAACATTGGCTTCGAAGCTTGCCTAATGGATCGATTAGAACATGGGATGAGATGACCAGAAAATTTCTTGAAAAATACTTCTCATCAGCTAAGACGGGCAAGTTTAGAAGGGAAATCCACAACTTCTGTCAGAATGAGACTGAAACGGTATTTGAAGCTTGGGAGAGGTTCAAAGAAATAGTGCGTAAGTGTCAGCATAGTGGAATAGAACTCTGGATGCAACTCCATTTTTGGGATGGATTGACACCAACTTCACACAAGACATTGAGCAATGCAGTTGGAGGCCCGCTGATGAAAAAGACTCCAGAGGAGATAGTTACAATTCTAGAGGGGTTGTCTGAGGATGCAAATCAGTGGCCCTCTGAAATTGCTGAAAGAAGAAGGTCGAATGGTGTTCACCAAGTTGATGCTAACACATCTGTGCAGGTACAACTTGATGCCATGGAAAAGGAAATAAGGAGGCTAACTTTAGCTTCAATACACAGTGAGCCTCATGCAGCATGTGATATTTATGGAAGAGGACACCCTACTCATGAGTGTCAAGCCTCAATTGAGGAAGTTAATGCTGTTGGAAATTACAACTTCAATACAATGGGTCAGAAGCACCCTGGTTTTTCATGGAGTTCACCTGGGGGTAGTGCAAATGCATGGCAACAAAATAACTCCAGATTTCAAGGAGCGCCTGGTTTTGTGAATCATCCGAGGCCACAATTTCAACCTCAATAGCCAATTCAGTCTGGGCTAGAAGATTTGATGAAATTCTTCATTGTCAAGACTGATGAGAGATTAGATGCTCATGGTGCAACTATCAAAGAACTTGGGACAGGTTTGCGTAACTTGGAGAGACAAGTGGGACAAATTGCAACTATATTATCTGAGAGAATCCTAGGTACTCTGCCAGCTGATACTGAAAAAAATCCCAAAGAAATGGTAAATGTTGTAACCTTGAGAAGCGGACAAGTGTTGAAAGATCCCACTCCAATTCACAAAGAAGCTGCGCCTGAAAAAGAAAGTGGGAAGGAGCTGAAAATTGAAGAAGATAAAAAGACTGAGAAGAAGAAAGGCAAGAAAGGAGCTGAGAAAAAGAAGAAGAAGGAAACTTCAAGAAGGGAGGAATCTGATGATGTGAGCAAGCACATGCCTGCTTTACCTTTTCCCCAAAAGCTTTATAGAGAGAAGTTGGACAAGCAATTTGAGAGATTTATGTATATGTTGAAACAAGTTAATGTAAATTTGCCATTTATTGAAGTTCTCTCCCAAATGCCAGCTTATGCTAAGTTCTTAAAGGAAATCCTGACAAAGAAGAGGAAGATAGAAGAGACCTCAGTGGTCAAGCTCACAGAGCATTGCAGCGCAATCTTGCAAAACAAACTCCCACAAAAGTGTGGAGATCCAGGGAGTTTTACTATACCTTGCTCGTTAAGCACTCTTAATTTTGATAAGTCTTTGTGTGATTCTGGTGTCTCAATTAATTTAATGCCTTTGTTTATTTATTGAAAACTAGAGAATGATCTTTGAGAGATAAGGTCTGCACCAATATCTCTGCAGCTGGCAGACCAAACAACTATAATAACCGAGGGGATAGTGAAAGATGTATTAGTTCGGGTAGATAAGTTCGTCTTTCCTGTAGATTTCATAGTGGTAAATATGGAGGAAAATAAGGAGATACCCCTAATCCCGGGAAGATCATTTTTAGCAACAGGTAGAGCTATACTGGATATACATGATAGAAAACTCATGCTTAGAGTGGGTGAGGAGCTAGTGACATTTGAGATGAATGTAGCAACTGGAGTGAAAAAGGAGAATCCAACTACAAGTGTTGAGTGGAGAGTGAAAAATGCGAATGAGAAGGTACCAGTGATTGAGAAAAATAAGTGTGGGGTATACCCTAAGAAGGCAGAGAAGAAGCTGTCTGCATGGATGTGTGCATTGGTTTGGGCGCGTGGAATGGAGCCCGACTTCGACTTAGACCCCGACTAAAAATTCAGGGAAGTTTTCTTTACTTTATGCTTTTTAATTGTGTGTCATGGGGACCATGCCACAACTTAAAATATGGGGTGAAAAAAATTGTATGTTGTATGTATCTGTGTTAGTAATTTAGTTTTGTTAGTTTTGTTGTTTTATTAGTTAGATATAGAAAAAAAAACATATTTTTTTTAAATTTTTGACTTTTCCCGATGATGGATATCATTCGGCAGGTTTCTTAAGGGATTTAAGTAGAAAAAGAAAAAAATAATTTCTTTTGTTAGGTAGTGTAATAATTCCCCCATGGTTTTTGTTTGTGCCACGGTTCTTTTTTAAGGGTTTTGTTTGAACCGGGTGTAGTTAGTTTTTGTTTTTAGAAGTAGGAAACCTTGTGCTATGATTTGAATTGGAAGCAATGTCGCTTGACGTTATTATGCCTTGAGAATAGTGAGTGCTTTAGTTGTGATGCTTAGGCTCAGTTTTTGACTCTTGCATAAGCACCTTAAATTGTATAAGTTTAACTTTGCTTAACTGCTTTGACTAGAAAGTCTTGATCATCCAATCTTGAGTGAGTTATGTGCCATGTGTGTGTGAAATTTTTGTGTTATTCTGTGCATTGCATTTGATGTCTAGAACTTGCCCCGTGTGTTTGCAAAGCGAAATAGTAGTTTTGTTCAGTCTGAGAAGTGATATAGGCATTTCTTTGTCGAACCAGTTATATGCTTTTACCCACCTAATTGTTATGTATCTTAGTTAACCCCGTTGAGCCTGTAATCCTATTTCTTTTGGCAACCACATTACAAGCCTTACCCATTTATTTGAATTGACCATCTATTTGAACCATTTACCTCTTGTGAGCACTTAAATTTAGCATGAACTTTATAAAAGTTAAAGTGTGGGATGTTGGTTGGGCTTTCGAGTGGAACTATTGAAATAAGGAAAAATGTGCACTGTTGTGAAAATGTAAGATCCACTTGAATTGAAAAAAAAAAGAGATTGAATGTACGATTGTGGAAAATATTCCTTGATAGTGGTTACTTATTATGTGATTGTGCTTAAATAAGTTGGGAGTTAATGTATATTATGTGAAGGTGGAGTTATGGTTTGAGATAAGTGTGGGGTTTTGAACAATGAAATGTATGTATTAAAGTGCTTAGGGAGGTGTAGTCACTCTTATATCTAAATGTATGCTACCCGTCCCGCAACTTATATTACAACCAATGAAAGTCCTATTTGATCCTTTACTGAATGGGATCGATTAGTTGAGTAGTACACTACGGGCAAGCCTATGGTGCATCTTTTGTGGCATATGAATGTTGTTTATGAGAGTGAGTGAGTTCTTTCTATCTTGAGTTCCTAATTATTCTTAACTTTTATTGTGTGTGGAACTACTCTCTATTATTGTGAGAGCACTTGATTCATGAAGGAAAGACAATGTTTTTGACCTCTATATTAGAGTAAGTGAGTGAGTTGTAAATAATGCATGGTGCTTTTGAGTCAATTCTTGAGGTGAAGATGTTACGCTATTGTGCTTAGTCTATTTTAAATATTCTTGGTGTAATGAGTTAGAAGAGTTGCTTAGTAAGGTTATGTCTATATAAAGTATGGTGTGATTTCTCGAGGACGAGCAATGGTTTAAGTGTGGGATATTGATGGTTGGCTATAATCTTGTGTTGTAGTCGCTTATTATATTCTAATTTACTGCACTTTAATTGAGTTTGATCGTTAATTGCTAGTATTTTGCACTAATTATATATTTTATGCCTTGTAGGAGTGATTCCAAGCTATGTAGATGTTATGAAACTAATTCGAGCTAATTGAAGCTTTAAAGTCTGAGTAAAAGCCCAAAGTAATAAGCTGGAATCGTGTTCGGGAGTCGAGGATCACTTCTGGGCGTCAAATTCAAGGAAGAATAATATGCTGAAAAATACACTGGTGCGGCGCACTGGGCGACGCAAGGTGCGACACATCAGGGTAAATATCTGTTAGAAATTGTCAAACATCAGAGACTGGGTTTTTGGGGTTTGTGAGGAAAAAGCACTAATGCTACACACCCTGCTACGCACAGTGCGATGCATGAAATACAATAAGTTTACAAGTTTTCCTATTTCGGCTAGGAAATGGTGATTTTATTTGGGCCCGACCCTACTTGGTATAAATACATGGAAAAATGGTATTTTCTGGACTTTTGACACATCTAAGACCGAAGGAGGCTAGAGAGAAGGTGGAGAAGCCAAAGCACAAGGAATTCATCATTCAATTCTCACTCAATACAAGAGTTTGAATTGTTTAATGTATTTCTTTATATTTGTGATGAATTACTCAATATCTATGGAGTAGTTTTCTTAGGGTTTGATGGATTTGGTGTATTGATACTTGTTTGTGGATAACTAACTCTAGTTTTATATATTGAAATCGTTTTGGATGTTTTAATCATTACATCTATATTCACTTGTTAATGTAATCGAGAGAGGCATAACTTATGAGATCTTTGCATTATATGTTGTTGATTGAAGTAATAAATTCTTCTTAGTAATCGGAAGAGGCTAGTTGAATTGTTGATTAAACTTAGTTAGGAGAATAATCGAGAGAGGTTCTCCTAAAGACCAATCCACTACGAATTCTTGCATATCTTCACATGCTTAAAATTAGTTCATCTTGTGAGGTTGAGACTTAATCGAGGGAGGAGTTTCTACTAATCAATTGAATTAATAACCAAATGAATTCGAGAGACTCACTTGAACATTATAAGTGAATTATCTAGAGTTAAATCCCAAACATTTATCTTGCACCTATCTTATAAACCCTATTTTCTCCCAATCGATAACTTCCTTTGCTTAATACTTACGTTGATTGTCATTAGTCAATAGTTTAGACTCTTAGTTAATTCTAGTTTAAATCACATAAATTTCAATTGTTGATTATCTTGAATAGCAAAAAAACTATAAACTACGATAATGACTGTTTAACTCCAATCCTTGTGGATACGATATTTAAAATTACTATATTCGACTAGCGAGCATAGTGTTTGTTTTGCGCTCGTCGGGAATCAAGGATCATTAATTTTGTGTTGAAAATGACTAAACTCATGAAAATGTCTGTTAAATTTTTGGCACCTTAAAGGAAAAAACTGAAATGAATTAAAGAATGGCATGTCAATATCATTCAGGTAACTAGACAATATACCAGATAGATTTCTTTGTTGAGAAATGCATCTGGGTGAGGTTTCTCTATGTGCATCTAGATTTGTCTAGCTTGAGGGACCAAGTTGATTACTGAAAAGTGGTACCCAACTTTTACTTTTCTCAAAGTGCTAATTTAGAGAAATTATGAATGATACTCTTATGTAGTCTCTTCAATATATTGTACTCAAAACTTGAACCCTCTTAGAAAAAACACTACTCCATGAAATCATAAAAGAAAACTATGAATGTTAACTGGAATCAATCTTTGTTACTTTAAACCAATATAAGTTGCTCTTTGGAGTAAATATTCTGTAGGTTATTTGTAATATTTTTGCAGAAAATAAAGCAAAGTCAGGTCTAATTGCAATATCATATATACTGGTACTAGAATGCGAGAAACCTTTATTTATAGGAAACTACTTTTGACTGTTGGAACAGTGAAAAATTTTAAAAGCACAAATGAAGAAAAATGTACTGATGAGAAGTCAACAGTAGATATTTTGTTTCAAAAATTTCTCAAGAAATGCTTCATGGATATTATAACCCCGCCTTTGACTAATTTTATTTTAAGACATTCATAATGTGTTTTTATTTATTAGTCTTTCTATTCCAAATTCTCTCCTTGAGTTTATTATTTTTCTATAATTGAATTTTATGTGTGTGAGTCTGTCGTTCTTGGCGCGGACAAGTTTTTTTATTTTTTTAAGATAAATGTCTTGATAGAGATTGTAGTGGAATATTAGAGATGGGAGGATACAATATACTGCTAGGATTATGCACCCTATCCGAGGCAAACAATTTTGGTCTTAATAATCACCTAATGCCCTTTAAGCCTCAATAAGAAAAAATTGAGGAGAGGGCTAAAAAGATGGATGAGAAGGTTAGATTTTGGCTTTAGTTTCCTTTTAAAGTCATAATTTGTAATGACTCGGCCGGTTGTTTTATATATTTGAGTCCGATTACCCTATTTGATATTTTTCCTAAGCTTGCTTGGTATTTTGTAACTTGCGAGGATGGTTGATTTGGCTTCGGGAAGGTTTTGGAGTGAATAAGAACATTTTGTTTCATCTTTGGAAGCTTAAATTATAAGAGATAACCAAGATTTGACTTTATGTAAACAATCTCAGATTTGTATTTTGACAGTTTTAATAGGTTCATATGGTAATTTTAGACTTAGGGATATGTTTGGATTTGATTTTGGAGGTTTCTAGGGAGTTTTGGCTTTAATTGCCGAAAGTTGGCAATTTGAAGGTTTGAAAAGTTCATACGTTTGACGGGAAATTTACTTTGGTAATATTGGATTCAGATTTTTTTTCGGAAGTTGAAATAAGTTCGTTTTGTCATTTAGGACTTGTGCACAAAGTCTGGTGTCATTCCGAGTTGGTTTGGTAGGAATCAAATACTTAGTTGTGAATACTTTAAGTTCTTGAACTTGAAGGCTTGCATTATGTGTTTTGGTGTTTGATTCTTGGTTATGAATGTTATTTTTTAGCTTTGAGCTTACTACTAAGTTTGTATTTGGTTTATTTACTTGTGTGGATATTTGGTGTGGCGCTCGAGGAGCTCGGGTGAGTTTCAGATTGACTTTGGAAAGTTAATTTTTTTTTGATGTTGCAGAACTCACATTTACGATGGTCTGCTCGCATTTGCGAAGGTCCGCAATTGTGGAATGTTGGTCGCATTTGAGATTATTGGCTGGGAAGTCCAGCTTTGAATTTGTGAACCTGGTGTCGTAATTGTGACATCCGTATTTGCGAAGGGCATTCCGCATTTGCGATGCTGGGTCGCATTTGCGAGCTTCCTGGTCGCATTTGCGATGACTGCAGCTCAGGGGCTATGTTAGAATTTTCCAGGGTCGCATTTTCGGATCCCTGGTCGCAAATGGGACATTAGCAACTAGTTTTAATGAGCCAATTTTGGGATTTTAGCCCATTCACTCATATTATGAACCCTAGAGTTGGAGAGGGAAGGATTTTCACACAAGGATTTGGGGTTCTACATATTTCTGTGATTATTTCGAGAATCTACATGGATTATTAACACCCAAAACATGGAATTTTGAGGGAAAATTTGGGAATTGTTTCTACAACTTTAGAAGATTAATATTGAGGATTTGGAGGTTGATTTGGACTTAGTTTTTGAATCTAGTCACATATTTGGACTTGTGGGGTTATTGATAATCGGGATCTATTATTTAACTCGAATTTTGACCATGTGGGTCCGGGTTGAGTTTTGTTGACTTTTTAGAAATTGTGTAAAGGTTGAAGCTTTATTGTTTGGAAGTTATTCCTATAGCTTTATTTGATGTTAACAAGTTATTTTGGCTAGATTCGAGCCGTTACGAGGCCGATTTGCGAGGGAAGGAATTATTTGAGTATTGATTTAGTGTATTTGAGGTAAGCATCTTGCCTAGCCTTAGTTTGAGGCACTAGTTGCTTGAATTGTTGATGATGGCTATGTCGAGGGTAACACACATACTGGGGATGAGCATATGTGCGTGCACATAGTTTTTATCCATGCTCAGGGTAGTGTTTAAGCTATATTATTCCTTGTATTGAATACGAAGCTTCATGCTATCATGTTTCATATGTTTGTACCCCTTCATAAACTACTTGAGTCATGCTAGAGATCTTGTGTAGGTTAATCTCCTATCTAAACATGATAACTGTTATTTTGTGGCGTATTCCCCTAATCCGGAGACACTTCGCTCATGGTTACACCTTAGCATGTCACTTTTATCAGTCCATGAGTATCTGATGTGATATCCATTGTTCATATACTTGTATTTTTAAATATTATTTTCGTGTGATATGGACTGGATTGGTAGCACGTGAGTGGTCCGTGCGGTTTGAGTTATAATGACACGTAATTAGTCCGTGCGATTATTATATTATGGCATGAGTTGTCTGTGCAACACATGGATAAGGATCAATTCTCCTAGGATCGTCCTCTCATGTCTCTCTCTGGATGACGTACACGCGGTATGAGAAAAATTGATCAGTGTCTGGTCTTTGCATCTCTTCTCTATTTGAAAATATCTTGAGTGTATACATATTTTTATTGCATATATTTCTCTATATGCTAGTTTTGGAATGTATACATGCCTCTTTATGCGTATCTTCTCCATATGCTATTTTGACTAGAAGGTGAAGGCATGATACATATCTTCTCTATATGTTAATCTATGAAAATTGACTTGGTTATGGATGCATATCTTCTCTATATTCCAATGTTGATGAAACTTTGTGATAAATGCATATCTTCTCTATATGCTGAGCTGTTAAACTATTATAAGACTCGGCACATCTTCTCTATGTGCACTGATTTGGTTATACCCGTGTTTCATGCTTAGTTTGGTACAATTGTTGTGTACTTGTATAATTATGAACTGAGTAGGTGGTTAGGTGAGTATCATTGGTAATTTTTGCTACCACTACCTCGTTGAGGTTCGTCATGATACTTATGGAGTACATGGGGTCGGTTATACTCATACTACACTCTGCACTTAATTGCGCATATTCTGGAGTTGAACCCAATCAAGCTTTGTGAACGGAGTTGTTCGTTGAGTTCGGAGACCGAGGTAGAGCTGCTTCCTCATCGCAATCCCTGTCGTCTCTTTTTATATTTACTTTTTGTTGTTGTTTCTTCAGACAATATTTATGAATTTCAGTCTTGTATTTACATTGTACATTTTATGACTCAGTGTTACCAGTTGTATTATAATTTGATATTATTTATATTTATTGATCTTTCAGACTTATCTATTTTTGTAATTCGTTACCATGTTTTCGTTATTATTTTATCACTAGAGTGTCTAGCAAGTGGGTTAGGACCGATCATGACCGGTGATTTTGGGTCGTGACAAGTTGGTATCAGAGCACTAGGTTCCATAGTCTCACAAGTCATGAGCAGCCTACTAGAGTCTTGCGGATTAGTACAGAGACGTCTGTACTTATCTTCGAGAGGCTACAGGGCTATTAGGAAAATTTCTCTTTCATTCATTCCCTGTCGTGTAGATTTGTTTGTCCTAAAGTTTGAATCTTTATTTTTATATTCTCTCACATATGGTGAGGACACGATCTTCGTGTATGACCAAGTAGGCACCAGTGCCCCCAGCTAGAGCGGTGGGAGGCCGGGGCTGAGGTAGAGGCCTAGATAGGGCACACGCTACATTTAGAGCCCCTGCTAGGGAAGCCACTATGCAGCCACCAGTCGCTCTTGTTGAGGAGTAGGTTCCAGTTTATGTTGAGCCGATAGGACCAGCTCAGGCTCCGGAGGGACCTATTGATACACTTGGTCTTCAGGAGACTTTTACTTAGATCCAGAGCGTGTACACGAGTTTGGCCCAGGCGGGTATCACTCTTGTTGCACTAGCTACCTCACAGGAGAGGAGCTCAGACTCCCGCCACACGCACACCAGAGCAGCTAGCTTAGGGCTATCAGACTCAGGGTTTCTGTCGGTGCAGTCAGTCGTTGTAGATCGAACTGAGATTAGACCATCCTTGACTACTGAGGAGCAGGCGAATCTAATCAGATTTCAGAGACTTCATCCTCTTTAATTCAGTGCAGAACCTACAGAGGATGCCCATGGCTTTCTTGATCAGTGTCATCAGATTCTTCGTATATTAGGTCTAGTGGACTCCAATGTGGTTGTCTTTACTACTTTCCAGCTAACATGACCAGCCTACAGGTGGTAGCAAACATATGATTCGGCCAACTGACACAATACCACTTACTTGGTCTCAATTCTCACTTCTCTTCTTTGAGAACTTCATACCCCTGACTCGTAGAGATTAGTTGTGTAGTGAGTTTGAGCATTTACGCTAGGAGGGTTTGACCGTTACTCAGTACAAGATGAGGTTCACAGAGTTAGCTCTTCACACAATGTTTTCTGTCCCTATTAAGAAGAAGATAGTTAGGAGGTTCATTGAGGGCCTTAACTATGGAATCCGATATGGTATAGCCCGAGAGGTCGAGACAGATACTAGCTTACACTAGGCGGTTGAGATTACTAGTCCCTTAGAGAGTATTCGCAGGCAAGAGAGAGAGAAGTGGGAGTCCAAGAGGCCTCGTGGTTTGGGTGGTTTTGAAGGAGCCTCATCTAGAGGCCAGTCACATCATAATAGAGGCTGCCCTTTCAGGCCCGCTCGGGCAACTTATCAGATTTCTCGTGGTTCTTCTGTCAGCCACGATTTTTACAGTGCTTACCCATCCAGTCATCATTTAGTGCACTGCCAACACAGAGTTCATACCGTGCCCCATCTACTCAGGGTTCTATATGTGGATATTCTGATTCTCTTGGTCAATCGCAAAGTCAGAAGAGGGAATGTTTTTGAGTGTGGGAACTTGAGTCATCTAAAAACTGCTTACCCCAGGCTTCTGAGTTGTGTACCATAACTAGGGCATGCCGTCCATGGTTTCAGTGCCAGTAGCTACACCACCCGCACAACCAGCTAAGTGTGGAGCACAGTCTGTTCAAGGCCATCCTAGAGGGAGAGGTAAGTCAGGTGGAGGACACCCGTTGCAATGCACTCCCCGCCAGATTGGAGGTAGTTGCTTCAAATGCCATGATCACATTTATTGTTTTAGTGTGCCACATGGATGCTTCAGTGTTATTTGAACCTGGTTCCACTTATTCTTTTGTGTCATCATATTTTGCAAGTTATTTGGATATGCCTCGTGGTTATCTTAATATTCATTTTCATGTATCTACACCTATTGGTGATTCTATTATTGTAGATCATATGTATCATCCTTGTGTGGTTACCGTTGGGGGTTATGAGACTAGGATTGATTTTTTATTGCTTAATATGGTTGATTTTGAGGTAATTTTGGGTATGGATTGGCTATCTTCGTGCCATGCTATTCTTGATTGTCATGATAAGACCGTCATGTTGATGATGCCGAGGTTGCCAAGGTTGGAATGGAAGGGTTCTGTTGGTCATAGTCCTAAAGTGATTTCTTTTCTGAAGGCACAATGGATGATTGAGAAGGGGTGTTTGGCGTATCTTGCCTTCGTGAGGGATGTTAGTGCTGATACTACTACTTTTGATTCAGTTGCAGTAGTGAGGTAGTTTTTGGATGTATTTTCTGTAAACCTACCAGGCATGGCACCCTATAAGGATATTGATTTTGGTATTTATTTGGTGTCGATCACTTAGGTCATTTCTATTCCACTATACTGCATGGCACTAGTGGAGTTGAGGGAATTGAAGGAACAATTGCAGGAGTTTTTGGATAAGGGTTTCATCGGGCCAAATGTTTCACCTTGGGGTGTACCGGTATTATTTGTAAAGTAGAAGGATGGTTCCATGAGAATATGTATTAATTATAGGCAGTTGAGAAAGGTTACCATCAAGTACAAGTATCCAATGTCACGTATTGATGATTTATTTGATTAACTTCAGGGTGCTAAGGTGTTATCCAAGATTGACTTGAGATCGGGTTATCATCAACTGAAGATCCGGGCTTCAGATATTCCTAAGACGGCTTTTTAGACCCGTTATGGGCATTATGAGTTATTGGTGATGTCTTTTGGTTTGGCTAATGCCCCAACAACTTTCATGAATTTGATAAATAAGATGTTCCGGCGCCATACGGGCCGATGTAATCTTATTGTTATCCATGAGAGAGGCTATACTCTAACAACCAACCGACTTATTATCCTTGGCCGCAAGGATTAAGAAATAGCAATGTATCAGGGGCTGAGTGTACCTTCTGCTCAGGAATAAGAAATAGAGCTATTAAGGTAAGGATACAAGGACCTACTGAGTCATCCACACTTGAATCTATTTGATGCATCATCACATGGTCATCTTGTAACTCCTCGAGAATCATGTCATTTTCCTATCACGTGTTGCCACCAGAGTCATAAATACTCGAAGTAAGCTCCTAGCTCGCCTCTATCTCTATATGCTAAGTTCTCCAAGTGTGAGTTTTGGTTGGATTCTGTGGCATTCTTGGGACACGTGGTATCTAGTGATGGGATCAAGATAGATCCAAAGAAGATTGAGCCAATTCATAGCTGGGCTAGACTTTCTACCACTACAGAGATAAGGAGTTTCTTAGGTCTGGCTTGTTACTATCGTCGGTTTGTGGAAGAGTTTTCTTCTATAACAACTCCATTGACTAGATTGACTCAAAATGGTGCCTTATTCAGATGATCAGACGAGTGTGAGGGACCTTTCAGAAGCTCAAGACTTTCTTGACATAACTCCAATTTTGGTATTGCCTTCAAGACCGAGGTCATATTCGATCTATTATGATGATTCACGTGTTGTGTTGGGTGTGTGTTGATGTATGACAATAGAGTGATTACCTATGCTTCAAGTCAGTTGAAGCCCTATGAGAAGAACTATCTGGTGCATGATTTAGAGTTAACAACTATTGTGCACACACTCAATATTTGAGGCATTACTTATATTGTGTGTCTTGTGAGGTGTATACAGATCATCAAAGTCTTCAACATCTGTATAAATAGAAAGATTTGAATTTTAGGTAGCAGAAATCGTTGGAGATGTTGAAGGATTATGATATCACTATTCTTTATCATCTAGGGAAGGCTAATATGGTAGCAGATGTATTAAGCAGAAAGGCGTAGAGTATGGGGAGTTTAGCATTCATTCCAGCTGTGGAGAGACATTTGGCTATGTATGTTTAGGCATTGGCCAATATGTTGGTGAGGTTGGATATTTTGGAGCCGAGCAAAGTCCTCACCTGTGTTGTTTCGCATTTATCTTTGTTTGAGTGCATTAAGGCGCGTCAGTATGAGGATCACCATTTGTTTGTACTCAGGGACATGATGCAATACAGTGAGGCTAAGGAGGTGACTACTTGTGATGATGGTGTATTGTGACTTCAGGATCGGGTTTCTGTTCCTAATGTTGATGGCTAGAGATAGTTGATTCTGGAGAAGGCTCACAGTTCATGGTATTCCATTCACCCAGGTGCTATAAAGATGTATCGTGATTTGAAGCAATATTATTGGTGGAGAAGGATAAAGAAGTACACTATTGGGCATGTTGCATGATGTTTGAACTATCAGTAGGTCAAGTATGAGCATCAGAGACCGGGCGATTTGCTTCAGAATATGGATATACCGAAGTGGAAGTGGGAGCGTATCATTATGGAGTTTGTGGTAGGGTTTCCACAAACCTTGAGGGAGTTTGATGCTATCTGGGTCATTACGGATCGGCTGACCAAGTCAACGCATTTTATTCCTGTTATGACTTCCTACATTTCAGAGCAGTTAGCCAAGATCTACATTAGGGAGATAGTTCGCCTGCATGGTGTACTTGTTTCTAGCATCTCAGACTGTGACACTTAGTTTACTTTGCACTTTTGGAGGGTTGTCCAACGCGAGTTGGGCATGCAGGTTGAATTGAGTACTGCATTTCACCCTCAGATGGACGAGCAGTTTGAACGGACCCTTCAGATCTTGGAGGATATGTTGAGGGCATACACCATTGATTTTGGAGGTCAGTGGGACCGGTTTCTACCTCTAATAGAGTTTTCCTACAGAAACAACTAACATTCTAGTATTCAGATGGATCTGTGTGAGGCAATATCGTTCTCCAGTTGGTTGGTTTGAGCCTGATGAGACTAGATTATTGGGCACAAATTTGGCTTGAGATGCTTTGTAGAAAGTGAAGTTGATTCAGGAGAGGCTTTGCACCGCTCAGTCCAGGAAAAACGTTATGCTGATAGGAAGGTTTGTGATGTGGAATTCATGGTGGGTGAGAAGGTTCTACTTAGAGTTTTGCCTATGAAGGGCGTGATGGGGTTTGGGAAGAAGGGCAAGTTGAGTCCTCGGTACATTGGTCCATTTGAGGTTTTGGAGAGTGGGTGAGGTGGCTTACATTCTTGCTTTGTCACCCAACTTGTCGGGAGTTCATCCGGTTTTTCATGTTTCCATGCCTCAGGAGTATCATAAAGATTAGTCACATGTGTTGGATTTCAGCTCGGTGCAGTTAGATGAGAATTTGACTTATAAGGAGGAGCCGGTGGCCATATAGGATAAGCAGGTTTGGAAGTTGAGGTTAGAAGATATTGCACCAGTAAAGGTTCAATAGCGAGATCAATCGGCTGAGGAGGTGACTTAGGAGACCGAGCATGATATACAGAGCAGATATGCTCACCTTTTTGGCATTCCAGGTATGCTTCTAGACCCGTTCGAGGATAAACATTTGTTTAAGAGGGGGAGAATGTAATGACCCGGTTGGTGGTTTTGGGTATTTGAGCCCCATTTCCCTATTTTATGTTTCCCCTATGTTTGTTTTGACTTTTGGGGATGGTTGGTTTAACTTCGGAAAGGTTTTGGAGTGAATTGGAACACTTATTTTTATATTTGAAAGCTTAAGTTGTAAGAGTTGACCACAAATTGACTTTTGTGTAAACAACCCGAACCTCGGGTCGTGTTTTGATGATTCCAATAGGTTTGTATTATAATTTTAGACTTAAGCGTATGTCCAAATTTGGTTTTGGAGCTTCCTAGGAAGTTTTGGCTCTAATTACAGAGAGTTGAAAATTTGAAGGTTGGAAAGTTTAAAGTTTGACCGGAAGTTGAATTTGATTATATCGGTTTCAAATTATTGTTT
The DNA here is from genome assembly GCF_000390325.3 of Nicotiana tomentosiformis. NCBI lineage: Eukaryota > Viridiplantae > Streptophyta > Magnoliopsida > Solanales > Solanaceae > Nicotiana > Nicotiana tomentosiformis. The sequence goes on from NC_090823.1 coordinate 40,306,111, forward strand.
TAGATGTTGCAATAGATGCGTTTTGTCATTTGGGACATGTGTGAAAAGTTTGGTTTCATTCTGAGTTGGTTTGATAGGAATCAGACGCTTGATTATAAATACTTGAAGTTCTTGAACTTGAAGGCTTACATGATGTGTTTTGGTGTTTGATTCTTGGTTATGGATATTATTTGAAGGTTTTGAGATTTATAGCGAGTTTATATGTGGTTTACATACTTGTGCGGATGTTTGGTATGGGGCCCGAGGGGCTCGGTGAGTTTTGAATAAGTTTGTATTGGTTTTGGGAAGTTGAAGATTTTCTAGTGCTGCTTACCTTGCATTTGCGAAGGTCCGCAATTGCGGACTGTTGGTCGCATTTGCTATTATTGGCTGGGAAGGTTAGCTTCGCAAAATGTGAATCTGGTGTCGTAGTTGCAACATCTGCATTCGCCAAGGCAAGTCCATATTTGCAACATTGGGTTGCATTTGCTAGCTTCCTGGTCGCATTTGCGATGACTGCTACTCAGGGGCCATGTTCGCATTTGCGAGCCCTTCTTCGTGGTTTGCAAATGCAATATCTGTAGCTGATTGTAATGAGCCAATTTCGGGAGTTTAGCCAATTCTCTCATATTTTGAACCCTAGAGTTGGAGAGGGGTAATTTTTGAAGAGGATTTTCATGCAAGACTTTGGGGTAAGTGATTTCTACACATTTCTATGATTATTTCAAAAATCTAGATGGATTATTAACACCCAATACATAGAATTTTGAGGGAAAATTTTGGGATTTTTCCTATAACTTAAGAAGATGAAAATTGAGGATTTGGAGTTTGATTTGGAAAAAGTTTTGGAATCTAGTCATATATTTTGACTCGTGGGATTATGGGTAGTCGGGATCTACCCTTTGACTCGAGTTTCATCATGTGGGTCCGGGTTGACTTTTGTTGACTTTCTGGGAATTGTGCAAAGGTTGAAGCTTTTTTGTTCGGAAGTGATTCCTATAGCTTTATTTGATATTATTGAGTTATTTTTCGCTATATTTAAGCCGTTTGGAGGCTGATTTGCGAGGGATAGCATTTTTGTGGTATTGGTATGGTTTGTTTGAGGTAAGTATTTTTCTTAGCCTTGGTATGAGGCACTAGTTTCTTAAATTGTTGATGATGGCTACATGCTGAGGGTGACGCACATACTGAGGATGAGCATGTGTGCATGCACTAGGTTTTTATCCATGCTCGGGATAATACTTAGGCTATGTTATGCCTTGTATTGAATACTAAGCTTCATGGTATCATGCTTCGTATGTTTCTACCCCTTCGTGAACTACTTGAGTCATGCTAAAGATCTTGTGTAGGTTAATATCTTATTTTAACTTGATAATTGCTATTTTGTGGCCTATTTGCCTAATTTGGGCTAATGTAGCAAACTTCGCACATGCATATACCTTAGCATGTCACTTTTTTCAGTCCATGAGTATGTGATGTAATATCCATTATTTTTATACTTGTATTCTTTTATATTATTTTCATATGATATGGACTGGATTGGTAGCATGTGTGTGGTCCATGCGGTTTGAGTTATGATTGCGCATGAGTGGTCCTGCCATTGTTATATTATGGAACATGAGTTGTCCGTGCAGCGTGTGAATAAGGATTCATCCTCTTAGGGTCGTCCTCTCATTTTTCTCTCTTGATGACGTACACGCAGTGTGAGAAAAACTAATCAGCATTTGGTCTTTGCATCTCTTCTCTATTTGAAAATACCTTGGGTGTATACATGCTTCTATTGCATATCTTCTTGATAAATGCTTTAATAATTATGCTAATGTTGGCTTTCATAGCAAACAGATGTTATGCTTCATCACGATCCCATGGTTGAGATGTTGGGTCATGATAGGATAGGATCCATCCCCCTAGGGTCATCCTATCATGTTTCTCCTTGATGACGTACACGCGGTTATAGAAAACTAATAAGTGTTTGGTTATGTGTAGCTTCCTCTATATGCAAACTCCTTGGATGTATACATAATATTACTACAAATCTCCTCTATATGCTAGCTCCGTACTTGTATACATGCCTTTTATGAATATATTCTCTATATGTTGCTTTTGTTGGTGAAATGAAACACATTACATATCTTCTCTATATGTCTCTCTTTGTGTAATTTGGCTTGTATATTTACACATATCTCCTCTATATGCTGAACTGTAATTATATTTGATGTTCGTGCATATCTTCTTTATGTGCACCTTGGGATTTATCTGCAGTCATGCTTAGACTCTGGTATTGTTATTGCATATTTGTATGTATTCATGAGTTGTACAGTTTTATCATGTTAGTATCGTTGGTGATTCTCTACACTACCTCTCCAAGGTTAGTTATGATACTTACGGAGTACATGGGATCGGTTGTACTCATACTACATTCTATACTTAATTGTGTATATCCAGAGTAGATCCTAGTGTGGAACCTAGCTGACAGATGTGCTGGACCATTATTAAGTTGTTGAGAGAGGAGGTAGAGATGCATCCCGATCGTAGTCCTTGGCGTCTAGTTCCATTTTTATTGCTTTTATTTTTATTCAGACAATATTTTATATTGTCAATCTTGCACTCCTGTTGTAGAGCTCATGAATATGTATTACCACTTTTGGGGGATTTATGTATTGACGCAGTCTTTATTTATGACATTTGACTCTTAGACTTATATAACCTGTATTTTGGTATCATGTTTGATTATTGCTTTATGATTGGCCCTAGCAAGTGGGTTCCGTGCCATCACGACTAGTGGGGGTTTTGGATCGTACTAAGTTGGTATCAGAGCCCTAGGTTCATAGGTTCTCCGGGTCGTGAGCAAGTTTAGTAAAGTCTTGCAGACCAGTACATAGACATCTGTACTTATCTTCGAGAGGCTATCAGACTATTAGGAAAACTTCTCTTTCTTTCATTCTCTATCATGCAGATTTGTTTATGCTAAATTTTGAATCTTTGCTCTTCTATTATCGCACAGGTAGTGAGGACACGTTCTGCCGAATCAGCTGAGCAGGCACTAGTGCCCCCTGTTAAAGCCGCGAGAGGCTGAGGCCGAGGTGGGGCATGCATCGCATCTAGAGCCCTTGCCAGGGCAGACACTATTGAGCCACCAGTCGCTCCTGTTGAGCAGCAAGTTTTCGATTATGTTGAGCCGGTGTGTCTAGCTCAGGCTTCGGAGCGACCTATTGCCACACTTGGTCTTAACAAGACTTTGGCTCAGATCCTGAGCATGTACAGGAGTTTGGCCTAGGCGGGTATGATTCCAGTTGTACCAGCTACCTCACAGGATGGGGGACCAGCCTAGACTCTTGCCGCACGCACACCAAAGTAGATAGCTCATGGCTATCAAACATTGAGGGTTCTATCGGTGTAGCCGATCATTACAGCTCAGACTGAGATTAGACCATCCTTGACTGTTGAGGGGAAGAAGAGGCTAGAAAGATTTTAGAGACTTCATTTTAGTGGTGAGCCTAATAAATATGCACAAGGGTTTCTTGATAAGTGTCAGCAAATTCTATGCACTTTGGGTCTAGTGGACTCAAATAGAGTTGACTTTACTACTTTTCAGCTGACAGGGCCAGCCTACAGGTGGTGACAGACCTATAAGTCAGGTAGGCTAGCTAGCGCAACACCACCTACATGACATTAGTTCTCAGTTCTTCTCTAAGAGAAGTTTATTCCACAGACTCGTAGAGATGAGTTGTGCAGTGAGTTTGAGCATCTACGCAAAGAGGGTGTGACCGTGACACAGTGTGAGATGAGGTTCACAGAGCTAGCACATCATGACGTGTTCTTGATTCCTGCTGAGAGGTAGAGAGTTAGGAGGTTTATTGAGGACTTCAACTTTGGTATCTGGTACAGGATGGCCCAGAAGGCCGAGACGGATACTACATTTCATCAGGTTGTTGAGATTGCTAGGCGCTTGGAGCATATTCGTAGGTAGGGGAGAGAGGAATGAGATTCGAAGAGGTCCCGTGGTTCAAGTGGTTTTGGTGGTGCCTCATCTAGAGGCCAGAGACATCACAGCAGAGGCCATCCTTTCAGGCCCACCATTCATCTCAGCAGGGTCATCGTGGTTCTTCAGTCAGCCAAAATGTCATACAATGCTCGCCCAAGCCAGTTATCTTTCAATGCGTTAGAAGCAAAGAGTTCACATCATGCTTTATCCGTTCAGTGTTCTTCGAGCAGGTATTTAGGTTCCTAGGGATAGTGACAAGGCCAACAACTTTACAAGAGGAGGGGTTGCTTTGAGTGTGGGAACTTGGGTCATCTCAAGAGGGATTGCCCTAGACTTCTGAGTAATGTACGACGTGAGGTCACCCAGCCTATGGTTCCAATCCCATTAGCTAAAACACCGGCACAACCATCTAGGAGCGGGGCCTAGTATGTTCTAGGCCGCCCGAGAGGGGGAGGTCAATTAGGGGGACACGTTGTTATTCATTTTTGTCCAGGGAAGAGGCTGTTTCTTCAGATGGTGTGATCACATGTATCGTTTTAGTGTGCCATAAGGATGCTTTAGTATTATTTGACCCTAGTTCCACTTATTCTTATGTGTCATTATATTTTGCCCGTTATTTGGAATACCTCGTGGTTCTCTTGATATTACTGTTCATGTGACCTATTGGTGATTCTACTATGGTAGATCGTGTGTGTCGTTCTTATGTGGTAATTATTGGGGGTGTTGCCTCCCGCATTTTTATACGTCAAGTACGTCGTAAGTCAATTGACGTAAGCTCGAAAATGAGATCATCTTTGAGGTTATACAAAGTAAGTTAATCATGTTACCTTGGAGGTTACAAAGGTTTAATATCATGATCAGCAAGTACCAAGAGGGTTAGAAGTTGAATGAGTTCAAGAAAATACGTTTCGTCTAAAACCGGCAAGTTGGGAATATTATAACCCGTACCTTTGGAGTAAGACTAGGAGTTTTTAACATACTAAGAAGGTAATATTATTAGGTATTTGAATAGTATAATAGTTTATGTTACATTTTGAAGCCAAGTGAGTTGTAAAATAAAAGACGGCAAAAGTTACTGAGTGTTGCATTTTTAATTTTACTGAAACTTTGTGTCTAATGTCACTGAGATTTTCTCTCAATATACTAAGAGTTACAGGGTTATATACCTGCCAAGTTGAACATCTACGAATCTAGTTTGTATCACATTAAATCGTTCATCGATACAACGTCGGAGTAGAGAGATATTTATATTTTTGAGGGATTGCGCAAGTAGCTCCCTTTGGGACCCACAAAGTTAGTAGAGGCTTATCTTGTTATATAAAGTGGTGGCCTCATCTCTAAGTCTCATTTTATACCAAACCAGACTTCAAGAACCTCTAAACTCTCTCTAAGCTTATCCTAAAAGTTCATACACAAATCCAAGGCCAAACTACCTAAGTTCTTCATTGAAAGTATTGTAGAAGTGGTGGAGATCACTTATATGATATTGTTAATGAGTTGTGAGTTCTTTCAAGTTTAAGGAGAGTTGTTCTTGGAGTTTTCTTGCTGTTTAAAGGTAAGCTCCTCTTCTCCTATATGGGTTTGATCATATCTAATCCCTAGCTAAGTTTTTCAAAGCTAGAAGTTATGAGTCGATGGTGAAAATACGTATAGAAGTTGATACCATCTGGGACTTTTTTGTAGTGTTTTTATGATGTTGTTGTGGCAGGAGTTTTGGAGGATAATACATATATGAGATGTTTTTAATATATAACATGAAGAGAAGAATAAGTTTAGAAGAGTGATGTGTTATTAGTTAAGGACCGAGTTTGTCGCTCGATGTATCGTAAGCTAGCAATTCCTTAGCTTTACGTTGGCCTTATTGTTGTTGTTATATTGTATTGTTGGGCTATCTAATGTTGTTTTTATGATGGATATAAGGCTGGAAATTATATGAATGTGGTTGTTTGTGTGTTGGACATTTTGGATGATTTGACCATGTTAGTTGTTATAAGTTGTAAGTTGAAGAGTAGATGATGAAAGCAACTTGTTGAGTATATTGTATAATATGTTGACATTCTTCTTGGTATGTATACTTGTTTAAGGTGGTGCTGAGTTATAGTTATGAATATATGAAGGTATTACAAGGTAAAAACCCTCTTCCTCTCTATGTATATATTCATGTTGATGTTGTAGGTATACTTAGTCGTTTTAAGATGGAAGTAATGTATGAGTGGTGTATTTGAGTCATTTGTTGTGTTGTGTGGAATTTTTGAGCTATTTTAGTTGTTTAAAGTGGATGGAAATTGTTGGAGTAACTTGAGTATATTGTTGTTGTTGTTGTCATTGATATGTGTTTTGAAGGGAAAAAAACATATTGGAGAAGTGTGTTTGATAATTCTAGCCGAGCTTGTCGCTCGTTGTGTCATTGTTTGGATTGTAAAACTTATTATAGGAGTTTCTGGTTGTAATTTTGTGTAACCTTGCCTATGGTAGGCTTGAGGAATGATAATAACATGGGAAATATTGTCCGCTTCGTTATAGGATAGGTTACCTTCCGTTATGAGATTAAGAGAATTTTTCGTATGCATGACGATAGTATCATTCTTGTTATCGTATAAGTCGTGAAGTGGATATGATTTAAGGTCTTGAACCAGTGGGTTAAGGCTAAATCTTTTCTTTTCTTGTTATGTTTTAAGAAAAAAAGAAATATAGACGAACGTTATTCCAACATAACTCCACTCTTAGTAAGTAGGGACACCCAAGTCATTCACTTCCTCGGATGTTGTCCAAGTACATTATGTATTGGATTCTAAGTCTTGTTGATTCTTATGGTGATGATGTTAGCATTCATAAGGTAGTCGGAGATATAACGGCCTTAAATCACTCCGAAGGAAACCCTAAAGATCTTAAAAGGTTCTCTAAAATTCGTATACTTTTGTGAGAATAAGAATTGATGTTATGCATACATATATAGAAAACGTATAGATATTTGGCTATTATACTTCTATATTACTACCAAGCTATGTCTGGTTGGGAAGTTATGCATCTTTATTTAACATCAAGCTACGACTAGTTGGGAAGTTATGCATCTTTATTTACCACCGAGCTATGGCCCGTCAGACAGTCATGCATTTACCACCAATCTACAGTCGATTGGGTAGTTACACATTTATCACCAAGTTACGGCTAGTTGGGCAGTTATGCATTTACTATTGTGCTACAGCCAGTCGGATAGTTACCACTGATCAATTTGGCAGTCATGTTACGATATGGATAATAGTCCCAAAGAGAGGCATTAAATATATAAGTATAATTAGGATGCATATCATGGCCCTCAGTGGCACTTCAGAGGTTCAGGTTGATTCTTATATATCTCTTGTTGATGTTATCTTATTGTTATATTTCAGTTCTGCCTTACATACTCGGTACATTATTCATACTGACACCTTTTTTTGTGGTGGATGCTGCATTCATGCCTGTAGGTGTAGCTAATCAGTTTGATGAGCCCTCACAGTAGTTGAGGTTAGCATTCAGCGAAAGATTGGTAAGACTCCACTTCATTCGGGGTGCACCCGAGTCTATCACTCATGGTGTCAGAGTTTTTCTATAGACTTGTGGGTAGGATGAGGCCCTGTCACGATCATGTTTCGATGTCGGATACTCTTAGAAGATTTGTAGGTACAGGTTCATTTTGAGTTTAACGGCTCACTATCACGACGCTTACTCACTTACAGTATATATCATGAGTTGTTGCCATATTGGCCCCTGATAGTTTACATAAAGAATGAGTTCAGTCAAGTCGGCCTATGTATGTTCTAGTTTATGTCGAACGATCATGAGATACAGAATGGTTCACTCGGCGGGTGCCAACAATGCCTCACCTAGGTTGTGGTGTGACAAATTGGTATCGGAGCAAGTCTTTCCTAGAGAGTCCAAAAAGCCCTATCTAATAGAATCTTGTTTATGGATGTGTTTTACACCACATTATATAAACATGACGCTACATGGCATAAAGTCTGTTACTCGTCTTTCAAATCCAAATCATTTTGTAGAGATGAGTCACAAGAGTTGAGTCAGGACTTACGTTTGTTATTGACACAAAGATGATTACAATGACAAAGACTACAGTTAGCCAGAGGGCTAACATAACATGTAAGAGCATTAGTAGAAAGAGTTCTAGAAAATGTGGCCCAGTTTGAGGTCCTTTCAGATTGTGCATACCGGATATGCAAGGTCAGTTCTAATGAATGGAAGAAGTATAAAGGGTGTAATGCCTTGAGTTTTGAATTGGTTTTATGGTTTCCCAGATAGAACAAACCTTACTAAAGCGTTCTTATGAGCCGATAAGATATAAGGCCAGTAAGCGCATCAGTACAACATTCGAGAACGAATGTTCCAAACAGGGAAATGATGTTACATCCCATATTTTCATACATCAAGTACATCATAAGTCAATTGACGTAAGCTCGGAAATGAGGTCATCCTAAGATTATAGAAAGTAAGTTAATCATGTTACCTTGGAAGTTAAAAAGGTTTAAGATCATGATCAACAAGTACCAAGAGAGTTAGAAGTTGAATGAGTCGAAGAAAATAGTTTCGTCGAAAGTCACCAAGTTGGGAATGTTATAACCCGTTACTTTAGGGTAATATTAGGAGTTCATAAAATACTAAGAAGGTCATATTATGAGGTGTTTGAATATTATAATTGTCGTATGTTAAGTTTTGAAGTCAAGCGAGTTGTAAAACGAAAGACGGTAAAAGTTGTCGCAAGTTACGTTCATATTTTTACTAAAAATTTGGGTCTAATGTGATCCACATCCAACGCGTACGCAATAATGAGTGGAAACGGTCGTTAGAAGAATAGTACCCAACAACAGTCGGGGTTGATTTTCACATGGAGTTTAATATGGGTGTTAGGGGTATACACTTGACGAGAGAAAATGAAATAACTAAATTGCACTTCCAAACAAAGTGTTTTGTTTTCTACTTCTAATTATCACTAACAATTATAAACTAATAAGACGAAACTAGAAGGAGAATGGTTGTTTTTGTTGTTTATACCAAATGGTTAAAAAAGCCTAGGGATGTGACCTTCACCTAGGTATTCGCCTAATGGGTTAAGTACGTTAACACTTGTTTTATTGATCGGGGTGTATTATAGCTCTCAACTCTAAGTTACCCATTCAATACCTCTCGGTCATAGAGTGATTTTGCCCAATTTACTTTTTCAAACCCAAATAGGTATCAAGCTAAACAGTTGATAAGAGCTCAAGTCGGGTTTTCCCTATCTCTAGTTCAAACACTTTAATTAGGCTAATCAAAACCCTAATTAGCCCAATTTCTTGTTATCCAAGTTGTCCTAGACTAGGTCCCTCTTTCTCAAGTAAAGACCAAGTCAAAAAGGCATGAATCAATTTTTACAACCATTAATTCTAAAATTAAAGAACAAACAAGGCTAAATAATCAATACCCAATCATAAACAAGCATTAAATTAAATACCCATAAGGTTTACACACTAGGGTTGTGTCACAACCCTAGTAAGAGTCTAGCTACTCATAGTGGAAAATGAAGAAAACAAAGAAGAAATACTAATTAAACTCATAATCTAAGATTAAAATAATAAACTATGATGTTTTAATCCCAAAATAGTCATTAATTTCCTAAAATAGCAAAATACAATGGCCATAGCTGATCAAACTTTAAAACTTAACCTAAAAATGTGATTCCCGTCTATTTATAGTGGCCCAAAATTCGCTGACAAAAATGCCCCTTGGGAGGTTTTGCGGCCGCACAATTCCATGTGAGGTCCTCATATTGCTTCAGCTTACAGGGACTTGGAATTTGCATCAGCAAAATTTGGTTTGCGGCTGCAATGCATCTTCTACAGCCGCACAATTCTTGTGCGGTCCGCACTTCATGCAAGGCTTCAAGTCTTGGTCACCTACATACTCTCTGAACTTTTGAATTCTTTGTCAATACGGACCTTGTTTTGCAGCCGCACAATTCATGCGCGGTCCGCACTTCTGCTTAAAGTCTCTAGGCTTCTTCACTTGTTCTGCTGTCGCAGAGGGAATTTTGCAGTCCGCACTTTCTTCTGCGGCCGCAGAAATACTTCTGCGGACCTCACTTCTTATGTTTTGTGCCCCTCCTTGCTTTGTGAGTCGAAACACTCTTTTTTGACTCATATTTCTTCATAAGAGCCCAAATTTCCAACATTCCTGCAATTCACAGACTTTCATTAGTGTTGGGAATATAAATCAATACTTTCGGACTAAAACAGAAGTAAAAAGGTGCTAATAAGTTGTCAAAATCCACACTTATCAACTCTCCCAAACTTAAGTCTTTGATTTTCCTCAAGAAAATAAATTAGTTCCCACCTCCTCAAAGTTAAAGGTCATTTCAACGAGTCAATAGTGAGTCATTCATACTGAGTTGGGACCAACAATTACCCACACTACTCATGCATTATCAACAAGGTGACAAGTCAAATATTCATGCACATATAGTTCTAATCTGACATTGAAGCTTCAAGAATTGACTTTACTCATCAAGGACTCTTGTTCTATCATATAGGTCATGGTGGACTCCAAAATCTTCTTCCTTTACTTCCCATTTGCCATGCTCACTTAAAACGTTAGCACTCAATCTTAAGATTCATGAAATATTCACTCTTCTCTCACAAGAGAATGTCACAAGTACGGCTTCAAGTACCATAGGCTTGCCCCTCATGTATATCACCACTAATGTAAGCTCACTCAGTTCGAAATCAAGTAGGACTTCTTTCGGGTTGTAATGAAGGATTTTGGATTAGGGTAGAATACCATATGGGTAAGTGGTTATACCTTTCCTTAAGCGCTCCACATTTTCATTTCTCAGCTCATAATTACCAATTCTTAGAGGCATTTTCTTTTCATTGAGGGCTAGAGAGACTTGACATCAATCTTTCTTGTTCATTTCATTCTTTTTCTTCTTTTTGATGCTCACGTTAGGGATCATTGCCTCTTTTTGAATCCATCAACCCTTCCACTTATTCTGTTTTTTGCATTCTTCTTTTTGTTCTTTTCTTTTCTTGCCTTCTCTTTACATTGAGATCATTTCTTTTCTCTTTTTATGCCTTGATACCTTTTTATAATTCCTCATCTCTCCCCCAAACTTATGCTTTAAGCCACTTATTTCAAAAGAGTGTTAAAGAGAGCCTGGGTGCCAAGAAAGGGTCACGACAAAACGGGTAAAGGCTTATAACATGGTTATCAAATGAGAAAGGCTAGAGGCTCAAAGGGGGTTGACTAGGGATAACGACATTGGTTGGCAATAAAAATCTCAAATGGGCCAAGGAAAGCCTACAATCACTTCTCAAACTAAGCAAAACTTAGGATTTCACCTTGAAAAACATTCGGGGCAAGTTCTAGACCATTCGCACGGATACTTGGACTAGCAACAATTCATCTCATCCCTCACACAACTGGATCGTAAAAGAGGATAGAGTCAAGAGCCTACAACAACCACATTCAAGTTTAAAGATCACTATGGTCCAATAAACCACTCGATGTTCGCCAAAGTTAACTCAAGTGTCACAAAGTCACTAACTAGAGCTAGTTAAGTGTGTTGATACCAAATGAATCATGATTACCACTACTACTACCACTACCACTACTACCACTACCACTACCACTCCCACTACCACCACCACCACCACCACCACCGCCACCGCCACTACTGCCGCCACCGCCGTCACCACCACCACCACCACTACTACCACCACCACTACCACTACCACTACCACGACTACTACTACTACTACTACTACTACTACTACTAACTACTACTACTACCGCCACCACCATCACCACCACCAATACCACCACCACTACCACCACCACCACTACCACTACCACTACCACCACCACCACTACTACTACTACTACTGACTACTACTACTTACTACTACTACTACTACTACCTAAACACAAAAATGGACTCATTCCCTTTATAAGGTTGTCACGCCATCCATCGTTTAGATGAGTCACTCGATTTAAAAAAACTACCTTTGGAAAGAACTGTGGCTTTAAGAAAACCAAAGGCTTATTATCTACAAAAGCATAAAAAAAAGAAGCTACTTAACAAAATAGACACTAAAATGGAAAAACAAAGAAGCTAATGAACAATAACTACTAAAGATAGATAAATACAAATAAGAAAAGAGAGAGAAGATAGATAAATACAAATAAGAAAAGAGAGAGAATCATCAAATTATTACAGCCCAAATGTATCCAAAATGTGTCAATGTTTCAAATAAACTCCACCCCCTAATAAGAGTAAGCATTGGCTCCAATGCTTAGTAAAATAAGAGTGAAAGAAGAGGGTGAAGAAAACTCCCTAAAGATCCTTGGACATGTAAGTTTCCCCAGCAATATCATCTCCCTCAAGATCAGCTAACTGTATCTCATCATCATCAAATCTAGGCGTGATTGGGTTGTCGAACATCGCACGCACTGCCTTAGCAGTATCGGTAGCAAGGTTTGGCTCCTCAGACTGGCCAACTGGTGCTACTGGATAGATGGATCTGGGGCGGACTGGTACAGGTCAAGCAGCATATCAAAAGGTAGGTCTTTGGTTGTGGCAAGTCTTGTCACCTCCTTTCTGAGCTTGTTCACTGATTTCTTGCTTGCTTGGGACTTCCTCATCTTCTTCACTTCTTTTCCCAGCTACTCAATAACCGACCCGTATTGTACCAAGGTGTCCATGATCGTCTTTTGGTTCTCCAAAATCTCTTTGAGTGTCTCATCAATGTTAAAGGGGGCCTGTGCTGCGTGAGTGGTGGACTGCGCTACAACAGTACTAGATAAGTCAAACAACTTAGAAGTAGCTGTGTGCATCCAGTTGTTGAGACTCGCCAAAGTCTGGGAGATTCGCAGAGCATATAGTGGGACCGTGGGCATAGACACTGGCTTCAGAGCAGCCCTAGGGGCTGTGGTAGGAGCTGAGGATGATGGTAGAGGCATAGCAGCGACACTGGAAGAAGGCTCAACAGAGGTGGATGGAAGGTCCGTTGTCTCAGTAACTACCACTACTTGCTCATCAGACTGGCCTGTAGTGGTAGAAGGTTGGACTTTGTTCTTTGAGTTGGTCAGATCCATCAGTGAATACCAGTCAAAGGGCTTCTTCGGCTTCACCTTGGTGTCAAAAGATCTCGGTTCTACCATTGCATCGGTGAGGTACTCTGTTATAGTGTTGGGATAAGGGTAGGTCGAGCTATCCTGTCATGCTATCACGGAAATGTTGGCCGACATCACGACACCCACATTGATTGGGTACCCGGCTATGATGGAAGCCAGAAGAATAGTACGAGGAATAGGAAGATGAGCCTCATTCTAGCACGGATCCAGTCTGCTACAAACAAAAGTCTGCCACCCATTTGCCTCAAAGCTCAATGTGTTCCAGTGAATGGGAACCCCAACGGTGATCCATGGTGGTGGTGGCCCTGGTGGTGCTAAGATCTCAGCCAGCCAAGTTCATACTTCCTCATTCATTGCACATTTCTCCAGATACTCCTTTGGTTCATCATCCTCGAAGCCCAAGTATGCGTTTAGCGTATGCTGATCAAACCTCACCTTGAGGATGTGCACTTTGGTCACCTTCGTCCCCTTCTTTATATGAACAACATTAGCATAGATCTCTCGTATGAGGTATTATTTGGCATCCTCCACTCTCTCAGTGAACCACATCCAACCCTTTCGTTCTATGAATTGCATCAAGATCGCCGGGTTGTATGTCTCCAAATCTTTCAATAGAAGCTGTCTCTCAAGAGTCAATGACCTCACTGGCCACCACATACAAAAATCAGTGAAGGCAGCCAGGCTGACAAACCTATCTTCCTAGATATCTTTCTTCTTTGATCTCTCTACACCTATGGCTATAAAATCTCCCCCTCTACCATCATTGGGATCTCTTCTATAATCTATGCCTTTGTTATTGGTGTAGCTGATGGCTCAAAAGCCTGGCTAGCACTCTCCGACCTCTCGAAGATGCTATGAGATGAAGATGGCTCATCCTTGAGCTGGTATCTCCCCTGTGGCCTTGACTGTCTGGCTGTCTGCTTCTCCTGAACAGAGGCTGAGTTGCACTCTGACACTTCCCTAGATACGAAATAGGAGCTAGACTTGGAGAGGTCTACACCTCTCCCTCTGTCGGCTGTGGTTTTCTTTCTGATGGTTTTAGGCTGGCCAAGGGGCAAGGTACCTCTACCTCGACCCCGAGAAGATTCAGCCCTTCCCTTTGAACTATCGCCTCGGCCTCTCGATCGAACCATTGTCTGTATCAAAGAAAAGAAGATTGTTAGTTGCAATTCATTATTCAACACATTCAGGACTTATGTAGGCAAGGGAGAAATAATTGGACATAGTGGGGTTATGAATATAACACATGCCTGAGGGAAAAGGGATCTGTGGTCCGCGCGCTATTTGTTGTGCGGCCGCAAAAGGGAGTTGCGGTCTGCAGATATTTATTGTGCGGCCGCAAAAAGGAAGTGCGGTCCGCGCATTTTAACATGCGGCCGCACTTCTGACTCTCAAAAATGCCGAGTCTCTGATGATAGAGAATGGGTTGATCTGCGGCCGCAATGGGAAATCTGCGGTCCACATATTTTACTTTGTGGTCGTAGATCCCTACTGCACTGAATTGCCCAATTTTCCAATTTGCGAACCGCACAAATTCAAGTGCGGCCACAGATTTCAAAAAGTGATGAACAATCATGTTTGGCTCACTTAGGTTTTTCAATTTCTCACACAAATAGACATGGAAACATTGTAAAAATATAAAATTTCACTAACCCAAACCCATTAGAGTATGTATTAAGTTTACCCAGTTCAGATCTACCCCACATGGACACATAATTAAGCTCTAATAACAGATGGCCTAAAAAGAACT